>NC_062975.1:24711097-25311097 GCF_023078275.1 Leguminivora glycinivorella | reverse complement strand
GTGTTTACGCGATTAAGTCCCGTTTTGTTCTAAAATTATTAGTAGTAAGTGAAAAAATTCGAAAACAAAAGGCGGTTTGTTTTTAACCCCCGACCAAACACGACAGGGTGTTATAAGTTTGACGCGTCTGTCTGTGTGTATGTCTGTCTGTCTGTTTGTCTGTCTGTCTGTGGCATCGTAGCTCTCGAACGGATGAACCGATTTTGATTTAGTTTTTTTTAGTGTCTGAAAACTGAGTTAGTCGGGAGTGTTCAGTTTGTGTTCTTTAAATAAGTTTGACGTGTCTGTCTGTGTGTTGTCTGTCTGTCTGTGTGTGTGTCTGTCTGTGGCATCGTAGCTCTCGAACGGATGAACCGATTTTGATTTAGTTTTTTTTTGTCTGAAAACTGAGTTAGTCGGAAGTGTTCTTAGCCATGTTTCATGAAAATTGGTCCACTATGTCGCGGTCGGGGGTTTTTTCACACTTTTAATTTTGTGGTTAGGTTATTATATGAATTTTTATTTGATATGATTTTTAAAATTTTATGAAGATGAAAATGTCTGTATTTACTGTGGACGAAAGGTAAAATTGATAGAAAGAAGAAATTGATAAAATTTGATAGATACAAAATCGCGAAAATCATCGTGAGGAAACCTGACTAATTTCAATAAAGTCTACTTACTAAATAGGTAGTTACCCTTCTGATTGGAAAGCTGAGTTTAGACGTGCAAGTTGCAGGCGTCCATAGGTTACGGTGACCGCTTTACATCAGGCGGGCCGTATGCTTGTTTGCCACCGACGTAGTATAAAAAAAAGTTATGCTGCAAGTTTTGAGACAGAAGTATAATTATGCAAGACAGAGATGCAGATATTTGCCACTCACTCTTACCTATAGTTGCGTCTCAAAACTTGCAGCAATGACTTGCTGGTCTAAACTCAGCTGAAGGCCAGATGGCAGTTGTTATCGTAAAACTAGTGCCTACGCCAAACTCTCAGGGTTAGTTGTCAAAGCGCACCCCAGGCAATAAGCCGAGGCAAATGGCTGAGATAACGCGCAAGGAGGAAGATTGTTGTTGTAGTCCTAAGGCACCCCAGAGGTGCAAAGGGCCTTCACAAACTCGCGCCACGCCTTCCTATCTTCAGCGACCCTCGTGGCCTCGCTCCAGCTCAAACCAGCCGCTCGTAGCTCATTTTCGACGGACCGCTTCCATGTGTGGACAGGGCGCCCGGGGCCACGGCTGGCATTCTGCGGTTTCCAGTCGAAAGCAATGCTCGCGTTATTTCTTTCCCCTCTCTGAAGAATGTGTCCAATCTATCTCCAGTTTCGTGTGGCGATTTTTTTTTTAATTTATTTATAACAAGAAACTTACAACTATTTTACAAGAAACAATTCCGCCAAACTGAGGACAGTTTGTTGGCGGATACAGCGCTAGTATATCGTATATTTCTTATTCTACGCACTTAACTAAATAACTTACATACTACCTAACTATAAGCGGACATTGCTGCGCACCCACTGCACCGGCCCGTTCTTTACGTGAGCGAGTTTGCACTCTAATTACATCGCGTACCGGTACGCGGTATCATAGTCACGCAGCCATTTATTTCTATGTAGGTATATCGTTTACTACTTACTGAATTTATTTTCTATGAGGATAAATTAATTTGTTCTAAGATTTACTTACTAATTGTTACAAATATATCATATAACTCATACACTATCATATATATATCATATACTATCATATTAGGAGCGTGATTAGGATTAGGGCGTGTAGGAGAGGATTGATGCAAACATACCAAGAAGCTCGCTATCATAGTGAGCGGCAACTCCAGCTTGTTGTTCCCAGATAGTCTGCTTTTCATGTAGCAATGCTTCAACCTCTGCTTGCTTGTTGGCTAAGTCTCTTCTAAGCTGAAAATAAACAGTGAATAAACAGTGAACAGTGGAGGTGCAAGCACAAATTGCTCGCCCTTAGAGTTGGTCAAAGGCGCCTAGCCTTCAGAGATAACATACACTAGAGAAATTTCGGCGGGTACCTAGGCGGTCGAGGTGGTGTAGCGGTTTATCACGTCAGCCGCGTTAGCTGGAGACCCGGGTTCGATTCCCGGCTTCGCCACCAGTGGGCTTGATCGCTTTTTCTTTAGTGTATGGTATCTATTTCAGTTTATAAGTGACTTATACAGTTTTATCATCAAATATATACTAAAGAATATGCAATGGTTTTTTCAGCCTGGGCAAAGCTATAATTAAGCTTTAGTTTAAGAATAACCACAAATTTAAAATTAAAAAAAAAAAACACTGACATAGTGGACCGATTTTCATGAAACATGGCTAAGAACACTCCCCACTAATTCAGCTTTCAAACAAAAACAACTAAATCTAATCCATTCGGGAGCTACAATGACACAGAGAGACAGACAGGTCAAACTTATAACACAGGTTAAAAATAAGTAAAACCGAGCATGTCTTGGGAATTCATTCCTTTAAGCTTTACCAATCTGATACTTTACATGACATCAATTTAAGTCAGCTTTCTTTGTTATAACCGTGGTGTTGTAAGTTTGACGTGTCTGTCTGTCTGTGTGTGTGTCTGTCTGTGGCATCGTAGCTCCAGAACGGATGAACCGATTACATGACATCAATTTAAGTCAGCTTTCTTTGTTATAACCGTGGTGTTGTAAGTTTGACGTGTCTGTCTGTCTGTCCGTCTGTCTGTCTGTCTGTGTGTGTGTCTGTCTGTGGCATCGTAGCTCCAGAACGGATGAACCGATTTAGATTTAGTGTTTTGAAAGCTGAGTTAGTCGGGAGTGTTGTTAGCCATGTTTCATGAAAATCGGTCCACTATGTCGCGGTCGGAGATTTTCAAAATTGTATTTTTTTACTGTTACATTTTCTACGGATTTTTAACCCACGACGCAAAAACCGGATGTTATAAGTTTGACGTGTCTGTCTGTCTGTCTGTCTGTGGCATCGTAGCTCCCGACCGGATGAACCGATTTCGATTTAGTTTTTTTTGTTTAAAAGCTGAGTTATACTTACTCTAGCGTTAGTCTGCTTCATTTGTATGAGATTCTTGGCCATCTCTTGTCTTTTGTCCTCCACTTCAGCAAAAATGGAGTTCCCTTTTGCAGCTGCAATCAAATACAATATTCATTTTTATATCTATCTTTGTGTGCTAATTAGAGATGGGCCGAGTATTCGGTAAATATTCGGCAAATTTTCAATGTTCGTATTCGGCCGAATGATTTGGTTGCATTGCCGAATATTTACCGAATAAACAAAGTAAATAACTTATGAATATCTTACGGATTCCATTGGATAATAAGCTCCTATTTTAATAGCTTTCTAAGGAACTACTAAAAGGAGATTTTTTTTAAATCTAGCCTATAATGGTGTCCCACAGCTGGGCAAAGGCCTCTCCCCTTAACCTCCATGACTCCCTGTTTAGTGCCTCTAGACTCAAGGGAGCATATGGCCTGCTTTGACAACTAATCCCAAGATTTGGCGTAGGCACAACTTTTTACGAAAGTGACTGCCATCTGACATTCCAACCCAAAGGGTAACCAGGTCATATTGGGATTAGTCTGGTTTCCTCACGATGTTTTCCTTCACTGAAAAGCGACTGCCAAATATCAAATGACATTCATTTGGGACCATTTCGTGGCAATTATTATGTATGTATGTACCTATCTTGTTGTGTTATGTGTAAATTTCTGTTGTCACTTGTCACAAATAAATGATTTTTATTTCTATTTACATTTAGCACCATAAGTTCCGACAAACTCATTGGTACAAGCCGGGGTTGGAACTCACTACCTCTGGATCGAAAGTCGCACGCTCTTACCGATAGGCCACCAGAGCTATTGTATTGCAGTGTATGTCATCTATACTTTGTAATGTACCCTCACCATGCTCAGGTCCTTCATCAGGCTGATGCAACATGGCCCGCGCCTCTGCAAGGTCAGCGAGCGCACCCGCCTCCCGCTCAGCTGCGGCACGGAGCTCTTCTCGCCTTAGTTCAGCAGCTTCACGCATCTGACCCATTTCTGCGACTAACTCTTCAGACCTAGGAAATAACAATAAATCATACAGTTCACAAGCAATCACTAAATATTTTTTCATCTATATCTATAACAATGTAACACACACTTACTATACAATAACTTCATAAGAGACATTTTCTAACTTAAACAGCAATAGTTGCAAAAATAATTCAGGTAAATATCATGTAATTTCCCTAGTTGAATATTTATTTAATTATTTAAACTTTATTGCACAATTGGAAAAAAAAGTACAAATGGCGGACTTAAGGCATTCTCTACCAGTCAACCATAGGGCCAAACAGAAATTCGCGAATGTGGGTGCAGTGAGAAAAATAAATTTAGAAAGCATGACAACTCTATTTCTCAGGTCTATTTGTATTACTTTAGTTTCTGGTACATTATGTACTACATATATGTATGATGTTTATTATGACTGTTTGTGTTCTAAATAAACTAAACTAAAAAAAAAAAAAAAAAACAACTCTTGACAAGTATAGCAATATTATTTTACAATCAATATAATATGTTCATATCATTAAACATATACTTATACACAAATATAAATACAAATATACATACAAATAATATATTATAAACATTATGCATATGGGCGAAGGAGAACTAATTAACTTGTGCCGCACTCAGCAGATACAGACATGATATTGACTTGACTTGATTGATTGACTTTCACAACATCCCAGACTTCTTAAAGTTAGCAAAAGTGCTCATTGATGTGAACATACAAGGGCAAGCAGCTTACCTCATCCTCCAGGACACTATCTCAGCCTTTGTCTCTTCTAGCGCGGCCTTCGCCGCCGCGGCCTCCTGTAGCGCCGCCGACAAAGCGGCCCGCGCCTCATCCAACTCCCCTGTATCCCTCTCTGGAGACTGCCTGTCTTCCTTAAACGCATTCTCCTCTTTCAAACGACGAATTTCGTCTTCAAACTTCTTCACCTCCTTAGCATGACTCTCAATAAGCTCCGTATGTTCCTCACGCAACGCTGAAATGTCCTCCTGAAGCTTAGTTACTTTAGTATTCACCTCATTCTTTCTTCGTGCCTCTTCAGCCTGTAGCGACTCCAGTTCTGCCGATAAGTACCTCTGCACGTCTAAAGCTGTGTTATAATTGCGTGTGGCTTCGTGTAACTCCTGTTTTGTAACATCGTAATTGCTGGATAAGTTGTCAAACTGCTTTTTGAGGGAGTAGTACTTCTCAGTCAAGTCACCGTTGGTTATGTCTACGAGATCTGTGCAACCCGTTTTGTTGCTGATGGTTGAGTAATCCATTGCCACTTTTTAGACTCAACGCCCAATATCGCAGAATAAAAACACTTAAATGGTTTAACTTTAATTTAGAAACACAAATTTTATACTCCGTATTTTTCAAACATTAAACGGTAACGGCGAAATGAAATACATACACAAAGGCTATGGAGATTAGAGGTAAGGAGCGAAAGCTTTAAGTATCAGAAGTGCACATATAAAATAAAACACAGGTAGCGCAGCATTCGCTGGTACATAAGGTTTTCACAATCTCTTAGCCTTCTCGGTAGTGACCCCGCCTACGGAGCAAGAGGTCCCGGGTTCAAATCCTGATGAGAGCTTTTTTATTTTTTTCTACTAATATTTTTTTCCGAATTATTTTATTTAAAAAAAATATATATATTTTGTTTTGTTACAACTTGTCGACATTTCATTCGCAAGACTTACAATATTAAAATGGGGCAAACAATGTAAAAGGGCTTAAGTTGACATATTTGTATAAATAAAACAATTAAAATATACAAAAAGAAAAGTAATGTCATGGGTGTTGTCGTGGGTGTCGTAGAAGGCGACTATGGGATATGGGTTAAATTGTGGTGTAGGCGAGAGGCTGGCAACCTTTCACTGCAATGCCACAGTTTCGTTTACTTCTAACCCCTTATTTGCCAAGAGTGGCCCTGAAGCTTTAGTGGTTTCATGTGCTCTGCCTACCCCTTTACGGGATACAGGCGTGATTGGGCGTCATCCATATATTACGTCACAGTGTAAGGGGGGGGGAGGGGTCATACTAAATGTGACAATCCCTGTTAAAGGGATACAAAAAAGCGTGACATAGGGGGGGGAGGGGTCCAAAAACCTGAAATTTGGTGTGACGTAATATGTGGATGATCCCTTGTATGTATGTATGTATGTATGTATGTAAAAAGAAAATTAAAATAAAAAAAAATCAAAAAACAAAAAGGTTCGCTCTGTCAGGATCGAACCTGAGAACATCTGCATACGAAGCCAGCGCACTACCACTGGACTACGTCTTGACTTGCTCAGTTCGACGAAATCAGCTTAGAAAAAAGAACGTCTAATGTCATGTCACGTCGGTGATCATTGAGCGAGACATGCGCTCCAAGCGGAGAGTTTTGTAACTGTAATTAAAATTAAAGGGCCTCAGCCGGTCATTTTTGCTACTTTTCTACTTCGACAGATTTTCCTCCTTACCTCTATTCTCCCTGACAAAGGCAACGACGAATGACATTACTTTTTTTTTTTTTTCTTCGTCCTTCTGGACAGGCTAGGACCATAGGCCATACCGCCTCGTCTTGAGTGAAGTATTTCTATTTTCCTTTATTCTTCTTCTTGTTTTAATACTTATAAGTTATAAAATATAATTTCATTAGTCTTCCTTTTAATATCATGTGTCAAATCCAGTAAGCATGTCTTCAGTTGTCTCAATAAAAAATTCGTCTCTTTCAGTTGTTTCGTCATAGCCTTTCTTATTCATCTTGTTTTGAATTTCATAAGTCTTCCTTCCAATATTATGTCAAATCCAGTAAGTACGATAATAAGTCAATAAAATGCATAATGCGTCTCTTCCAGGTATTTAGTCAAATCCGTTAAGAATATTAATTTAATTAAAGAGTACTTATTTACAACATATTTACAGTATTATATACAAATTTATACAAAGAAATATAAGTTTTAGTCTCCTTTAATAAATCCGTTACTGAAGACGGGATTAAATTAGGTGCCCCATAAATATTAAGTAGCTCATCCATCAGCACAAGGCTGTATGCCGAAGGACGGGCAAATAAAAATGATGTGGTCCAAAGACTGAGGTTCTTGCATTTGACAGCGATCACAAAAAGGAGAGGGAACTATATTTTTACGATGAAGATGGTAATTTAAACAATAATGGCCAATGCGCATTCGGGTTATTGTAGAGTAAAATTTTCTATGGACAAATTTTTTGAGTTTGCAAAACCAAGGTTTACTATTAACAGAGACATCTAGTAATGAATATGTATGTGCTTTATTTTCTACTTCTGTACAGTAGTACCAAAGTTTTCCCCAATGAGAATGACATTACTTTTTTTTAATTTACTGAAACCGTCTGTGTCTCAACCAATCAGCGTGCAGCTTTGGAACTTCAAATTTACGCTCCTTTCTATTCCAGTATCATCTGAGATTCGTAGGCAACAGATAACAACCTCAAAGGCAAAGTATTTATTACTGTGCTAATTATAATTACGTGTATGTTTATGTTTTATAAACATTTATTAATTGAAAAAAATTGGTTGTCTGTAAAGTCGGTTTACGGACGGTAGTTTAACGTGATAACGTCAAACATTACAGTAGTATAGACAGGGGCGGTCAGAGTATAGCAAAAGGGCCCGATTCTGGGACTTTTTTCACGTTTATTTATTTATTTATTAAAAATACACAAAAGTTAACAGTATTTCACCAAAGCACTTATGTGGTAATATAATTATGTACATGTTAAATTGACATAAATAAAAGCAAACACACTTAAAAGTTAAACTATGGTTATTACATTAATCACCTAAGGAGTGTAGAGTCTATGAACCTTAAGAGTTTTCTGTAAAACACACCAACACTATCAGCAAATATGTCAATATCGTCTGTCTCCAACATGATGCGGTTAAGAGCAGCTCGGGCTCGAGCGGTACGCCGGCCGCCGCGAACAGGCGCCGCCGCCGCCGCGCCGGCACCGCGCCCGGCATGCCAACCACCACATTCGCTCTTGGCACTTGCAGCCCCATTCTCTCAAGCACGGATGCGTCATCTACTCTATGGTGAAACAGTTGGCGGTAATGCATAATATGCAGCAGTTTCCGTCTGGTTTCTAGAGTTTGAAGACCAACCATTCCTGTTACGAATAGAGATGGATACATATAATATATGGGTAATATCCGTACAGTCGTTTGTAAATGTGCCTACAGAACTTCCTCTGCACTCTTTCTAGCATAGTGTTTTGTTCTTATTAGAAAGATTGCATTAAAATAAGCATCTTTTATAAATTAAAGTTTTTTTTAAAACCTACTAATTTAGGAGTTAGAGTGGTGCAAAGTTGCAAAATTTTCCCGTAGCATTACTAAGGCGCCAGAGACAGAAAGCGATATCGACGGAGCACCGCTTATTACAGAAACTGCACAGAATAGGAGCCTTCGGCCGTTTGAAGATACCTAACGAACCTAACCTATACCTATATAAAAGTCGTCATTTTGTATCCTAGACCATTTGCGAGACACGCGTTAATTTTATTAAAGTGCTAGTGCCATTTACTAATCTTAGAACCCTAATATCTCAGTAAATATTAATGGAGAAGAAAAAGTTTATATAACAAAACATCCTTATTTAAACGTGTTCTATATGATTTATCAATATTAACATAGGTTATATTGGTAAAAAAAATCATCGTAAATTTATTAAGTCTCTGGCGCAACATTCGCAACTTCGTACTGCTCTAACTCCTAAATAAGTAGGTTTTTCAAACAACTTCATTCTATAAAAGATGCTTATTTTAATGCAATCTTTCATGTTTTTAAATTACACTCAAAAATAATAAACACGGGCGCGCCATCTGTCGCAGCTGTGGTGCTTTACTCAGGCCACACGCTACAACCATACCGAGCGCATCGATCAGCCGCTTAGTTCCAACGCGCGCCAATAAATAAATGGCGCTTAAGCTATATTGGGAAATGGGACAATGACGTCATCTTTTTCGTGCATGCTGCCCGTAGTAACGAGTTATTAGACGTTATCACGTCAAAATGTTAAATATCGCCGTTTTAAATAAAAAAAAAAAAAAAAAAAAATATTTATTGCCACAACTAAGAGTATTGTACAACTTAATAACTTAATACTACATTTACATTAACATTTACATTTACTACATTTCATTTTGTAATTATATTGAATTAAAATAACCATTATTAGAGGCTATAAGTCGAAAGGTACAACAATAAAATTAATCGCGTGGAACGAAGCGAATGATCAGCAGAGATGGCAAAGTGACGTTTGCATGCCAAGTTGTCAAAAAAATGTCGGCCAACAAGGAAAATAACCTTGTTCAGGCCTATATTGAGTTAAATAAGTTTTGTCAAGGCGGAGATTATGATAGAGCATTAAAAGCTGCAGGAAAAAGTAAGTCTACATTCTTGTATTTCACCACACTTCTTGTTCCTAACCACAAAAATCTGGTCACCAATATTTTCGAAAGTTCGTCTCTTTTCGCCCTTTTTAATGTGTAATCTATTAGTTTATAATGAGATATGATAAATAATGTAGCTTTACAACCACTAAAGCCAATAATGAACCGTAAAATGTAATATTCCAGTCCTGCAAATAGCACCAAATGAACAAAAAGCGTTTCACTGTAAAGTGATATGCTTCATCCAATTGCACAACTTCAAGGAGGCTTTAGCCGTACTGACGAACCCTAAGAATGCTGCGCTGGCGGCCGATTTGCACTTCGAGAAGGCCTACGCGCAGTACCGGCTCAACTGCCCTAATGATGCATTGCAGACGGTGGATAATGCACCGGAATTGACTCTGGCTTTGAAAGAATTGAGGTCAGTACCTAAATATTGTGGGAGAATTACATACTCAATTCTCACATTCTTCAGTGACAATTTAGAAAACTTATTAGGTAGTAGAAATATGAAACTATCATGTGTCTGTAATTTTATAGAATGTTTTTATGATGATATTTAGTTCTAGCTGTAATTTAGTTTTAAGGAATACTTGCTGTGCCCTAACAGGGTTCATGTGTGAACTTACCTTATTGTAACACCTGCTTGTACCACATGATTATTATGCAATAAATTATGAATTATGAATTATGAATTATGAATTATGATAAAAGTATAGTATAGCATATGGTATGAGCCAGATGGTTGACCAACATCAAATAGATGGCAGGGCTGACCTGGCACAGAACACCACAAATAGAATAAATAAAATGGAATGGAAATCCATGAAAGAGGCTTGTTCAGCAGTGGAAGCGAATATGCTGAGATGAAGGTAGCATATGTTAAGAAATATTGCAAGCTAGTTCTATCCAACACTTTAAGTTCTCACGCTTTGTACACATGTTTAAAGTCACATACAGGTCAAACGTAATAATTCATAATTTATTGTGTGATAATCATGTGGTACAAAACAGGTGTTACAATAAGGTAGTAAGGTAGTAATAATTCATACTAAATAAACATATAACAAACAAACAAATATTACTTGTTAATAAATAAATCTTTATATTACAGGGCTCAAATTCTGTACCGCTTGGAGCAATACCAAGACTGCTATAACCTTTACCGAGACATTGTAAAGAACACCACTGATGACTATGAGGATGAGAGGAAGACTAACATGGCCGCCGTTGTTGCCAACTTAGGGGCTCTGAATCCTGTAAGTATATAGATTAATAGATTACTTTGTGAGTTAATATATTTCTTTAGACAATCCATAAGACAATCCATAAATATGATAATATCAAAGAATTATCATGCTACAATAAAATAATTCCATTTTTATAAGAATATTATTAACTTTATACCTAATATCAAAGACATAATAACTCTATCTAGACAGATAAAGTCTAAAAAAAATCGTACCTCAGTATCATTACCATACAGAAAAAGGTATGGTGGCCTAGATGGCATTACACCTTTGGGGTACGCTCAGCTAGACGGCGTTAATATTAATATTTGACATTTTAACACATATCAAGCTAAGAATATGGGCCAAATTGTCAAAACTGAGGTTCGAAAGTTTTAAGCCTTTGTCAAGAGATGGCAGTCTATGCACTGTGATTACACATTTTACTTCGACAGTGACTCTCTATTCTGTCATACTTTTTGGGGTCAAATTTCGACCCGTTTGCGATGTGACATTCATATTTTGCCAAGCATACAACCTCAGGGGATGCCATTTGCCAAGAACTGGAAGCTCTATTGAGATGAGATAAAAATCTAGGTAATAATCTTACAATAATATTGGAGACGTGGTCTCAGCACAAAATGTGAATCAGTTTAAAAATAGACTAGACAAACACATCACATCTACAACTCGGCTATGATTACTGTCATAATGATCACTGGCTATATCAGTTTTTTGACTGCCTGCCTGCTTATTATAGTATTTTATGCAACAGGCGTTTAAAGGAGGTCAAAAAAGACAAGTGGTAGGGTAACAATTTGAGGCGAAGCCGAAAATTGTTGATAAAGACGCCAGGAGTATTTTTTGACTCAATTAAACACCGTTGCATACAATACTTTTTCTACGACCATGCACTTAGTTTTTAATAGTTTTCTAGAATAACTTTCGTGAAATTCACACTGTTTCCTGTATTTTGCACTGCCAGCGCAGTGCAGTTTGCCCAAAGACATCCCCCGCCGGCTTGCCGCGCAAGCGCGCAGTATCGTTATAACAATGCGTTGCCAAGGCTACAGAGCCAAACAATGCGTTTTCAATTTTTTTCATTACTGCGCGCGTACGCGGAAGCCCGCGGGCGCTGGTTTTGGGGAATAGACTTTTATGTAGGGTTTTAGAGATCTATGCACGACCCTGTAAATCACGAATAACAGTTTGGGAGTGGAAAAAATTATAAATAGATAAAAATATTCTTTTCAGTCAGCAGACTTGCCCCAATTTGACGAGAACACGTATGAGCTAGCGTACAACGTTGGCAGCGCTCTAGCCATGCGTGGGAAGTACAACGAGGCTCTGCCAGTCCTGAAGCGCTCGGAGCAGGCCTGCTCGGAGAGCGTCCTGGAAGACGGTGGCACAGAGGAGGAGGCTAAGGAAGAGGCTGGTATCATCAGGTCAGTATTTTTTCTTGACATCAGAATAATACTCTAAGACCAAATTAAATTATTTCATAGGAAATATTTTAATTTGTGAATTCAAATTAAAATAATTCCTATGAAATAATTTAATTTGGTCTTAGAGTGAATATGGTGGCGCCATCTCTCTTCGCTAACTCGTAATCACATGGTTTGATTCAGTTAGGAGGTCGAACTAGTTCTGGTTCTACCATCAGAGATGGCAGGGGGCGCCTTAGCCTTCGGTAATTGTGTCATATACTTGAAAATTTCGACCCTTGCCGCCGTGACCGGTTGGCCGAGTGGTTTGAGGCATCCGTGGCTATAACGGAGTACGCTGGTTCGAATCCAGCATCGGACACTTGGAGGCCTTGGTCATTTTTTCTTTGTATATGACATTTATTTCAGTTTATAATCAGAATAATAGTTTATAAAACAAAGTACCATGTCTGTCTGTTTGTACGTTCGCGATAATAGCAAAAACTTCATAATGAATGTTGTGAAGCAAGCGAGATTATAACATACATATTGTAATTTGTATGGTTGTTCGTAATTTACATTTTGGTCGAAGCTACAAGTACCTAAAACCAAACTTCAGTAAAAGTTCGAGTTTCGTTTGGACACTAGGTTTAAACTTAAAGCTAATACAGTTTTTTTTTTTAATTTTAGTATAATATTGCCAATTTTAGTGTTATATTGCTAATGAAAATGAAATGAAATGAAAATGAAAATGAAATATTTATTTTTCAAGTAGGCATATTACAATGCGCATATGAACGTCAAATAAAGCTACGCCGGCTCTAACCCTACGCCTCAGCCTCGAGAAGATTTCAGTCCCCCCTCAGTTGGGAGGGGGGTATCCACTATGGGACCGGCAAGAAACTCGGCGGGCAACTTCTTTTCAAAACATTACATCTTATAATTAACATGCATTAAATAACAAGATACAATTTAACATGCAAAAGTATTCATCAAAGAATATGAACAGACTAGGTACTCTATGGAAATTAATTTCAATAAATTATATTATTGCTTAATAATACGTCGTTCTTCTTCAGAGAAAACATATCAAATTGTCACAGAAGAAAAAGATAATATGAATCTCAATATCATTAAATATGTAATTTACCTACACGACATAAAATATAAAATATTTGATGTGCTTTCTTATCTGAACTGTGTCCTCTATACATAATACAATTATTTTAATTGCTATTCGTTTTTTGTAGTTTCTGGTTCGGGCCATGCATGTTTGTCTGTCAAATAGTCCTCGACTCTGTAATAAGCCTTTAACATCAATGATTTTTTTTAATTAGTTCTTAAGAGCTGGGAGGGGTAATCTCAAAGCAGTGTCAGGGTGGCTAGCCGAATGGCACAATCGCTCACGAAACGCTCACGAAACGAAGCGCTAGTAGATATCTATCTCTATCGCGCTTGCGGATTGGCGCGACAGAGCCAGCGGCGTATCGCTTTCGTTTGGCGTCGGAGAAATGCCATTCGGCTACGGGGCCAGGTAACTTATTATAAAAATGAATGCATTGCCCAACAAATGACTTCTGTACTTTACGGACACGAAACTTAATTAATAATTTTAGTATAATATTTCTAATTTTAGTATGATGATGATGTGTTCCTGTTATCCCTCACTATGGACATAGGGCTCTTAGAAGAATCTTCCACTTTTCACGATCCTGGGCGACTGCTTCCAAATCCTTTACTGACAGTCATATATGCCAGCAATCGCTTGCTCGAATATCCCGTCTAATATGTATTTGTTTCACATTGTTATATCTCATGCAAGGGCCCAGCTTACCGACTTTCATGTAATAGACTTATATTGACCGGGATATAGACCGTGATTACCTTTTTGATTTTTGTCGAGCTCCCGATATTTCGACGCAGTTGCATGCATCATGATCACGGAAAACTGACAAAGGCGGGTGGATGTCAAAGCTGCGTAGACAGCGCGCGATCGTAATTCATAATAATTTATTGGTAATTTAAAATTACATGTCAATAGACTACCCTCCTTCGCGCTTCCTGATATCCCGGTCAATATAAGTCTAATGAAAATAACCGTGAATCATTCAAAACTGTTTTCATGTAATATTTATTCCCTATTTGATATGCTTGTTCTATTCTAGGGTCCAACAAGCGTACTGCCTGCAACAGATGGGCAGGGAGAAGGAAGCGGTGACCATCTACCAGCACGTGTTAAAGGACAAGCCGAGCGACCAGGCGCTGGTGGCCATCGCCAGCAACAATCTCGTGGTCATCAACAGGTCAGTGCAACAATTGGCTACTTGCCTCCTAGTCAAATCAGCTTCTTTTCAAGAACTGTCAAAACGAATTTCAACGTCTTCCTAATATGGGAATAGTATAAAATCGAATTGATTGACGTCACGGTTAGGGAATGCAACCGAGTAGTGAAAAAACCGAGTTTCGGTTAAAACCGTCCGGTTTTCACCGATTTGAAACTCGGTTTTCAACCGAGTTAAACTCGAGTTTTTTCGTTGAAGGATTTTTTTATAAAAATACTAAATACATTAGTTAAGATGCAAATTCTCACCTAGAAACTGACGTAAAGCCAATGTAGATTACTTTACTTGTTCAAATATTTCAAATTACAGTAATCACTTTACTTTTTAGGGTTCCGTACCTCAAAGAGGAAAAACGGAACCCTTATAGGATCACTCGCGTGTCTGTCTGTCCCTCTGTCACAGCCGATTTCTCCGAAACTACTGGACCGATTTACTTGAAATTTGGCACACGTATGTAAACCTGTGGCCCAAAGACGGACATGCAATATAATCAAATGAAATTAAACGAAATTTAATCATAAGGGGCACTTTTGGGGGGTAAAATTGAAAATTAAAAATTAAAGTTATTAGAACTATATTGTGATACATATCAAATGAAAGAGCATTTTATAAGCATTTCAAATATATTTTTTTTATAGTTTTTATTTTGGTAATTTAGAAGTTATTTAAGAAAAATTACCATTCCCCCCTTATCTCCGAAACTACTTAGCGTAAAATTTTCAAAAAAATACACTAGATAGCCCTCTACCTGTAGATTACAGGAAAACCTATTAGAAATCTACAGTCAAGCGTAAGTCGGACTTAAGAGAAAAAAACTCAAATTGAGATTTTCACTCACTGCCGCTGCAAGTACTTACTAAATGTTTTGAAATTTTGTGAGCGCCATGGACAGGTAGAAAGAAATTCAATTCTGTTTAGAAATTGTTAAAAATTTTAATCATTTGCCAAAATGACTTAAGTTCCTACTAAAAAAGAGGCGCTTAAGACTGTTTAGAACTGCACTGACCATAATATTGCCCTAATAGGTCCAAAAAATGGTGTATATATACGAAAACAAAAAAATTGTGCCACCGACAACCAAAATCTGAAGTCTATTTGCTCTATCTCTTATAGTTTCCAAAATATACGCAAAATATTTAAAGTACAAATCTAGTGTACGTTGCTATCACGTCGTCAGGCGCTCATGACCTTTTTGTATGGAAATGTCGAAATCCGACTCGCACTTTACCGATTTTCATAGAAAGTTGTGTTTTATTATAGTTTTGAAGGAGGTTTCTTGTTTTTAACCACCAACGCAAAAACGACGGAGTGTTATAATAATAATAGGTTTGACGCTTGACATGTCTGTCTGGCATCACAGCTCCCGAACGAATCAATCGATTTTGATTTAGTTTTTAATGTTTAAGGTGAATTCGTCGAGATTTTTTTTTGTACCACGTAGGTGGCAAACATGCATACGGTCCGCCTGATGGAAAGCGGTCACTGTTACATATGGACGCCTGCCACTCAAGGAGTGGCACATGTGCGTTGCCGAGTCGACTCATTAGAAACTTGTACAAACCTGTACTTAGAAGGGGCCTGGGTGCCGACGACTCAAAGGACCGAAGGAAGGAGGAGGAAGGAAGGAGGAAGGATCTATTGTCCTAATTACTTCCGTAGGTCTTCCAGTTGCGATACAGGCTGCCAACCTTTTAATTACACTTTGTGCATTTTAATCTTTCGGGTCGCATGACCACGCCGTTGATAGTTCATAATTAATGGGAAAATACTTGAACAGGCATCCACGACTACTTTCCTAGGTTTAAAGATTGATCAGGGCTTAAACTGGGACCAGCAAGTAGATAAACCGTGTGGTAGTCGGGGCAGTGCGTGCTTTGCCTTAGGTCGAGTTGCAAAGTCTGTGGCTCCAGAAGTAGCCCGGACATGCTATTTCGCCACTGTCCATTCATTAATACAGTACGTTGCGGAGGTCTGGTCTGGGGATGTTGTCCTGAATGGGAGAGGGTCTTTCGCTTTCAGAAACGAGCTGTCAGGATCGTTGCTCAGGTACCTGTAGACAGTAGACACTCCGGCCAAAGAACTCTTTAAAAAATAAGAATCCTTAAGCTAGGAACACACTACGCGGACGTCCGTCGTAAATCGACCGCGGACGGGGATCTGGACAATGAATATACACTTAACCGTGCAAACTATCGGTCGACGGACGTGGACGTGGCCTTGAGCGCATGGACGTCCGTTCGAAATCTGGCTCGCTGGATGTTTTGTTCCGTGCACACTGTTCGGTCGCGGTCGCGGTCGATTTACGACGGTACTAATGTTCCTAGCTTTACACTCATTACACTGCCTGCAATAGTTATCATGCAGGTAGCCATTTATGTAAGAGAGAACTTGGCAGCATACAAAACCAGGGGCGGCTCACTCCGCGATTCTATCGCCGCGCTACAAGTACATGTCAGCGGCCGCGAGTTCGCGGCCCATTCATTGGCGACGACCTTCGCGCGGCGCAATAATAGTTATTTGTATAATAGTTATTTGAAGAATCATGAACTTGCGAGTTATTTATAGAATCCTGAACTTGCGAGTTATTTATAGAATCCTGAACTTGCGAGTTTTTTAACACACGAGAAGTAAAATACATTTGGACCCGAGTGTAACACAAAACTTTTCCCCTCACTGTAGCGAGGAAACTACAACGCAAGAAATGTGTTTATCACTGCTTCCAGTAGTTCCACAGGTGGTAAATGATCTTTATTACTAGATTCACCTACTTTTATCAATTTTAAAGCAGTTCATTTGAATTTATTCAAGGTCAAATTACTTTACCCACTCACTAGTGGGTAAAATGCGTTTTTACCCGCTGGTATTGAAGGACAAAACACGTGTTTCCGAGCTAGTGAGGGGAGAAATTCAATGTTGGCTGCTCGCGTGCGGTCCGTTTGTTAATGTAGGTAAGAATTTAGAATGGCGTCATTTTGTGAACATCAAAGGAGCCTTCCGTACTTGTACTATTATACATAATATATTCTGTGACAAAACTAATAACATGTGTTCCAAGTACAACATTCGAAATGCCGGAAAGTTAGTAGGTATCGACCGTAAATTGGCGAAATCCAATTTACCGTCAAATTAGCACATGTGATGGACCCTGCCGTCTATAATAAATTGCCGCAATATGTGGTTGAAGCGCCTAGTGTGTCGAACTTTAAGTACCTATCGCTTAAAAAATTGGCTGGTCGAGCACCCGTTCTACACTAATGACAATTTTTTTATTACCTAATTAGAAAAATATTTTTGTGCATTTTTTATGTGAATATTGCCTAACTTTTTGTAATTTCAATCTTCTGTCTATTTATTCTCTAAGTATTATTGCTGTATAAATATTATTTTTTTAAATCAAATCTTGACGTGTAAAATGGCGTTACAAATATGAATAAATGAATATGAGTATAAGTAGTATGATTATTTTAACCATTGAAAGTTTGTACGGAACCCTCGGTGGGCGAGTCCAACTCGCACTTGGCCGGTTTTCAAATTACTTGTAGGTAATTGTTATTTGAACTTCTAACAACCATCATCGTCCTCCTTGCATTATCCCGGTATTTGCCGCGGCATTCATTGAAGCCTGGGGTCCGCTTTGACAACTAATCCCAAAATTTGGCACATGCACTAGCTTTATGAAAGCCTTTGCCGTCTCACCTTCCAACCGGAAGGATCCTATTGGAATTATTCCGGTTTCCTCGTGATGTTTTAATTCATCGAGAAGCGACTGGTAAATATCAAATGACATTTCGCACATATGAACTCATTGGTACGAACCGGGGTTCGCGTTCGCACTCTCTTACCACAAGGCCATCAGCGCTTTTTGAACTTCTAACGAACATTTTTTGTAGTATGTACTTAGTTGTTCAAGATTCACCTAATACGTCAAATATCTGATATTTTATAAAAGGCAACTGAACGGTGTTTAAGAGATATGTAATTGTAACATAATATTATGCTATTTTCACGCATTTGTAAGATGAAAGAAGAAATTTCGGGGCTTTTTTTTCTTTTGCGGAGACACTGAAGGTAAAATTAACTAAAAGTAAAGTTTTGTGGATGCGGTGTCGGGTCTGGGTTCAGGTCCAGGTCGGAGCCAATCGGGTAACTTGCTTAACAATCATATAAAAAAGTTTTGAAGGAGCTTATCTTTTCCACTTCATCAAAAGTGACTGTTTTATTTAATAAAAATACAAAAGACAATACCGTTAAGGTTTATGGAGTTCCCTGGATTCCTCATGAATCCCATTATTAGAACTCGAGCTTGACAAAATTACGTCTTGAAAACCCAACATGCTTAACAAACATAACGAAGAAAACAAATCAACTATCATATGCCATGCGTCTTTAAGAGTTTCTTTCTGATCATCATCAGCGATTCCACTTCATCAAATGCCATTCTTTTAAATGTTATTCCTTTTCTGATAAAGATACAAAAGTCACTATTGGTGTGCCGTTCAGATTTGAAGAGTTCCCTTGATTCTTAATGGAGCCCGCCACCAAAACACGAGCTTGACCAGAATGTGGCTTAAAATCCCAACGTTCTTAGCAAACGAAAATCAGTTTACCTTTAAGATTTGAAGAGTTTCCTTGAATTCTCCAGGATCCCATCATCAGAACTGGACACCACTTGATAAAAATAGGACCAAACTGTATATACATTCGATAAAAAAAAATCGGTTCAGAGTTGAGGGAGATATCGCATAACAAATATTTAAAAAAAATACAGATGAACTGATAACCTCCTCCATTGATCTCTTAGAATCAGCTTTGGACACTTGGAGGCCTTGGTATTTTTTTTCTTTTTATAGTATATTTATTTAATTTTACTCCTCCATTGATATTTGGAAATCGGTTAAAAACGAAAGAACTCACCAGGACACAAAAGATGCCATAACCTAACCACAAAATTAAAATTTTGAAAAAACCCCCGACCGCGACATAGTGGACCGATTTTCATGAAACATGGCTAAGAACACTCTCGACTAACTCAGCTTTCAAACAAAAAAAACTAAATCGAAATCGGTTCTGAACCCGTTCGGGAGCTACGGTGCCACAGACAGACACACACAGACAGACAAACAGACAGACAGACAGACACGTCAAACTTATAACATCCCGTCGTTTTTGCGTCGGGGGTTAAAAACGATTACTTTCATCATTTCAATAAAATTATAGATGAGATTCGTTCTCAGAGAGTTGAAAATAGGTCTTTTCATACCATTTTACATCGGAATATGCTGCGTCTAAAAAAAACGTAACATCACTTACGTTACATTCTTAAATTGTTCATGTCGATTGAACTTCAGATATACTTTTCAAAGCAATAATCTTCACCAATTCCTAAGAAAAACTGGTCCCAGCAGTCAACAAATCGTCCTATGAGATTTTTATTTATATACTGTGTTTACAAAGTCCATAAAAACACAATATAAGCGAAAAATCTGTTTTATTTAACAATTTACCTGAAGGTAACAAAAACTCGGTTATAAACCGAAATTCGAATCGGTTTCGAGTTTCACCGAAAAAAAACCGATACTCGGTTTTCGGTTCTAGCTGCATTCCCTAGTCACGGTCAAATCTGAATCAGTTGCTTTATATATTTCTACCTGACTTATTAAATAGAAATTGGATTTAAAAATAACTTCTGTCCCTGTTTTTCTTATATTTATCTGATGCTTTATTTCACGGTATAACATATTTTATTTCAAGTACAGTCAAGTTCCTTATTGTGTAGGTAAAGTTCTTTGAATAATTTTAGAACAAAACGGGACTTAATCGCGTAAACACTTACATTTATATTTGGCCCGACGTTTCGAACATCACATTATGTGAACATTATGGTCACGGGTAGACTGGCGAGGAATTGCATCGCGCTAGTTTTACGAACTACCCGTACTTGTTCTTGATTATTCACTTTTGCGCCAGGGTTGTCATTTTGCCTACACACAACACTCACGATATCAGCCGGTGTGTCCATGGGTGTTTTTTCACCCTTATGGTGCGACTGTCTGTCTGTCTGTTTCATCAACGGTTTAACTAATTTGCGTATTATATTGGCAGGGATACCAACGTGTTCGACTCTCGTAAGCGTATGAAGGCAGCAACAGCAGAAGGCTTAGAGCATAAGCTGAACTCACGCCAGCGCACCTCTATAACCTACAACCAAGCCATACTCGCCATATACTCCAACCAGGTAACTTATCAAAAAATTCTAAAAATATTTTCAAATTCATTAGTTGACAGCGCAGACTTCGAGGAGAATGCGACGCGTTGTTAATTTCGTCCTTCGTTTATACAATTAATAACATTTATTTCGTCCGTCGTCATTATCCCGTCCGATATCGGATGTCGGACCGATATCTCAAACATCCGTCCGGTATCGGATCGGATAATGTGAAAACGGCCTTACGCTAACATATGCAATAACTATAAGTACCTAATTGACTATTACCTTACTAGTTTTACCCGAGGACAGTTGAAACTCGTCAATTTTATGTTCTTTCCGACTGTCGACAACTTCCCCATAATAGTCTACTAGACTCATATCGAGTTTGGCACAATAAATGATTGTCTTCTGTAGTATTTGACATAAAAAACAATATTTATAGATTTTGGGTATTAAAAGTATATGATGACTACGTATTTTCGATTAAAAATGTGTGTAATTCTTTATTCATTTTTCATTTTGGCCACCGAAAACGCTGTCAGCGATGTGGTGACGTCATCGAATTCGAACCTTATTACATGTCAAAGCAATAACTGACATATTGAACTCTATTCCTTCAAACTTAAAAAGTCAGATGTGTTTGTTTTCGAATAGAATGACCTGATGCCCAGATAATCTATAGATTAACATGACTGTGTTGTTTTCGCCTGATTACGTAAAAGTATACTTTAAAAATATTGTTTGCTGGTTTTAAGTCATAATAAAATATGGCAATATTTTATTTCGGTTAATTGGACAGTACTTTATCATATAAGATAGACTTTAAAAAAGGCTCAAGTAGCCTATTTCTAGAAGTAGAAAGGATCGGAAGATATTTTGTCTTTGGAGTGAAAATAAAAATTTCTCTTAATGTTTTGCTAAATTCCTTTGTGCATCGATTTGAATAAGACACGTTGTAAATAATTCTTATGTCATGATTGTTTCAGCCCGACTTCTGCAAGCAATGCTGCGTGAAACTCACCAAGTCGCTCAAACAAGAGCAACGCGCGGCTTTAGTAGAAGCTTCCTCCCTTGTGAAAGACGGCAAGAAGAACCAGGCCGTTCAACTCCTGCTGAAGGAAGGTGGAACCCTGACACTAGCTGCGGCTCAGGTGTTGCTAGCAAGTGTAAGTTGAAGTCACCATAATTATCTCATGGAAAAAGATCCTACGGCCAATATTTTTACCTGTGACTATTCGTCGTGGTCACTTTATTATACAGGGATTATTTTATTATTACAGGGACACCACTTTTACTCTGATCTTATTAGTAAAAGGTAAAATGCCGTTGTAAAGTGTTTGTCTTTCATAGACTGTTAGATTTGGTATCAAAGTGGTTGGTAAAGATATTATTTAAACTGACCGTTAAGTGATATTTTTAATTTGATAAATGAAAGCCATGAAAACGCCCTCATTTTTATTTCAATACATTTTTTCATGTATGTCCGTTTCTCCAATCCACCAGGGTGACCGGAAAGCAGCCGTGAAACTTCTAGAAGAGAGCGAATACAAGTACCGTCCTGGCGTAATCGGCGTCTTGGTTACGTTGCTCTGCGCCGACAATGAACTGGATAAAGCTTCGAAACTCTTCAAAGATGTCTATGAGCATTATAAGAATGATGAGGTTAGTTACATTTTGGTGCCGTTGACCAGGATATCAAACAATTGTGAAACTTTTGACTGCTAATACAAGTACTTCCCTGGCGTAATTGGCGTCTTGGCTACGTTGCTCTGCGCCGACAATGAACTGGATAAAGCTTCGAAGCTCTTCAAAGATGTCTGTGAGCATTTTAAGAACGATGAGGTTAGTTACATTTTGGTGCCGTCGACCAGGATATCAAAGCTACTGTGAACTTTCTGATTGCGAATGTATACAAGTATCATTCTGATGTAATCGGCGCTTTGGCTATGTTGTTCTGCGCCGACAACGAACTGGATAAAGCTTCGAAGCTCTTCAAAGATGTCTGTGAGCATTATAAGAACGATGAAGTTAGTTACATTTTGATGCCGTTGACTAGGATATCAGAGCAATTGTGGAACTTCTGACTGCGAATACAAGTACCGACCTGGCGTCGATGGCATCCTGGTTTCGTTGCCCTATCCTGGAGTTGTGGCTCTGTGCCGACCAGCCTCTCTAGCACAACTTGCCTTGTCGCGCGCGAGTCCATACTTGAAGTCGCGCTTGATGTATGGACTCGCGCGCGACAAGGCAAGTTGTGCTAAAGGGCCAGGAGTCTGTTTTTGCAATAGTTTCTAGAGTATTTGATGTTTCGGCATCGTTTCTTTCATCGCAGTTCTTTAAGGATAACTACGACCGCGGTAAGAATGATGAGGTCGGTTACATTTCGGTGCGGTGACCGTGATTTCTAATATAGCTTACTCCGGTTTTCTCTTATTTTCTGTATCGTTTTGTCTTATTATTCCAAATACATATTTTAAAATGATTAGTGACGAAGGATTTCCTCCACAGCGCTTCGCCTCCCTCCGCGGGGTCTGGCAGGCGGCGGCCGGCGTGCACGCGCGCGCCGGCGCCGGCGCGGCCGCGGCCGCCGCGCACGAGGCGGTGGCGCGCGCCGCCCCGCACGACGCGCGGAGCCTGGCGCGCCTGGTGAAGGCGCTGGCCGTGGCCGACCCGGGCAGAGCCAGGCAGCTGGCGGAGAGGCTGCCGCCGCCGGCCACCGTAGAGGTGAGAGCTTTCAGGGGTAGGACGGGTGAGCGATTCCGACTCTTACACAGCTGAAAAGCTCCCAATATAACGCCCCTTCGTGCTCCCCAAAAAAGTGTACGATCATCCATTTTTATTAAACATATAAAATACATTGATTTAGACTAACACGATTTGCACTCATAATTTTAGAACAAAACGGGACTTAATCGCGTAAACACTTACATTTATATTTGGCCCGACTCTACGATTTGAGTCTACCCGTGACCACGAACATAATGTGATGTTCGAAACGTCGGGCCAAATATAAATGTAAGTCTTTACGCGATTAAGTCCCGTTTTGTTCTAAAATTATATAAAATACAGCAAGGCAACTCTCGACTGGGGGGCAACTCTAACTAATTGTTTTTTTTTCTTCATTATTTATTACACTATAATGTTGAGTTCTACATATATCCTTGCTAGCGATATGCTAAATTGAATCCATTTCGTGACGCGCACTTAATATTCATGCCATGGTTCATGAAAATCGGTCCACTATATCGCCGCCGGGGATTTTTCAAAATTTTAATTTTGTAGTTATATCTTTATCCACTGAACACGCCTACCATATTATTATAACCGGTAGACACTCTATTTAATAATGCAAACATTGTAAAACATGGAAAAAGTGCACCAGTTACATTTGCCCTCAGTCGAGAATTGCCTCACTGAACCTTATACATGATGAAAACAAGAGTACTAAAAATCAGAAAGACGTCAAGTGAAAAGCGTTTTATTTGTGTAATCAGACTAAAAATGCTAAAAATCTAAATAACATTAAGCGAAAAACAAATCAGTTGTTATTCACCTTAAAAACACCGCTAAAACAATGCCCAATCAAGTAAAAATCTAACCGAACCAGTCAAGACATTGCCTTATTACTCCTTCCTTCCACCTCCACCTTCAAGAAACCAATCAATTCCATTTGTTACAAAAATGACAAAAAGTTGGGTAATACGTGTACAACATAAATCCATACTAATATAAATGGGAAAATGTGTCTTTTTGTTTGTCCGTTTTTCACGGCAAAATGAAGTGACGAATACTACTAGAATAGGCTACTTCTGTCTCTTTGTCACCCCCCACTTCCCTAAAACGGGGGTTGGAAATTTGTATGCAACATTCCGCAATTTTCGAATTTAACGTGATCGAAGCCGCGGGCAAAAACTAGTAACCTATAAATATACCTAAATCTAGAAACAAAACTTAATTCTGACTGACAATTTCAGGGTAAAATCGACATCGAAGCCCTCGAGTCGTCGAAATGGATGATGGGAGCCAAGGTTGTGAAGAAGACTGTTCAGAGCAAACAGGAACAATCGCCTGGGTAAGACCAAAATGAGTATTCTTTATTGGTATTCAACTATTAAGAAAATATTAAATAATTCAATTTCTATTAACGCAACGTTATGAAAGGTTCGAAGGGTCGAGATTATAAATTCATTCATTTCTTTATTTTTTTTTATATCTTAATTGACATAATATATAGGATGTATTTTGATAGCGGGTCAGTGAGTGCAGTTACCAGATCCCGTGCTGCTACGCGAAAACGGTCTTAGGAGACCTTCCATCTATTTCACATTGATGAAGATTTGCGTAATTGTATGGGAAACTTTTTTCTCGATTTGTGGATACAAGCTTGACTCTTGATAGGCATGGGATTTATTGGCGTCAAAGAAAACAGTTTGTGAAAAATTACCTTTTTCTCGCACCCTGTATGTTTTTTCCAAAATCTGTAAAAATTTTGTTTCATAAATTAAAAGTCGAAGGAAGGTCTTCTAAGACCTTTTTTGAGTGGCAGCACGGGATCTGGTAGCTTCCCTTAGTGACTCGAAATCAAAATACACCCTGTACAAAGATTAAACTTTGAGCAAAGACATATCGTCACTACTTTTAAAAAATCTCGTATCTCACGCTGTTCCTCAAAGTTAAAACGCAGTAAGTCTATATGCATTCCATACATACTTACTACAATTTTCTTTTCATTTTCTTTCAATTTTCTTTCAATTTTGATTTCATTGACTGACGAAGATACAAGTTTTAAAATAAACAGATAAAGTCTAAAAAAAAAGAAAAAAACTTTTTAACAAAAAATAAAACCGCCTTCAAAAATAAGCGCGTTACAAAACACGGAGAAACTAAAAAGCCAAAAATAATAAACCTTTCAATTCAGATTTCTTATCGTATTGCAATAAGCTAAACATCCAAATTATAAACAAATCAATTATTTTTGTAGTCGGTACCAGACCTGTTCGTCGCCTTGCTATTGCCTGTTTTCCCCACCCAACCATACACAGGCTGGTACCGACTCCAAAAATAATTGATTTGTTTATAATTTGGATGTTTAGCTTATTGCAATACGATAAGAAATCTGAATTGAAAGGTTTATTATTTTTGGCTTTTTAGTTTCTCCGTGTTTTGTAACGCGCTTATTTTTGAAGGCGGTTTTATTTTTTGTTAAAAAGTTTATTTATTTGTTGATTTTTAGTGGTTCCTAGTGATATTATATGTATCCGTCCGAATACATGTACAGTAGTGAAAGAATTATCCTTTAACTCCTAACCATTGAGGAGTTGACCTTCCATCATCAGCTCAGCCACATAAAATTATTACCATTAGACGTAAATACTGGTGTACCTTTGAAAAATAGACTAAAAACATTACATGTGCCTATAACATTTGAAGAGTTCCCTCGATTTCTCCAGGATCCCATCATCAGACCCTGACTTGGTGCCAATGGGACCATCTCGGGGTTATACCAGTTCGATCAAAAAAAAATTTTGAAAATCGGTCCACGATTCTCGGAGATATCGAGTAACATACATACAAAAAAAAAACATTCAGTCGAATTGAGAACCTCCTCCTTTTTTGAAGTCGGTTAAAAAGTAAGAAGAAAACGTACCTCAGTATCATACAGAAAAAGGTACGGGGCCTAGATGGCATTACACCTTTGGGGAACGCTCGGCTAGATGGCGCTAACATTAATATTTGACATTTCAACACATATCAACCTAACAATATGGGCCAAATTGTCAAAACTGAGGTTCAAAAGTTTTAAGCCTGTGTCATGAGATGGCAGTCTATGCACTGTGATTACACATTTCACTTCGACAGTAACTCTCTATAATACTCGATCCTCTTTGCTATGAGCGATTTCTTCTAGACAACTCATAAGACTATCCGACCGCACGACGCATTAGGTCTGATTAATGTTTATTCTTATCACAGAACGCCAGGGTCGGAGCTGGGCTCGAAGCGCAAACAGAAGCGCAAGCGCAAGACTAAGCTGCCGCCCAATGCGGACCTGTCCCGTCCCCCGGACCCAGAGAGGTAACACCCTTAGTACCCTTACGAAGGCCTGAAGTGATAGTACACTATCATAATTAGGCTACTTGACCCTTCTTTAAAGTCTGTCTTATATGATTAAGTACTGTCCAATTACCCGAAATAAAATATTACCATATTTTATTATAACTTAAAAACAGCAAAATAGTACATTACGATACAAGTGCGTAAAAAAGGAAGTTCGAAAGGGAGTGTTTTAAATCGACACGGGTTACTCATTACCTTTTCGCACGTGTATCGTACGACGTTTTTCAGTACAGATGGCCCTCCGAAGTTTCGACCTGGCATATAATGAACCACTTCTCGCACTAGTGCGTAAAAAAAAGCACCATCTGTACTGAAAAATATTATTATTTAGGGCCAGTTGCATCAAACTGTCTGTCATCGTTAAAGCATTCATTAAATTTAATTGTATGGGAAGTTCCATAGACATCTGCTGCGTGACGATGGTCTGTCAAATGTGGTTGATGCAACTGGCCCTTAGTCTGCTAATTCTGACTGATGCAACTGGCCCTCATTTTTAACCCTTTAACGGGCAAGACTCAAAAATATCGTGAGTTCAAACCTTATCGCCATCCTGTAGTCTTAAAAATTCTGTAGAGAAAAAAACAATACAAAAAGATAGTCATACAGGATGGTCTTTTTTGAGACCAGTGCCCTATAAAGGGTTAAGTGTATAATTGACATGAATATGGTGTTCCCCGCAGATGGTTGCCGAAGTACGAGCGCACGGCGTACCGCAAGCGGCGCGGCGTGCGGCGTGACGTCATCAAGGGCAGCCAGGGCATGTCCACCACGGCCACCGACCAGTAGTAAGTACTATTATAATATTACTCACTAATGAGCCGTCTTGACCTCAAATGAAAATAACCGGGCAAGCTAAGAAGAAAAACAAATCTGCGTAGAAAACTGCATAAAATAATTGTATTCTACGAGGAAAAAAATCACATTTTAAAACCAGGTAAGCTGAGAAGAAAAAAAATCTTGATAGAAAATTGCAAAAAATAATGGTTTTCTAAGAGGAAAAAAAATCCCATTTCATAACCGGGTAAGCAAAGAAGAAAAAAAATTCTTCGTAGAAAACTGCAAAAAATAATGGTTATCTACGAAGAAATAAAAAATCCTCTTTCATACCCCAGTTAGCTAAGAAGAATTATTTTTCCTCATACAAAACCAGTTATCACACTTGGTTATCTACGAGGAACAAGGAGTTATTAACCCACATATGCCCAACACATATTTTTTCCCCTGTTTTTTGAGGTGACAACCTCACTCTCCTACTTATTTTAATGAGTAGTAGTGTGTTTTCAGCAGTGGGTCGAAAACGACCCTATGGGCATATATGGGTTAACTTGTTTTATCCATAAAGCTTCAATTTGAAATCAACAATCGACCAATGTTGTACAGATGTAGTGCGAAAAGATTATCCTTCCGTACTGACACTGTTTGAACTTGCATAACAAATACGAACGTTTCCGGAAAAATACGAAGGAAATGTTCCATAAACTGAAATAAATGTCATATACAAAAAGTGACCAAGGCCTCCAAGTGTTCAAAGCTGGATTCGAACCAGCGTCCTCCGTTATCGCGAGAAATGCTCCATATTGACCTTTTCTTGTGCCCCACTTCGGGGCTAAAGCCCAGTCGTGGAGGGGCGCCACACGCAATTGGGACCCAAAATTAGTGACAGTTGTTAACAAAAATTAACTCGATGTCAGTTTTGTGATGACAATTAAGAATAAAACTTGTCTAAAAACTGAAATAAATGAGGTTTTCTATGAGGATAATTTAATTTGTTCTAAGAACTTTTTTCATGTTCTAAATGTAGATTATTGCTTATAGTTTATGTAATTTAATTGTCGTCTCGACACGGCTCATGAGATCCCAGGGGGTCCGGTTTTGCTTTTACATTACAATCAAATTCCAAGAATCGGCCCTTAATTGTACTTTGGTCTTAATTTTTCCGTGGCGGTCCGTGGTACCACAATTTAGACAGAGTTTTTCCCCGTTTTATACAAATTTTATCGGCAGATACAGCAACTTATCTAACCCGGATGGGCCTTGAACTTAGTTTTTTGACGTATAAATATCAGTTCTACACCCTGTTTTTCATTACAGCGACATGAGCAAGCAGACGCCTACCGCCGCCTCGGCCGCCAAGAGTCCTCGCGTCGAGAAACAGCAGGACTCGGCCTGGCAACGCAAGCAACAGCAGAAGAAGAAGGGTAAAGGTCGCAAATGGTAGCTCTGTACCGATATATGCACAATATATGATCATTTATACTGAACGTCTTTCATTTTCCAAACTTTATCTATAAATTTACACAGAAATCTGATAAAAACCGTTATAAAATGTATACACTAAATAATAATAATAAATATTGGGGGACACCTTACACACATCAACCTAGCCACAAACTAAGCAAAGCTTGTACTATGGGTGCTAAGCGACGATATACTAACTTATATAGATAAATACATACTTATATACATAGAAAACATCCATGACTCAAGAATAAATATCTATGCTCATCACAAATAAATGAAATGAAATGAAATTGTTTATTTCGAGTAACTAATGACTCATATAATTTGTTAGTAAACTTACGTTTAACACTTTCGCTACCAAGAACCCGACTGTCGGGTACACCGCTCGTAGAAGCGTAGCCGATTACATGGGTTTCCCCGTATGTAGCGAAAATGTCGTAGCGCCGCGTAGAGCCCGGTTTCGAAAGTGTTAAAATGTTAGTACTTAAACCTATTTATGATTACTTATAATAATTACAATATATATTCACTGCTGGAAACATGCATTTCACAGCAGTGTCGCATATACGGACAGTCCAATCTATCCGCTAACATACACAGGATAGGGTTGGGGCTGGCCCGCACCCGAAATAAATGCCCTTACCGGGATTCGAACCCGGGACCGCGGCTTAACAGGCATGGTCACTACGCGCTAGGCCAGACCGGACGTCATTTTGATTCGAATCAGTATGCCTCGCACCGCCAAGTGCCTGCCGCCGTATCAGTATCAGAGTACTAAAAGGTTGAAATTAGTGTGTTAGGTCTGTGGCTGTCACGGGCTGTGGCGGAAATGGTCTGTGTGACAACGATGATTGTCAACTCGTCACAGTATATAACCTAACCACAAAATTGAAAATTTTGAAAAAACCCCCGACCGCGACTTAGTGACCAGATTTTTATAAAACCATGGCTAAAAACACTCCCGACTAACTCAGCTTTCAAACAAAAAAAACTAAATCGAAATCGGTTCATCCGTTCGGAAGCTACGATGCCAAAGACAGACGGACAAACCGACAGAGACGTCGGGGGTTAAAAACATAAATATAGTCATGAGAATTTAGGGCGAGTTAGTGGTATTGGTATGGTTCTATTATATCGATGAAATTCAGGCAGGCAATTATGGTCGTACGCACTTACAAATAGTGCGATAGGGACGGCCTGATGCTTTATCATTTATCGCGCGACCATGATTGCCCTGCAGGAGAGTGATTGCGTCAACAAATCCAGACTGATATTGTTCGAAGTACCCTCATATTTCACTATTACAGTCTCATATTTCACTGTCTATGTAAATCGTTTTGTTTAGACTATTTTGAAACTTTTCAATAAGAAACAGTATTGGTAGGTAGCGGATAAATGGCCATTGGCACTAGCAAATTATATAAATGGGAAAGTGTGTGTCTGTATTTGTCCGTCTTTCACGGCAAAACGGAGCGACGAATCGACGTGATTTTTGAAGTGGAGATAGTTGAAGGGATGGAGAGGGACATAGGCTACTTTGTGTCTCTTTCTAACCCCCCACTTCCCTAACGTGGGGGGTGGAAGTTTGTATGGAGCATTCCGTAATTTTCGAATAAAGCCGCGGGCAAAAGCTAGTACAGTCAAGTGTAAAAATATGGGTGCGTACAACTTATCAAAAATATGTCCCATAGCACTTTATGTCGGCGGAATAAGGTCTCGGTACATATTTTTGAGCGGATAAAATCGATACGTATTTTTGCACTTGACTGTACAGATATAAAACGTCGATACGAACTCTACTGGGTAAATCCATTCTGCTCTAAGGTTGAATTTATAAAAAATATAATATTTATCTAAAAGATAATCGACCTTATAGCATAATGGATTTACCCAGGTTTGAAGTTAACACATTCGTGGACACGTATGTTATAGCATACGCGTAGTCATTTGTTTCCTTTGGTCTATGACAGATGACGTCACTAGCCGTCCTTGAACGTGTTAAGCAACACAATTATGTTTACTTCTTGAGAAAATTAGGATGGTCTGGCGGCTCTGTGCCTTGTTGATCGTCCTAGGGCACCCCATAGGTGCATAGGGCCTCTACAAGATCCTTCCACGCCTTTCTATGGACTGAGCTGGAACGAAGCCAAGGCGGTGGCTCTGTGCCTTAGTCTTAGTCCACAAAAAAAACTACTAAATAGTCACTAAACAATTTATTTAAAAAATACATTATCTCTTAGCATTCTTCCTCTTAGACTTTCCGGGCCTCACATTTTTCTTTCCTTTAGGTTTAAACTGTTTATTCTTGGCATTCTTATAATCGAACGGTTTTTTCTTCGCTGAACTATTAAATCCGTCCATATTGCTTGAAGACTCCCTAGTATTCAGTTTAGATCCTTTCTTTTTGCCTCCGAAGCCGAATTTCTTGTCCTTCATGGCTCGCTTTCTGGATATCTTGTTCTGTGGGCCTTTGCCTTTATTTTTGTTGTCATCTAAGAAGTCTAGGTCAGTGGATTTGCCTTTGCGGACTCGTTTGAGCTGTTCGAGCATCTCTCGCTTTTCTGATGCCTGTTTCAATCGGGCATCGATCTGAAATAGAAGGCATTTTTAATAAGTCACCATAAGATTTTGATTCTAATGTTTTAACCTTAGAAGGACCAAAGACGTCAAACGACGTGGCTACGGCCCAATGTCAATAAGTTCCAAAAGCGTTAAAGTTCCAAAATGTAACCTTTAGTGCGTTTTCACACTATCCGATCCGATATCGGATGTCGGAAGGATTTTAATGAAAAAATTCCAAGATGGCGCCTGTAATTTATGGGATATCGATCCGACATCCGATATCGGACTGGATAATGTGAAAACGCACTTAGTGAACTAGACTTCATACTTATAGCTGTAACAAACTCTATAGCAACGTGTAGTAGCATCGCGTCCATAGGCAACTAGCCGCGCGAGCCTCTTCCCTTCTAACCAGCCTCGATAGTCTAATTTAATAATAATAAACCATCATAATACCTGAACTCTTCGGTTCGCGTACCTTCTGCTTATACTAACCGGCTTGGACAGAGTTATGTAATAAACTATCATCATACCTGCACCCTTTTGAAGATATTCTGCTAGTTGATTTTGCATATCGTCACTACTTTGAAAAAATCTCGTATCTCACGCTGCTCCTCAAAGTTAAAACGCAGTGTCTATATGCATTCCATACATACTTACTACAATTTTCTTTTCATTGACAGACGAAGATACAAGTTTTAAGTAGTGACGATATACCCATCCTAACCCGATTGGACGGCGTTATGTAACCATAATCGTACCTGCACTCGTTTGGCGATCTTCTTCTGGTCGCGTAGCTGGCGAACCTTCTCCGTGCGCGCTTGCGCTGCTTGGCGAGCAGGTTCTTGTGCACCTTCTGCATATACCAATCCTAACCCTCTTGGACGGTGTTATGTAATAAACCATCCTCATACCTGCACTCCTGCAGCAACCTTGTTCGCATAGCTTCTGCATATACCCATCCTAACCCACCTGGATGGTGTTACCTTCTGCATATACCCATTCTGACCCAGCTGGATGGTGTTACCTTCTGCATATACCCATCCTAACCCAGCTGGATGGTGTTACCTTCTGCATATAACCATCCTAACCCACCTGGATGGTGTTACCTTCTGCATCCTACCCGCCTGGACGGCGTTATGTAACCAAATGTAAACCATCATCGTACCTGCACTCGTTTGGCGATCTTCTTCTGGTCGCGTAGCTGGCGAACCTTCTCCGTTCGCGCTTGAGCCGCCTGCTTGGCGAGCAGGTTCTTGCGAACCTTCTGCATGTGCTCATCCGTCTTGGCCATCTCTGCGAAGTAGTCTTCGGGTCTGTGGGTGGCATGATTCATGTGTGAATAAAAAATAAAGGTATATTACATTACAATAGCGCGGAAAAGAGGGAATTCGAACTGAGTGGCTATAAATTAAAACAAGACCGAAGGGAGTGTTTTAAATCGACACGAGTTGCGAATCCCCTCTTTGCACGTGTATCATAAGTTAGACAGCAAATGCAGCTTGAATATGCGATCACTGATTAGGTGGCCCCAATATTTGGTTAATATTCGGTATTCGGCAAATTCCTCAAGTTTTTTATTCGTATTCGACCGAATAGTTCGATTCCATTGCCGAATATTTACCAAAGTCATAAAGTAAATAAATAGCGTAAGTTGTTTCGCAATTTATCTGATAAAATTCCTCTTTCAGCAATCCACGGACCTACCAGAACTAAATATGCATTAAAATATAAATGATTTAGAAATATTTTGTTACTCCTTCGGCCCATCTCTACACTGCATGAACACAGGCAGTGGCTGGCCCTACAAATCCATGATTTAATAGTGGAGATGGTCATAAAATTTCAACAGCATCCACAAACAAACATATACCTACTACATTCAAAAATAACTTGCATAACTATTTTATGCAATAAAGCTTAAAAAGTTACAGATAAACTTTACCAAGACAAGTTTAAAGGCTTGGTAAAGTTTATTGGCTCAGCCCAGAAACCGGGGACTGCTGCTGAAAATGCCCAGTTTAACAAGTGCCGTAAAATATGCATTTTTAAAAAACAACTACATATTTGCGGCACTTGCATTTCAAACATTTGGACCATGGTCATCAGACACCAAGCAGTTTTGTAAAGGAGGTTTCTACCTAACTTGTCTGGGTGTCTGGTGACCTACGCACGGCCAATTTCCTTGCGCAACGGCTGAGCCTAGCCATACAGCGAGGAAACGCGGAAAGCGTCCTAGGGACGATGCCCCTGGCAAACGTAGAATTTCTATAAGTTGTGTGTAGTACCTAATTCCACACACCTTGCATTTGTTCAGTTTATGCTATCCTGTCCGAAATGGCGTTAATGTTTTTACTGTTAGTTATTAGTTAGCTAGCTATAAATCTGGTGGTGGCAGAATAACAGCGTCCGTTGCTGGCAGTCCTTGTGGCCGCCGCGCCTCGAGGCCCTCTGGCACAGACATTAGCTGAGCCACCTACCTTTTCAATTAGTTTGTAAGCATGCCTGTGTACTTTTATAATGTACCTGTGTTCAAACTTTTGAATAAACGTCTTTATTATTATTATTATTTTCATAAGTCAATAAAAATTTAACTAGATTTAATAATTACCTTCTAGTAGGAATATTCAGTTCTTTAAGTTTCTTCAGGCCCTCCACGACGGCGGCTTGCGCCTGCCGGTGGATGAGGTTCTCTCGCTTGAACTCGTTCAGCACGGGGTCCTGCGACGGGTCGTACAAGTGGGTACCTTTGCTGTTTTCCTTTATGTTCCTGTAAGTTGAGAAAATTAATGCTAAGTAACATAATTATATTACACTGAAAGTGATAATTTGTTTCCCTTCAATCCTTGTATATTGTGAGTGGTGCATATCAGATTATTGACAGAATCAGGCCACATTTGAAAACTTTTTTCAGTAATAATGAAACTACCACTGCCACTGGTGGTATCCATAATTTTTTCTTTAATATATATGACATCTTATTTCGATTTTTACCGCAAACTTGTTGACATAATGAATATTTGAAGAGACTAGAAAATTTTGGGTTAATGTTATGATAATAGTACAAACAGCAAGTCATTAGAAACAAAATGAAATGCTCATAATTCATTATTGTAGTATTTCAAATCTTTAACCTTGTAACATTAATTGTTAGGCAAAGTTTTGACAACACAGTCAATCAGTTAAAACAGTTTTGACTGATTGTTATTTATGCATATACCTAGACAGCTGGAATATACCAGGCAAGCGGAAACCATGTCGCTCTAAAACGACTTGGCGTTGGTCTGTTCAGCAAGAGATCAGGGTGTTTAGGGATGGGGAGGAGGTTACCCAAACTGCCCAAGACTGGAGTAAATGGAGAAATATGATTTGAGCCCTACACCCCCGCAAAGGGCAATAGGATAAATAAATAAAAATAAATAAATAAATAAATATTATAGGACATTCTTACACAGATTGACTCAAGCCCACGGTAAGCTCAAGAAGGCTTGTGCTGTGGGTACTCAATATATATAATATATAAATACCTATATACATAGAAAACATCCATGACTCAGGAACAAATATCTGTGCTCATCACACTAATAAATGCCCTTACCGGGATTCAAACCCGGGATTGGATGTAAAGAAGAAGTAGTAAACAGCTTGTTGGTGCAGACAGCCTTGTATTGGTAATACCCACAAAAAAACATTTTTTTTTTTATACTATGTCCGTGGCAAAACAAGCATATGGTCCGCCTGATGGAAAGCAGTCACCGTAACCTATGGACGCTTGCAACTCAAGGAGTGTCACAAGTTGCCAACCCATTAAAACTTATACACTCCCTTTTGCTGAGTTAAATACACAACAAAAAGGAGTGTACAAGTCCTAAGCGGGTTCAGGTTGCCAATGACTCAAAGGACAATAGCCAGAACAAATTAGTTCCATAGGTCCTTCCGTCGCCAGCACACCGCACCCTTGTTGAGCTCATAGCCCTACTCACCAGCACACACAACACTATGAGTAGGGTCTAGTGCTATTTGGCTGCCATCTTCTGAAAGGCGGAGGTACTTCCCCAATTGGACTCTGTTATCCCAGGTGGGCTGTGCCCTACCACACAAGGCGGAATATCATTTGCTACGTCCGACCTCCTACAAGCAATCTAAGCCTAAAACTTCCATACAAGAAAAAATACAATATGATGTTACAGGCTGGTCTTTTGTAATCAGGCTTTAGAGATTGCTTACTTTCTCCTCTGCGCAGTTTCCTGTATTTGCATCGCAACATCCGGTGCCATCGGAGCAACTGCAGTCACCAAATCAAGTGTTTCGATCCATGGCAATTTTAGCTGAAACTCCTTCAATTTCAGCTTCAAGTCTGTTATATTATTTACATGCTTCTTCCCTTCTTTCTCAATCACTTCATTGAGACCTGGCTTGAGCAAGCCTTTCGCGAACGCTTCTTGCAACTACAATGAAAAAAACAAATATATTTTAACTATCATAAGTTACGCTAACATTAGAAGTAAATAAAACGACACATGCGTATCGAAATTATAGTTAGTACAAGATAAGAGTGCGTTGATCAGTCATTTTCAATTATTTTATAACAAAAATACTTGTTATGCCGTGTGGTAATTTAAGTATACAAAAATTTACGAACAGTTAGTAATGAATAGTAAATACTCACCTCGTCATCTGAATCTACTTCTGATTCACTGTTATTTAACACAAAGTCACCCATTTTATAGCTAAAATATAATTAAAACTGAGAGAATCACTGAATTACTGAATAAATCTAAGGAATAAACATAACCTCTTCGAAACGTGTACTTGACAGTTCAACAACTGTGTTGCCAGTTAAAGACATAACAGATGGGCTTACCGCACGGATCTTGTTTAAAAAAAATCTTGGATCGGATTAACGTCACACACCGGTACACCCGTTTGTTACAGATTTAAATTGCGATTTAGCATTGGACTATAATGCGGAGGCACATGGGAGGCACACAGACATTTTATCCCGCCAGATATCGGATCGGATGATGTGAAAACAGACTAAGACTTTTAAAAAAGGACTTTTAGAAAAAGGACTAAAGACATAGCAACTATGAGCCGGGAATTGAAGCCTGACCTCATGTGCCTCGTGTGCTCCAGCCAGCAACCCCACTTTTGGTTTTTGCGTTTTTGGTTTCTAGCCAAATTAATTTGGCTTTAACCCCTTAAAGGGGTACAAATTACAATATTTCAAGTAGATACCTAAGTACCAGTTCAGCACTTATTGTGTACTAAATTCTCGTATAATAAAAAAAAACAAAACGCAAAGTGGGGTTGCTGGAGAGCATCACAAGCCTGGTCTTCAGCTTACGCGGCTTACGTCATTACCGCTAGACCACCCGCCGACCCGGTTTGATAAAAATGAAATGAAAATAAAATATTTATTTTTCAAGTAGGCATATTACAATGCGCATAAATGAACGTAATGTAGGGTACTAAAAAAACATTTTTTTCCACTTTTTATTTTGGCACTTTGTCGGCGTGATTGATATACATATTGGTACCAAATTTCAGCTATCTAGTGCTAACGGTCACTGAGATTATCCGCGGACGGACGGACAGACAGACATGGCGAAACTATTATAAATAAACGAAGGGTTCCTAGTTGACTACGGAACCTTAAAAAGGACCGTTCAAACTTTTGCATAGTGTCTTTTGGGGTCATACATAATAAACAACTATTAATTATGGGACTAATGCTGAAATCGCGAATTTTTTAATTTTTTCATTAGGTATTTGAGTTTGAGACGAAGAGGGTAAAACCTGTAGGTTAAATTAAACGAAATGTAATATTTGATGATTTATTAATTACTTACTACTAATTTACTATTTACATGAGTACTTGGACATTGGGACAACCTATCATGCCCAGAAATCTACATTAATTGTAACAATATTTATATAGCGATGGAGCGCAGTATACTGGGTGTTCGCAGAACTGATCGAATCAGAAACACGGAACTGCGCTCCAGAACTCGAGTTGCAGATGTAGGTGTCAAGACCGCTACGCTTAAGTGGAACTGGGCTGGACATGTCTGCCGCATGCACCCTGAACGGTGGGCCAAAATGGTTACCGAGTGGGACCCACGGAACACCGTGGAGGGTGCAGGCCGGGGTTCAGGCAGACCGAAAAAGAGATGGCGGGACGACTTGAACGCATTTTATCCAAGCTGGCAAAATAACGCACATGACAGGGTTGAGTGGAAGAAGCGAGGGGAGGCCTTTGCCCAGCAGTGGGACACTATAGTAGGCTAAAAAAAAAAAAATTTGTATATTTAGATATTACTCACATTGTAAAGTGAATTTTTACGTATTCATGCAAACATAGAATACAAACTATAATATTAGTTGTTTTTAATGCAAGACACGCCAGCCTCACAATACAGGGTGTCCCAGAACTCGACGCTGGCTTTATCCGCGAATCTACCTGCCGTGGACTGCTCGTTGATGTCCAGGTACTCCTTGTTCACCGTCGTGTATGCCGGCCATTTTGGACCGGAGCAATTTTCTGGAGTTGGATTGCTGCAAATAAATAAGTTTCAAACATAAGTACTTAGACTATCATAATCTTTGATAACATATTTTGGATGAACTCTATCTAACACCTTAATCGGCGAGAAAAGAATAATTACAGGTTGTCATTTTTATAACAGAGAATATTTATGTATTAGGAGGTGAAATGGAAAATAACATCAAAATAATAATCAGAATATAAATAAAATAAAATAAAAAATATTGGGGGACACCTTACACAGACCAACTTAGCCCCAAACTAAGCAAAGCTTGTACTATGGGTGCTAAGCGACGATATACATACTTAAATAGATAAATACATATTTATATACATAGAAAACATCCATGACTCAGGAACAAATATCTGTGCTCATCACACAAATAGATGCCCTTACCGGGATTCAAACCCAGGACCGCGGCTTAGCACGCAGGTTCACTACCGGCTGAGCCAGACCGATCGCCAATATCACAATATCAATAAAATCCAAGTCTTTAGCCTCTAACAGTAATACTAACCTGGTTTTAGCAAAATCTGTCCACAATTTGGTCACTTTCGACACGTAATCCTTCAACTTTTGCTGCGATTCATAAGCATCTTTAGAATAATCACTAGTGAACATATAAAATAGTTCATCGGCATGACAGGCTCCTTTCAAATCCAAACCCATAGTACTGGCATTCTTGAAAACATTGAGGTCACTCTCAAAACTAAACCTGTACATATAAATGGGACTGTTGTGTTTAGAATACAGGTGAGTAAATCTATGCGTGTCGTACACGAAATGCACATCAGACAACATACTGACTATCTCCTTATAGTCATTCTTTGTATACTCTCTGTCACCGATATAGAATTTTCGAATACGTTTTCCCATGTCATTCATTTTCTCTTCGCTAATTTTTTCAGCGATCTCTCTAGGAACATCGTAAGATGGATTGTTATTGTAAATGTCCAACTTCCCTAAGCGATCTTCTATCATAATAATAGCTTCAGCAGAATTAAATCCCAAAATCAGTGGCACCTTCCGAACTGTTTTCGACTGAAGAATATCCAAAGGATTTTCGTTTAAAAACGCTTCGACGTTATTAAATTTCTTTTCGACAACCGGCAGGAATCGCTCAGGCAATCCTCTATATTTCTCATCCTCTGTACTGGTGGCAGCTGTCAATTTAGTTAGGTGAGCTGCTGGGAGGGACATTAAAAAATCAAGCAGCTCAGTAGTATTCTTCGTGTTTTTTCCTAAATAATTTCCAACTCGGAATGCTCTGCTTTTGCTGTCTTCACCTATCGCCCAATCATGGACACTGGTACCACTTTGCGCGATAACTTTATGGAACAGTCCTGTAGTCATCGGCGACAGAATATGATGAGTCACAGAGCAAGCCCCGGAACTCTCTCCGAAAATGGTGATGTTGTCTGGATCTCCTCCAAACTTAGCTATATTCTCCTTTACCCATTTCAGCGCAGCGACTTGGTCCTTCATGCCCGCATTGCCGGGGACCTCAGGGGTTTCCAAGCTTAAGAATCCGAGCACTTCAAGTCTGTAGTTCAAAGTGACCAGGACCACATCTTGTTGAACGATGAACTTCGGTCCGTAGAGCTCATCGTCTCCGGAGCCGGATAGATAGGATCCTCCGTGTATGAAGACCATGACAGGCGTGCGGCCGTGGAGGGATTTGGTGAAGACGTTGAGGAACAAACAATCCTCGCTGCCTTGGAAGACGGAGTCAGCTCCGTCCTCCGTTTGCGCGCAGCTGGAGCCATATTCGGTCGCTTTGCGGATGCCTGTCCAGGGTTGAGGGGGCAGGGGAGCCTGGGGAAATAATACATTTAAATTATTCACCCAAAATACTGATGGGCGCATAGAGTGGATTCAGACGTCCGTGAGCATGGCATGGGCGAAACTCATTTTGGGTTATCGCGCCAGCCGAGCACCTAAGTAAGTATTAGATTATATGAAAATAGGCTACTAGACTCATATCGAATTTGGCACAATAAATGATTGTCTTATGTAGTATTTGACATAAAATAAAAATATTTATAGATTTTCGGCATTAAAAGTGATGACTACGTACGTATTTTCTATTAAAAATGTGTGTAATTTGTTTACTTTGGCCACCGAAAACGCTGTCAGCGATGTAGTGACGTCATCGAATTCGAACTTACTTCATGTCAAAACAATAACTGACAGAATAAAGTTTATGCATCATACTCAAAAGTCAGAAAATGTTGGTTTCGAATAGAATGATCTGATGTACAGATAATGTATAGATTAGCATGACTGTGTTGTTTTCGCCCGATTACTTAAAAGTATACTTTAAAAATATTTTTTGCTATTTTCAGGTCATAACATAATAACATAATTATGGTAATATTTTATTTCGGTTAATTGGACAGTACTTAATCATATAAGACAGACTTTAAAAAGAGGGTCAAGTAGCCTATCGCGAACAATGTACACTAACCATTCATTGAAATAATGATATTCTAGCCCTATTTCATTGTTTTAATGATTAAGGTTAAGGACCACGACATGGATTATGTTTATCGATGAAAAAAAAACGTGGTTTTAGCCGTTATGGAAATTAACGACTTTTTGAATACAAAGGTTTACATTGTTCGCAAAATCTATTTGATGGCGACTTTAGTCAAGGTAAGTATTTTAACAGATGTTCTATTAGAAAGATGTTACTATGTAAATACTTTTCGGCAAATAAAAGATTTGTATTTGTATAACGTGTTGAACACTGTGTGTGTTGTAAAGATAAATTTGTTAGATACGTAGATATATACGTACGTACCTAATGAGGGATAACGCAAGAATGATAATAGGTACCTACTTATCTAGTACCTACTATTACTATTCCTCTGTGCCATAAAAAGCGCTATTTAATTATATTGTACATAGTATACACCGTGTTTCACTTAACACTAAAAACCTGAAAACCGTTTGTTCAGAATCGAGAGTAGAATCGATTGAGCTATATCTTAATGGGGGTAATATTTTTGTTTAAATTAGTATTATTAGGTATTTTTTATGTGCCTATTCTATTGTATTCGTAATACAACATTGTGTATATCGCATTGATAGAGGTTGTTTACCTTTTTCAGTATTTGGGGGTATTAATACTGGCTGGTTACTTGGGCGATTATTTTTTCCGCTACGAGTTTGACGTTGTTTGTCAGTTTAATCTTAATGTTTATCATAAGTCATAACAAATTGAAATCGTACCTAATTACAACCTTGTCATTTTGAATATTGGGTTTAAATTTGCTTACTGAGATTACCTGTCCAATTTGAAGTTTTCTTAGGTGTCTATTGGTAAACCTTATGTCGTTGCAGTAACGTACACAAATAATTAGTTTTATGGTTGATGATGGTAGTTAGCAATTATTTTATTGAGTGTAGAGCTAAAAGTCAAGTAGAGCTGTAAAGAAAATTAAAAATTCAATTTAAAAAAAAGTAACCATCAGATTAAAAGATGAATACTCTAGATGAGTTTAAAAAAATAAAAATCAGTTGGGGTGTCTGAGGTTTTGAGTGATACCGGAAACACGGTGTATAATTATCAATTATGTAACAATTACATATTTATTTAACACCTACAATAGTACATTACATCAGAGGCCGGGAAAATGAGGATTTCCGGCCAAGTGGGTGCGAGCGAGGCCGGATAGGGATACGAGGCCGGGAATCCGTTTTCACGCCGAGGCATGTATAGTGCTTTTCTCAAACATACAATGAAATAAAGAAAAATGCTCTAAAGAACAATATTTTATAAAAAAAAATTACTTTGCAGGCCTAGGCCTAAAAAATAATATGAAATCCCTTTATAGTCCTCTCGAGTTGTTGCGCCAAAAAAGCGATACTTCCCAGCCCATTTTAAGGAACGTAAAGACAATATATCATTGCATGTTTGAGAAAACCTACTTTTATTCTAATACTATCTAATGTCAATAGTTTTTTTATGAAGGTACAATCAGAATGTTTTATACGAGGTCAACATTATTAGTCGCTAGCTTATTAGCATTTGAATACCTAAGTAGAAAACAAAGAGGATCGAATATTAAAGAGAGTTACTGTCAAAGTAAAATGAGTTTTGACAATTTGGCCCATATTCTTAGCTTGATATGTTTTAAAATGTCAAATATTAATATTAGCGCCATCTACCCGAGCGTACCCCAAAGATGTATCGCCATCTAGCTCACCGTTCCTTTTTCTGTTTGGCTTTGAGGTACGTTTTTTTCTTAGACTTTATCGGTCTATACGAAGTTATATATAGGACTTTGGTAGAAAATAATTGATCAAATCGTTAGGGTTAGGTACATCTACGGTTTAATTCAAGCAAATTCCTGGAGAAATATGATTCGAGCCCTACACCTCAGCCACACCTCAGACACTGCGGATCAAATATTATGAAAGAGGCGCGTTCCTAGCACACAGCCTAAGCTCGTGTAGGTGAACGCGTACTTAGGCTTGTATGAGTGAAATATGACAGGTCGACTGTTCGCGTTTTTGACAGGCGGTAACTGTGAGGTAACCGAGAGGGGGTGGGCGGCACTTTCAGCGGGGAGCGGGAGTGGCCATACTGTACGATAGTACTCTTTATTATACTGTGCCCCAGCAGAGGGTAAGAGGATGCATAGGAAAGAAGAAATTCCTCTAAAGTAAAATTGCATTAGATGCATTAATGGGCTACTAGACTCATTTCGAATTTGGCACAATTAAAATGATTGTCTTCTGTAGTATTTGGCATTAAAAAAAATATTCATAGATGTTGGGTATTAAAAGTGTATGATGACATTGATGACTACGTATTTTCGATTAAAAATGTATGGATTGTTTTATTTATTTTGGTCACCGAAAACGCTGTCAGCGATGTAGTGACGTCATCTAATTCAAACCTTACTGCATGTCAAAACAATCACTGACAATATTGAACTTTATGCCTTCATACTTACAAAGTCGTAAAATGTTGTTTTCGATTAAAATGACCTAATGCGCAGATAATCTATAGATTAACATGACTGTGTTGTTTTCGTCTGATTACGTAAAACTATAGGTACTTTAAAAATCTTTTTTGCTGTTTTTAAGTCTATTATTCTATTAAGTCTTATTAAAATATTACTCTTTGAATATTACATACCCTGAATCGCAGCTGTCCCAAGGGTGGCTGGGCGTACGGGATGCCCCTGAAACTGTAGTAAGTCGACCCATCATACAACGTGTCTGTGCCACCCTGTAGTTTCCCTTGCTTCACTGTCACTACCGGCTCAATCTGTAAATGATTAAAATTATATAGGACTAGCTTCTGCCCGCTGCTTCGCCCGCGTTGGAAAGAGACAAAGTAGCCTATGTCATTGTTCATTCCTTCAACTATCTCCACCTAAAAAATCACGTCAATTCGTCGCTCCGTTTTGCCGCGATAAGACGGAAAAACATACAGACGCATTTTCCTATTTATAATATTAGTATGGATTAGATGTACTTAAAGAAGTACTTGACAAAAATTAAATTCTAAAATACAAATTTACTTACCTAAAATTCTCTACATATGTATCTTATGAATTGCTCAAAGAATTAAAAATGTGCTTTTCACCACACCAACTGGTAGGCTCTCTTTTTGAATAATAAAGTTGCTATTTTATTCACAAAGATTGGAAAGTAATTTTATACAAAATTTGACGCCCAAGGCTGGTAAAATTTACGTTTAAATGAGTAGATATTTTAATTCATAAAATATAAATTTGATCTACTTTGATCTTTTAAAGTTAATTTTTGTTGGTGTGGTGAAAAATATTGTTTAACTCGGTGGAAAAACTTGTTTAACCTACGTGTCTTAAAACCCTCGTCACGCTCAAGATTCCACATTTCGAACCACTCCCTACGCTAGTGGTTCAATATTGGCACGTGCGGTTAAACAACAACTTTGCCACCTTGTCCAACACATACGTTTATCGTTACAAATCAAAGACTTTGGAGATTATACAGGGTGAAATAAAAAGTACCGTTCAAACTAGGCATTGTGACTTTGAGGTCATAATGAACAACTTTTTGCCACCGAGTGAAACACAAAAATTTTCGCCACACCAACACGAACCAAATACTAACTATAAAACATCAAATTAAATCAAATCTAATAATTTATTCAATGTTTATGATTCAAAATCATCATTTGTAGGTAAATTCTACCAGCCAGCTTAAGACATCAAGTTAAAATTTGTATGAAATTACTTTGCACTCTTGTGGATACAATGCAATTTTGCTATCTGTTTTCGAATAGCAAAGTAAGCCATTACCAGTTGGTGTGGTGAAAAAAACTTGTATCTTCGTCTGTCAATGAAAAGAAAATTGTAGTAAGTATGTATGGAATGCATATAGACTTACTGCGTTTTAACTTTGAGGAGAAGCATGAGATACGAGATTTTTTTAAAGTAGTGACGATATGTTTTAAGATTGCTGCCTTCCATTCGGTCCAGCGATTTCTCAGATATTTTTATGTTAAAAGGTTACAAAAATAGTGATAACTGATAAAACATCTGTGGAGGCTACATAAAGTTAAATACTTAATTTTTTGCTGAATTTACAAATCAATTGGATAGATATTTATTTTAAATGTATGCCTACCATTTGTAACTAAAAAAAATTAAAACTCACCTTTATACAAACTGTGCATTCTAAATAAAGTAAATGCACACAAAATAAAACCAACAAATTACAATACGTATACATTCTCACAGCAGGCCAAGTCTACCAATGAGTTATAAACTTACGAGAGGTATTATATATAGTCATGGTACCTATTGTTGGACAAAGTGCCAAGAACATATCCACAACCTTAACGCATAAGCAGTAAAGTCGTTTATACATATTTTAGGCACTTTGTCCCTACCACGAGGTATGTATCATCGTTCAAACATCATATTTGACTATCGAGAGCCCTAATTGCAAATATAATTTTATTATGAGGCTCAAAAAAGAGTGTGTCTAATACAGGGTGATATGAAAAGGACCGTTCAAACTTTGCATACCTGACTTTTGAGGTCATAATGAACAACTTTTATAATGGGACCAATGCTGAAATCGCGAAAAAAATTGGCTGTTTCATAGAAATGAGCGGCATCATGACAGTGGAAATGTATTGTATTGTATTCGTTTATTTCAGACAGAACAGTCCATATTGTTACATTACGTTACACTTTTATTTAAAATTAAAGCTATAAAATTCAATAATTAATTTAAAATGGAAACTACAATTAAAACGAAATTAAATACGAATTGAATTAAATTATATCTAATTAAATTTTCAAAAATTTCAAATTTCAATTTAAAAATTAAATTAAATTCAAAATTAAAATTATTTGTGAATATTAATATTATAATATAATAAATTAAATATTAAATTAAATTCATTCAATAAAATAAAGTAAATAAAAAGAAATGTCCGTGTGCCTGAAACAGCCAATTTTTTTGCGATTTCATCATTGGTCCCATAATAAAAGTTGTTCATTATGACATTTATGACCTCAAAAGTCACTATGCAAAGTTTGATCGATCCTTATTATTTCACCCTGTATATTATGTACAGTCAAGGTATACATATACATAGATGCGGACAATGTGTCAAAATATATATACACGGCTTTATCACCTACTTACACGTTTATGTTGTGGATACATTATTCTTGGCACTTTGTACACATCTATACACGGTGTACCATGACGAAACAGAATAATTGTAACAGCGTATTCCTCACGCAAGACGCGGCGTTAGAATAGTAAAATGTCATATAAACTTCTGTATTTCGCCTACTTTCTGAGTTGTAAGCATTTAAAAAAAATATGATGCCGTTATCGGACATAATCTACCTATCCTCGTTAATAGATATCAAAAAGTAACCAGAGACTCGTTGTAAAAAGCTATTTTTAAGAAATAAAATGTGAATCTTTATTTAAAGAGCCAGTTTTACGAATAACATTTACTTTTTATGTGAAAATACATCCAAAAAAAAAATGCCCAAAATTGCTTGACGTCGTATAACATTTTATCTTTATTTTGCCCTCAAAAATGCAAGTAGTTAAAATCTTCGGTTCCCTCAGGTTACACGGTGTATTTAATACCTTACTAGGTTTAGAATAAACAATATTTATCGGTCTAGTTTTCCTCGTTGAGTCATTTTGTTATTCGTCAAAGCATATGTAGCCGGCATAGGTAATGAGCATGAAGGGTTGCCGGCCGAGCGTGAGCGAGGTTGTTTACAACGACAGGCAGGCAACCCTGTTTCTAGTAACAAGTAACCGAAGTCCCACTGCTGGGCACAGGCCTCCTCTCATACATGGGAGGGCGGGCTATAGTCCCCGCGTCGACACGGCGTCAGGCTTTGCCATACAGTTGGCCCGACGCGATGCTACGCTCGGGAGATGCTAGATTGGTGGTACACCGAGCGTATGTTGCCCTTGCTCGTGACGCTCGTGTCACAGGACGCACGCAGAGGCAGCACCCGCCAGGGGATAAGAAGGACTATTTGAGAGTTAATGGGATCTAAAATGAACTGGGCTATTGAATGAAAGTGATAGACTAAATACTGGGCTGTTATGTTATTAATATATTTTTCATCACAGGAAGCGCTGGTAGCCTAGCGGTAAGTGCGTGCGACTTTCGTTCTGGCTGGAGGTCGCGGGTTCGGACCCCGGCTCGCACCAATGAGTTTTTCACTTATGTGCGAAATGTCGTTTCATATTTTGCCAGTCGCTTTTCGGTGAAGGAAAACATCGTGAGGAAACCGGACTAATTCCAATAATAGGTCTAGTTAACCTTCGGGTTGAAGGTCAGTCAGAGATGGCAGTCGCTTTCGTAAAACTAGTGCCTACGCCAAATCTTGGGATTAGTTGTCAAAGCGGGCCCCAGACTACCATGAGCCGTGACAAATGCCGGGATTACGCAAGGAGAATGATGATATTTTTCATCACACCCGCACTTTAAATGTGCTATTGCACGCAGGCGGAGCGTGAGTTATAGAAAAATCGTTCTCCCAAAGGAATATGAAATTTCTTGTACCATACTTAACTTTTTTACATCTATTTACATATTTTTTACACTGCGAGTGTGATGAAAAACATTGTAACTCGGGGAGTATGAATATTACTAACTCGAGTCTTTAAATCGCTTCAACTTCCTCTCCTTGTTGCACAATGTACCTACTAATAATTATTAATAACATAGCTGAACATTATTAGATAATAAGTGACATATACCTATTCAGCCATGTGCAGTTTATATTGTTTACATTTGATTAAATTACTTGATAATAGGCGTATCTAGTCTACTAATAACCAGGTTTTAATACAGGTCATCATGCAACAAATAATTGAAATAATTACACTTATGATTTGGAAGAAAATATATTATATTTTAGATTTATATATTAATACAACTGTGTAGATGTTTTAAAAATATATGAATTTGTTCATTGTTGATTTTATCATTCAGTCTTTTTAAATATTAAAATGTGTGCATAATATTTAATAGTATTATTCAAAATAATATGAATTTGTGGACTATCCTTTTTAAATAATATTCTTATACTTATCTTAAAATCCACTAAACTGTCAACAACCTTCAACCCTTAAAAGCATAGTGATGTATATGTCGCAGTAAGATAGATAAAGCCGTTATATAGTTATAACCCTAGGGATATAATTATACGTCGTAACATAGTTAAACGAAAGCGATTAATTGCTATCTTACTAGGAATATAACTATAATACGTTACTAGTTTAGTCATATAGTTATATGACTGGATTCAGTTTAGTGAAATGATTGTAGGCAGGAGTGCGGCAGTGCGGCGGAGGTATAGTTATAACCCTAGGGATATAATTATATGCCGTAACATAGCTAAACGAAAGCGATTCCTTACCATCTTACTAGGAATATAATTATAATACGTTACTAGTTTAGTTATATAATTATATCACTGGATTAAACTTAGTCTAGGGATATAATTATAATACGTCTCTAGTTAAGTAATATAGTTACATTACTGGATTAAGTTCAGTAGTATAATTGTAGCAGTGTAGTGCGTGGGTGCAGTGGAGACGGGGGCGGGGCTTACCCGCTACCACAAGGCAGTCGTTCGGCATCGGTTGTCGTTCACGTCACGGTTGCGTTTTCGTGCATAATTATTTATTGAATTTTCGCCACTTTTTCTGTGATATTTATGTTACGGCATATAATTATATCCCTAGGGTTATAACTATTCCTCCGCCGCACCGCCGCACTCCTGCCTACAATCATTTCACTAAACTGAATCCAGTCATATAACTACATGACTAAACTAGTAACGTATTATAGTTATATTCCTAGTAAGATAGCAATTAATCGTTTTCGTTTAACTATGTTACGACATATAATTATATTCCTAGGGTTATAACTATATAACGGCTTTATCTATCTTACTGCGACATATATATTATGCATCATGCATTTTTGACTCTATTGACAGCGTGTCAAAATTCAAATTTGAATAAATCTTTGTCAAAGTCATGCATTTAAGGGTTAAATTAAATACATTTCATCACTTTTTTTTCTACATGATCTGCATTTTATTTTTATTTTAGTAAATTTTTTTTTTTATACTACGTCGGTGGCAAACAAGCATACGGCCCGCCTGATGTAAAGCGGTCACCGTAACCTATGGACGCCTGCAACTCAAACAGTGTCACAAGCGCGTTGCCACCCTATTAGAAACTTGTACACTCCCTTTTGCTGTGTTAAGTACAATCAATCAACAATCTAGTTTAAACACTTTGATCATCATCATCATATCGAAACATTTCATAACATCACAAATTACTCTTACTAATACAAGGCAAGCCCGCCTCGCAGTACAACTTGTTCCAGAACTCGACGCTCGCTCGGTCGGCAAACTTGCTCGCGGTGAGTGTTTCATCTATTTGTAAGTACTCCTTGTTAGCGACGGTGTATTGCGGCCATTTCACTCCTAGAGTACTGTCTGGGGTTGGATTGCTGGAAAAAAGGAAATAGAGTTATTTTTATTATTGCTAGTACTTAAAAAAAAACACACACACACACATACATACAATTACGCCTGTATCCCGTAAAGGGGTAGGCAGAGCACATGAAACCACTAAAGCTTGGCAAATAAGGGGTTAAAAGAAAACGAAACTGTGGCATTGCAGTGAAAGGTTGCCAGCCTCTCGCCTACACCACAATTTAACCCATATCCCATAGTCGCCTTCTACGACACCCACGGGAAGAAAGGGGGTGGTGAAATTCTTAACCCGTCACCACACAGGCAAAAATAAAAATATTTGGGGAAAATAGAATTTTGGCCCAACGCCATCTAGTTTTAAGCCTAAAAGGCCCATATACGAGTATTTCAGGGATACGCTTTTTTATATGGGCTTTGTTTGTTCCGGTATTATATCGTCCTTTACTACAAAGACAGACAGATAAAGTCTAAGAAAAAAAAACGTACCTCAGTACCATACAGAAAAAGGCTGTACCTAGATGGCATTACATCTTAGGGGTACGCTCAGCTAGATGGCGCTAATATAAATATTAACATAGTCTTAGTTTTAGTTTTCTTTAGCTAGTTTGTAGTTATACTAACATAGTCGGTAAGGATTTTTGTGTAATTGTATCTACTAACCTATTATGGATCGTACTATGGTCTGAAATAAAGAATTTATTTATTTATTATTATTTATTAATATTTGACATTTTAAAACATACTAAGCTAAGAATATGGGCCAAATTGTTAAAACTGAGGTTCAAAAGTTTTAAGCCTGTGTCAAGAGATGGCAGTCTATGCACTGTGATTACACATTTTTCTTCGACAGTAACTCTCTATAATACTCGATCCTCTTTGCTATACTATTATAGTGTCATGGCATGACTAAGTTTCAGATAGTGAGTACGAGTAGGTAGACAATGAAAGAGGAAAACAATACCTGTGAAGTTTGGATTGCGTCAAGTTCTTAGGAAATAGATACTTATGCAAAAAACTGGACTTTCCATTATTTCTATGACTAAGACTGGAGCCCAGAGCCACCAGTCCTTCCTCATTTTCTCAAGGATGAAACTTTGGGATTAAATGTAGATTTCGTATCGACATTTAATGTCCGCATTCCGCATATTATCTAGTTCGGCCCGTAGGCCAATTTTTAGGGTTCCGTAGTCAAATAGGAACCCTTATAGTTTCGCCATGTCTGTCTGTCCGTCCGTCCGCGGATAATCTCAGTAACCGTAAGCACTAGAAAGCTGAAATTTGGTACTAATATGTTTATCAATCACGCCAACAAAGTGCAAAAATAAAAAATGGAAAAAAATGTTTTATTAGGGTATCCCCCCTACATGTAAAGTGGGGGCTGATTTTTTTTTTCATTCCAAGCCCAACGTGTGATATATTGTTGGATAGGTATTCAAAAACGAATAAGGGTTTACTAATATCGTTTTTTGATAATATCAATATTTTAGGAAATAATCGCTCCTAAAGGAAAAAAAACTGCGTCCCCCCCCTCTAACTTTTGAACCATATGTTTAAAAAATTTGAAAAAAATCACAAAAGTAGAACTTTATAAAGACTTTCTAGGAAAATTGTTTTGAACTTGATAGGTTCAGTAGTTTTTGAGAAAAATACGGAAAACTACGGAACCCTACACTGAGCGTGGCCCGACACGCTCTTGGCCGGTTTTTTGCTATAAAGCGACGACATACATACTTAAATAGATAAATAGTATAAATACATACATATATACATAGAAAACATCCATGACTCAGGAACAAATATCTGTGCTCATCACACAAATAAATGCCCTTACCGGGATTCGAACCCAGGACCGCGGCTTAGCAGGCAGGGTCACTACCGACTGAGCCAGACCGGTCGTCACTATTGACCAAAGAGGATCGAGTATTATAGAGTTACTGTCGAAGTAAAATGTGTAATCACAGTGCATAGACTGCCATCTCTTGACACAGGCTTGAAACTTTTGAACCTCAGTTTTGAAAATTTGGCCCATATTCTTAGCTTGATATGTTTTAAAATGTCCAATATTAATAATAGCGCCATCTAGCTGAGCGTACTATCTAGGTCACCGTACCTTTTTCTATGTGGTACTGAGGTATGTTTTTTTCTTAAGACTTTATCTGTCTATACGGAGTTATATATGTCTTTGCTATTGACTATACAATGTATGTACATAACAAAATTAAAAGCATATTTACCCGGTTTTAGCAAAGTCCGTCCACATCTTAGTAACTCTCCACACATAGTCCCTGATTTTCTCCTGCGATTCGTAATCTTCTTTAGTCATGTTTGTCGAAAAAATATAAAACAATTCATCGGCATGGCTCACTCCTGCCACATCCACTCCGCTCATGTTCTTAATGATATTCAAATCAGTTTCTATATTAAATCTGTACATGTATATTGCACTGTTATGTCTAGAATATAAGTAAGCAAATCTATGCGTGTTGTAAACGAAATGTAAATCTGATAATAGTTGAACCATCTCCTTCAAATCTTCACTCGAATAATCTCTATTACCGACATAAAATTGCTTTATTCTATCCCCCATTTCAATCAACTTTTCCTGATTTATTTTATCCACAATTTCTCTAGGCACATCAAAAGATGGTGTTTTGTTATAAATGGGCTGTTTTTTTAGTCTATCTTGAACCATTATTATGCTTTCTGCAGAATTATATCCAAGCATTAAGGGAATACTGCATATTTTATTTGACAGAATGAGATTTAATGGATTTTCGCTAAGGAACGCCTCGACATTCGGAAATTTCTTTTCTTGTACTGGTGCAAAATGAATTGGCAACCCTCTGTATTTTTCATCAGGAGTTAAAGTAACATTAGTTAATCTAACTAATTTTGAGACTGGTAAACTTCTTAAAAAATCCAATAACTCTTGGGGATCTTTTGTATCTCTACCTAAATGTTTACCGATTTTAAATGCCCTCTCTTTGCCATTCACACCTTGAGCCCAGTCATTTATACTAGTCCCACTTTGGGTAATAGCTTTATGGAAAAGTCCTTGAGACATCGGTGACAGCATATGGTAGATGACTGATGATGCACCAGCGCTTTCTCCAAAGAGTGTAATATTGTCTGGGTCTCCTCCAAACTGAGCTATATTTTCTTTTACCCATTTCATTGCAGCTACTTGGTCTTTCATGCCAGCATTGCCTGGAACTTCTGGAGTGTCTAAGCATAAGAAGCCTAGTACTTCGAGTCGGTAGTTAAGAGTGACTAGGACAACATTGTGTTGTAGTAGGAACTGTGGTCCGTACATGTCATCGTTTCCTGAGCCGGAGAGATAGGCTCCTCCGTGGATGTAGACCATGACAGGGGTCTTCGCTGAGGGTTGGAGCGACTTGGAGTAGACGTTGAGGAACAGGCAGTCCTCGCTGCCCTCAGCGGCGCTGGCGCGGGCCAGGAGGTTAAACTGGGCACAGACGTTTCGGTGTTCTGTCGCGTTCAGGATGCCTTCCCATGGCTGCGGTGGCTGTGGTGCCTGTGAGAAAAAGGTGTGACTTAGAGTCTCCCCAAACCTATCGACGCAGAATAGGCTTTCGTCGACCAAAAATCGCTCGTTAGTATGAACATTCGTACGCATGCGTTCAGCGTCGACGACGCGTAAGATTCTTCATAGTAACTAGCGATTTTTGGTCGGCTGGAGCTGATTCCTGGTCGATATAGGTTTGGGAAAACCCTTAGTAAATGTACCTATGTTTTTTTTCTCTATATGTTTTTTGCTAAATATTGTTAAGATTAAATTATGTTTAAACTGAAATAAATAATTAGATCTAATTCTACAGAAATACAGTTTTAAAGTCTTTTTCTCTTTTTTAAACTCTATGTGTACTGTTTTTGATCTCAATTTGTCCTTATTTACATAATATTTGGAACAAAGGAAGATTAAACTGTCCAAGTTTCCTCAAAATAATTCAAATACTTATAATTTATTCAGCGACTATAATTAACTAATTAGATTTGTATAAATTCTCTAAATTTATTAGAACTAAAACCCAAAAATAAAATGTGTTGCTTAACTGATTATATATAAAATATAATATAGATCTGAAAGATAATTATGGTCATAATCATATAGTAGAATGGATTTACCCCGGTTTGAAGTTAAGCGACACAAATGTACTACAAAATAAAATTAAAAAAAAAAAAACAGAAATGAAAACCTAATTTAGACTTGTAAATGAGTCGAACGAAAAATGGAAATCCCTTCTGTGTGTGTAGCCGAATGCACAAATGCTCACTATAGTATCTCTATACATATACAACGCCAGATTACATTACTGGCGTTTTGCGTCGCAGAAATGCCATTCGGCTACAGGGCCTGAGAGCCCTATGTTATGTCTCTGATGACGGATAACAGGATATCATCAATTTATCAGCATAAAATGACTCAAAATGTCACAGTAAGGTTAACCTCAAGAGTTGTGGAGGTTCTGTAAGAGTAAAATTTCTATATACCTACTTAATTAAAAGTCTTGAAACATCAATCAAATAACAAAATATTCTTAATTATTTTAGAGATCTAAAAGGTCTCAAAGTGTCCAAAACTAAGATTAACCAAAAATTAGTTTTCCCTGTTTTACTGTCGCTATTGACATGGTTTGCTACTTACTTGATGATGATGATGATGATGATGATATCCTGTTATCCCTCATCAGGGACATAGGGCTCTCAGAAGGGATTTCCATTGTTCGCGGTCCAGCGCGGCCTCCTCCAGCTCCGCCCAGCCGAGGCCAACTGATGCCGCCTCTTTCTCCACTGTGCTTCTCCAGGTGGTACGTGGGTGACCTTGCCCTCTTTTTCCGGGAATTTTCCAGGTCAACCCTTGCTTGGATAGGTGGTTGTTTGGCCTTCGTAAAAACATGACCTATCCAGCGCCATTTCCGCAGCAGAATTACTTAATTATTACTTACTTAATTAAAATATTAAATAAAAGTCTTGAAACATCAATCAAATAACAAAATATTCTTAATTATTTTAGAGATATAAAAGGTCTCTAAGTGGCCAAAACTAAGATTAACCAAAAATTAGTTTTCCCTGATTTACTGTCACTATTGACATGGTTTGCTACTTACTCTAAACCGTAACGGTCCAACGGGAGGCTGAGCATACGGAATACCCTTGAAGCTGTAGTAAGAAGATCCATCGTGCAATGTGGCCACTGCACCTTGGAGTTTCCCCTGCTTCACTGTCACTATCGGCTCATTCTGCTGAATTGGACAAAAAATTATAAATATTAGAATGTATATAGATTAATTTGATTCATCGATAGTGCACAACAACTATGTTAAGAATATAATTATAATGAATTGATTCTTATGTTTCCAATTCATGATTAAACATTGAAATGTGTGATTATATCCTATTTACTTTATCCACTTCCCAGTTTTCTATTGGAGTAACAACTTTTGTAAACGGGCATGTACATCTTGGAAATAGCAAAATTAGTAAAGGCTAATATGTCTCTATTTAAGCCAAACGATAACCTTAACCGAAGAGCTGAAACACAGGTTAATATAACAATGCCCGCTCCAAGACTAAAATTGTACCGCAAAAATTGCTACTACATGGCATGTTTAATTTATAACTCTTTACCAAAAGAAATAACGGACATGGATTATATACAATTTTGTAAAAAACTGAATTTATGGTTGAAAGAACAGTGCTTTTATTCGGTTAAGGAATTCTTAAAAGAAACTAACTGTAGATTTAATAACTATGCACAATAAAATTATTGACATCACAATCGAATGAATATAATGTAAAAAAATTCTATAGGACACTTATAAATTTAAAGTAGGTACATATTCAACAAATCCATGATTGTAAATATTTATAGAATAGATGCATGTTAGAATATAAGTAATTATTGTAAAATTTGCACGCCACAAGTCGGCAGAATTGTGCTGGACCTAATAATTTTATATACACAAAATCTGTAATAGCTGTACCATGATTCTAGCAAATAAAGAATACATACATACATAAACGTTATTATAACATTTGATCAAAAATTAAATTTTCTTGTTTGGTTCTCATTATTATTTTATCAAAAAATGTCCGACTTATATATTTAGGTAATTTTTGGTATAAATTGAAAAATAATTTAAATACATTTCATTGAGAACACGCCTGAGAGTCTAACACATGTAATTTTAGTAAGAAGATAAATAATAAAATTAAAATAACTACTAAATATTGTTAAGCAGATATTTTAAACAAAATAGCAATTAATTTATATACCAATCTAAGACCTCAAAAGTAAACAATAAACTTTTTTATCTTTGAACTTTGTACATACTTTCAAACCAGTTGAACAGATAATATGAACACACAAAACAAAAATCGCACACAACTTATTCACCATTGTTTCTGTAGCCAGAGACAAGCTCCGAATAAGCTTCTTGGGAGCCCGGACCAGGATACTTATAATGCTTGTTGTAAATTTAAACATTTTCCTTAATTTCCTAGTTTTCCTTGTTTTGAAGCTCAGTCATTGCAATGCAACTAGTTTTTGACGTTTAGTTTAGCAGCTGACGTAAGCATGACATTGACAGCTGTCATGTCTGTAGAGTTGTTCGTTTCACGCACGGAAGGGTAGCATCGATATCGATTATCGATATTGTTTCATTTGTTTGGCAATATATAATATTTAGTATTTACAGCATATCTTAAAAATTCCTAATTAATAAAAGGTATTCTGTTTTCAAATATCATCATTATCCTCCTTGCTTTATCCCGGCATTTGCCGCGGCTCATGGGAGCCTGGGGTCCGCTGTGACAATTCTGTTTTCAAATAATTCAGTGCAATTATTTAGATAAATATTCACTAAATTAAACGAGATGGAGCATTATGAGCGTACAATTTTTTGTAAGCTTTTTTGTACATGTTGATAAATATAAAATGCTACGTCTAAATAAAGTATATTGGAATTTATAAGTTGATTAGATTAGATCAGTACCTATAAAATATAGCGTTAAATCACTATGCTACTCGTTGGGTAAATCAACCATTTTTCAACATTTGGCTTCCATATCAGTACAATACATAGTACTTCAATGTCCATATCACTCTCTCTCATAGCCGCATGAATTTAGAATTGTACGGAGATGGGCTGCTTATAAAAGTTAAATATTTAAAGATTGGTAATTAGAAGATACAGAACAGAAAGATAGCTTTTTTATGACAATTATGAGTGAACGTGAAATTGCACTTCTCCAGAGTCGTATATTTCTACACACAAAAAAAATGCTGATATTGCTCTTGCTTGATGATTACATGCAAGTATGCTCAGTAGAAAAAACTAGGCACTGTTGTTTACCGTCTTTAATCGTCCTCTTTATTTTTTTTCCTGTAGGTATCTTGTATGTACCCATAGCCGTCTTATACCATCACAGTGTATGATTTTCTAGTTTAAAATAATGATTGCAAACATAAAAACACCTAATACTTTGTATTTAGTATGAAATGAGATTAGATTATATTTTATAATATAAAAGTGCTTATAAGTTTTGTTTTTAATGTAATTTAACTCAGTAAACCATTAGGTACGTAAACTATAATAGGGAACTTGACTGTATTTAAAATAAAATGTTTTATACCATGCACGAAATAAAGCATCTGATAATTATAAGAAAAACATGGACAGAAGTTATTTTTAAATCCAATTTCTATTTAATAAGTCAGGCAGAAATAATATATTAAAGTAACTGAGTTGACCGTGACGTCACTCAATTCGATTTCATATAAATTCCATATTAGCAAGTTGTTCAATTTCGTTTTGACAGTTCTTAAAAAGAAAGCTGATTTGACTAGGAGGCAAGTAGCCTATTACATTACCACGACTTTAGTATTACTAATAACGGAATAGCGGATCGACAAAGTTATTGCCAAAGTGGACAAAAATGGTACTAATCAACGCGCATACTAATAATCCCTCGGACGTATACCAGTGGCGCCACTATTAACTGTATTGATAAGTAGGCAACGCAGTACCGCGCGCGTATGAAATTTCGCACGTGGGTGCAAATATACACAAAATCGGTACAAAAAATAATATAATCACATTTATAAAAAGACATTCTGTTATTGTTACAGGTGTCTCACTGTTTGATAATAAATTGATCCCTCGTCGTTTATATTAGTATCGCAGGTTTGTTTCCAACTTGGCGATATGAAGTCAAAAACCCACCAATAGAAATAGCTGATTTAGTCTACCTGTGGCCTTATCTAACCACTTCACAAACATTCAGTGTAAATAAGGATTAGTGGTTTTATCAATACTGATTCCAGGAATTATTTTAATTCGCCCATTACCTTTGCAAAATGAAACAATTGTGCAAATATGAAGACTTGTTTGATATTTTTTATTTATTTATGGTTTATTTTATTTTTGTAGTATTATGGGGGTTGCACGTGTTTTTGTGGGTTTTTAGAATGGCGTAGGCACTTCTACGAAACGCGTAGATAGGCTACGCGCAGCGCGGCGCGTGCGCAAACTGTACGCTCCTGCGTTGTGGTGTTTCGAACACCGTCTTTGGTTCACGTTGTTTACTTTATCGTAATAATATGAAAAACTGTTGTATAGGTAATGTTAATTTGTAAATAAGTTCAGAAAAAAGCAAAAAAATAGGTACCTACTCATACATAGCTAACAATTTTGATAAATTCACTAAGATACTCTCGACATAGCCAGTTATCAATAACTTGAAAGAATGAAAACATCTCTAAAAAGGATTTAGACGAGCGAGTAATAAGCTAAATCCATTTATTTGGTACTACTCATCTGAGCTGATACCAAACGTGTTTTCTATGTTTTATTTTATCACAAAAAAATTGCCTTACACCTAAACTTATATTGACCGGGATTTAGACCGTTGATTTTTGTCGAGCTCCCAATATTGCAGTTGCATGCATCATGATCACAGAAGACAGAAGAAGGCGGGTGGATGTCAAAAATAAAAATCAAAAAGGTAATCATGGTCTATGTCCCGGTTAACATAAGTCTAATGAAAATAACCGTGAATCATTCAAAACTCTTAGCCGTTAACTTAAACAACTTCTAAATACATAGTAATTTATAGAAATGCTTTATAATTTATTAAAAGCTTTTATATGTAGGTAATATAATATAACTCATGCATATTATGTAGGTACAGTTTGAACTAAAACTATTTCTGTTATCCTGTAAGTAGCTGAAGATGAATGTACCTAATTTAAATATGTATGTTAGTAGGTAATTGGGTTTTGGTGTTATCTTTAATACGAGTTTTTTGTGAATTTGCCAGGTTTTTGCAGTATTTATAAAAGGATGCAAAGTATAAAATTTATTCCCAAGATTACGCGAGGAGGATGATGATGAAAGTATAAAAATTTCAGAAAATTTATAATACCTATGAACCACATGACCACACGTATTGATAATTGTTCGCAACCGAAATCGTTTAGTTTACAATCCTGATTGTGAATAGTAAAACCAAATCCAAACAGTAAGTATACCTATATTATCTAGGTATTAAAATATTTATACTTGATTGCAATACGACCTTTATTAATATTTACTTTGCAATACAAACGCGAAATTGTAATTACAAATCACTGCCCGGCCAAACGCATATATCAAAGTTTCAACAAACATATTGCAAAAATTGATGAAACTACTATCTTTCACACACCTGTAGCTACTAGAATCTTCCCACGGCTTTATCTGCATACTGTGATTTACCCATATATTAATATTCTTAATCCGAATGAAAAACTACTAGATAATGACAGAATATATCACATGAACATGTTTTACAAATGTTTTGGATGTAATAAAATTCATAAACTTGTCAGGTTTTGACAAGTTGTCAATGCATGTCAAGATAAGAGTGTATTAATGCAACGGAGTGCATCGGTGTTATCACGGGCGCATACAAAAATAGAAAATGCAAGCAAGGAAGATAGCTAACTGCACGATCATTTTTTGTGTCCCAATTTTTTTAATACACTTTTTGTCCCCAAAGGTTTACACGTCATGATAAAAAGATTTTCGGTTATATAAAAACTGACCTTAGGTTATATATATATATATAAAAAAAACATTTATTCGAATTTATTTACTTGGTAGGTACATATTTATTAGACAGAGAATTCAGTTGCTGTAAAATAAAATCAGCGCAAATGGTACCAATTTTTTAAGCATTTTTTTTTTAAATGCGTTTGAACCACAGTGCAGAATAACAATAAAAATTCTACCATCAAAAAACATTTTGCACTCACATTCACCCTTTCTTTAACCGTTTAGTGCACAGTGGGTCCGCTTGGAGTTGCTGGGTCATTATTTACAACCCTTTGGATAAGCCCTTAACAACAAACCTTTTTAACATTTTAAAACGTCATCCAACAATGGATGATGTATGTTTTTTTCTAACCTGCCAGGATTAACTGTACTTTGTAAATGTTTTAATATTTAAAAGATTAGCGTCATGTACCGTATTTGAGTACAAGTAAATATTGTTGTTAGAATATTTGTTTGCCAAAAAGATTCAAATATTTAATAGTTTATTAAAGAACTGTCCATGAACATAATTTTACATTTACACTTATTTAAATACCTACATTAAAGTACGAATTTTGCTATTTTTTTTTAAATATTACACAATATAACATTGGAACTATGTAATACAAAAATGCGAAATTATATAGATTTCATGTTATAGGGGTAATATAGGCAGGTATGTAGCTTAAACTCACGTATACATATAATAAAACTGTTACCTTGGCACGTATGAACACTAGACCATGCATTAGGTTATCAGAGGTACCCAATCATCTTTGTCTGAAACAAGTTCTTGTAACAACTAAAATATTAGCTACGTTTAGAATCTAGTCATAAGTTTATTTTGAACAAGTGGAAACGTCCGCTAACGATACTTTATGTTCTTATTAAATTAAATTAAATTTTATATCGTTTAATTCAAAAATAAATTTCCATATTGTATTAGTAAGTTACTGCTATCCTTAATTTATATTAAGTAACGTAAAATAGAAAAAAAAACTTCGCTTCCGGCGGGACTCGAACCCACAACAGCAGCAAGCTAGGCGGCCGCCTATTTCTCAATGTTTTCCTTTAATAAAAATACTTGTCAGTCATAAGCCTCATAAGTTAATTAAATTATGAAGTAAATCACAAGCATTATAAAAATACATTTCGTATTCGGACAGTTTCATGAAGACCTAAAGCAAAGCTCTCTAAAACCTTTAATTAAACAAAACTGAATAAGTTGATAAGCTTGAAACAAGCAAATAATCGCTTGCGCCGCCGAGTCCGCAGAATTATGCTCGGTGGTGGCAGTGGGGCGCGCGCGCAGGGTTGAAGGATAGTGCTGGGATACATTATCGATAAACTTGCTCCTCTCTATCTCTGTATCATCAACAAAAGAATGAAATTTATCGAAAATATATTATTGTTGATTGTATGCTACTGCTACAATATTTATTGAAATAAATAGAATGTAGTTTGTCAGTAAAAAGGAGCTTTAAAGTATTTTCTTTTTTTATTATGACCGAAATTAAATTACAGACTTTATAATTATGGTTACACAGTTAAAACAAAGACCTTTATTCAATATTTTGGAGTTTTGAATTTACATCTTCTGACCTGATACCTACTAGAGATTATACAAGAAACTAAAAAAAGCTGCAAAGATACTACGTGCTAGGGTGCAGGGTGTTAGTTCGGCAACACGTATGTTATAAATATAGTGCTGCTGGCGTACACATACCTTTGAGACAACATACTATCAAGCTTTACGATTGTTTGCTACCGATGTAGTATAAAAATATACATTTAGTACATTAACCTTGCAAATTAAATGATAAACATCGATATTTTTCTCTTTTCTCAACACTATTTGGCTACTAACCCTTCAACTGCTACACATGTCGTAATGCATTCATGGGCTCTCGAGCGTGGCGGCGCAAAGTAACTAAACGGACACACCCCAAGCTTTCATTTATTATTTTAAACGGCGACTCATATTTTCAGATTGGAGCAGTTGCAGGGTTGAGTTTGGAGTACTTGCCCAAATTCGAAACCAAAATTATTTGAGATAGCTTTACTATTTTGGAAATAATTAAATGAATGCTTAATAGTTATGTAATTATATAATAAAATGCAACGACAATAAACATTTCTAATTATATGATATTGTATGTGGGTTTTTAGACGATTTGGCGTTGTTGTTGGCATAATTAGCGTAGGGAGCGTTGAAGTACTGTAGGTAAGTGGAGTAATTTTGAAAATATAAAATATCTATAAAAACTGAAAAAATTTATACATATACATATAATCATGCCTGTATCCCATAAAGGGGTAGGTAGAACACATTAATACTAAGTTTCAGTGCCACTGTTGGCAAAAAGGGGAAAAAAATATACTTACTTGGAAATAATTTATACTTTAGCAATTAACGGTACTACCCCACTGAGCATGAAACTTACAATAACTTGCAGTAAGTTTACATACCTCACATTTGTAAGTTTAGAATGTAAGGTCGGAGAAATATGACAACAACATTCAACTTATTGGTAATTTGAAACTTTCAGAAAATTAGTAGTGCTATATTATTGTAACATGACAAATGAAAACTAATATTATAATATTGCAAGGATGTTTTGATCACAAGTTATTTAAATGTTCATTTATTACATTGCTGCAACAAGGTATTAGCTATATTACATATGCAACGTTACAGCAACATTAACTTTTAAACATCAAGTTTTCAATGTTACTTAAATGTCTAAACTTAAAGTTTCCCAAATGTTCAAAATCAATATTACTGCAATTGACCACTTGAAATATTGGTTTTATGCAGTTGCTGCAATATCACAAATTAAGATTTACTTCAATAAAACCTTTTGATATAACCGGTATATTTATTTTGTAACATTACAGGTAATTATAAATACAATGTCACAGCAATTGTTTTTTTTTAAGAATTAATTTCTCAATGTTGCACCAATTTTAAATAATAACGTTTATTAAACATTTAACATCAATATTACAGTCATTGACCGTTTTAAATATATTTTTTATAATTTTGCTGCGTTATCACAAATTGATATTTCCTTTAATGAATTTATTTTAGAATCTATAAATATTACCCGTATCAAAATAGCATAACATCAGGGCAAATTATAAACACAATAGATGTTTTAAGCTAAGTATATTAGATTTTTCAGATTGTTTTTTTACTGCTCGGTGGGTAGGTATTAAGGGTAAGTTACATCAAGGACGAATTTCATTTCGAAACCCCTATACGTTTTGAAAGACCTATGTTGGATATCCAACGACTCCATCACGAACCACTCAATAGATTCATCCCACAGAATTTAGTTCTGTGATTCATCCCCAGCATGCAGTTTACTAGTCTCACGCGGCCCGTCCGCGCGGATCGCGACCAATTTATATGATGATGTTGTCGTCCGCGCGGACCCGGTCCATGCCACTCTAAGTCTAAACCGCTCCCTGAAGTTAACAGTGTTAACTTAACACAGCTAAATTTTTAGGCATTACTATTGATAAACACTGCAATTGGAAAAATCAAGTGGATACTGTGTGCGATAAACTAGTTAGATTCACATATGTTCTTAGAAGACTGCGTAGCATTTCAACATGGAGCACACTCCTTATGGCATATCACGGATACATAGCGTCCAATTTAAGGTATGGCCTCCTTCTATGGGGAAATTGCAGTGATGTAAATAGGGCATTTGTAGCACAAAAAAGATGTTTAAGAACAATGTGTGGGGTACTTCCGTGGGATTCATGTAAACCCTTATTTGAAAAACATGAAATTGTGACACTACCATCCATGTATATATACGAGGCAGCCATTTTTGTAAAAAAGAACCCAGATTTATTCAAAAAGGCCATTGATGTTTACCAAAGAAACACACGATTTCCGGATAAACTTGTACTAGATTTCATCCCAAACAGTTCCCTTTTTACAAAAAATAGTTATTATTTATGTATGCAAATATTTAATGCACTTCCTGAAAATCTTAAGCCCCTGCCTCTGAAACAATTTAAATTCAATTTATATATATGGCTGAAAAAACAAGTGTTTTACTCTATTAATGAGTTTCTACAAGCTTAATAATAGTAATAATGTTAGTATAGTTATAGTTTTAAGTACCTACCCAACCTATGTCTTGTCCACTTATACAAGCAATGTATTTTAGATTAAGACCACATTTTGCATGCCTAACCAGCAAAATATGTCACTGTACAGGAACCTTACCATTGTCACCTTGTTGTACCATATTTTTTGCAAATAAAGAATTTATTATATTATTTATTATTATAAATCCAGTGCGGATCGCTCCGCGCGGTCGGCCCGCGTGACGTAAAACCAGCCTAATCCGAGGGTGAAGCTAGGAACATACTACGCGGACGTCCGTCGTAAATCGACCGCGGACGGGAATCTGGACAATGAAATTACACATAACCGTGCAAACTATCGGTCGACGGACGTGGACGTGGCCTTGAGCGCATGGACGTCCGATCGAAATCTGGCTCGCTGGATGTTTTGTTCCGTGCACACTGATCGGTCGCGGTCGCGGTCGATTTACGACGGACGTCCGCGTAGTATGTCCGCGTAGCTTGACGCTGTAGGTACGAGTATAACGACGTTAGTGCGTTTTCACATTATCCATTCCGATATCGGATGTATTGAACCGCTATTCCATTCATTACTGGCGACATCTTGGATTTTTTCCATTAAAATCCTTCCGACATCCGATATTCGGATCGGATAATGTGAAAACGGCCTTACGTGTGCTCCCTGGCAGGCATTAAGTATAGTCGAGCGATAAACGATGATGTTTTTTATCATTTATCGCGCGACCATACTTGCCTCCCCACCATAGCGGCGTGTACATCAGTGGGGTTCGGGCCAAGCCACGTACAGACCACATAATATTATATATTATATTGTGGAACTGGTAAAGCTAGGAACATATTATGGGTCTCTACCGCGGACGCGATCTGGATAAAGCTAGGAACATACTACGCGGACGTCCGTCGTAAATCGACCGCGACCGCGACCGATCAGTGTGCACGGAACAAAACATCCAGATTTCGATCGGACGTCCATGCGCTCAAGGCCACGTCCACGTCCGTCGACCGATAGTTTGCTGGGTGAGGTGTATATTCATTGTCCAGATCCTCGTCCGCGGTCGATTTACGACGGACGTCCGCGTAGTGTGTTCCTAGCTTCATGAATATACACTGAAGCTAGGAGCATACTACGCGGACGTCCGTCGTAAATCGACCGCGACCGCGACCGATCAGTGTGCACGGTCACCAAAACATCCAGCGAGCCAGATTTCGATCGGACGTCCATGCGCTCAATGCCATGTCCACGTCCGTCGACCGATAGTTTGCACGGTTAAGTGTATATTCATTGTGCAGTCCAGATCCCCGTCCGCGGTCGATTTACGACGGACGTCCGCGTAGTATGTTCCTAGATTGAATTGTGCAAACTATCGGTTGTCGGTCGTGCACGTGCGATCGCGGACGTCAGCGCAATATATTCCTAGCTTCATTGTGTGATGGCGTTCCCTTAGGGCCACTTGTACCACCTGCTTAAGTCAAGGTTAGTGGACTGTCAAATTCCATATAAAATGGTGGGTTAAGGTTAACCTCGGATTTTCGGTGGTGCAAGTGACCCTTACTGTCATTTAGGTTCAGGTTCCCAATAGTCGGCACTCTTATAAGATGGTGAAGTGTAATGTTCAGGCCTGGCTAATCAGAACAACAACAGTGTTTCCAATAGGATTTATTAAGACAACACAGAGCTATACACAAGTTTAGACGTTTAGAATATGAATTTATATTTTCGTTAGTCAGACACACAAACACTGCTTATTCAAGAACAACTACGAACAATATATCTAATCTTATAATTAAATCTTAAAACCCTAAAGACTAAAACTAACACAAGCAGGTTATAACTAAATATAAAAAACCCCCCTCAGATCCCCTGCCTCCGGCATAGACCCAAGAATGCTTGCGGCGTTTCCCCTTTGCACCGCCAGACTCAACCTCTGAGCAAAGAAGGAACCGGCTCTTTGGTCCCCCGAGACACCAATAAGGCGTTCCGACACCTTTTTAATAAAATTTTTGGACAACTTTAGAAAAATAGTCTTTATGTATTAATGTAGTCTAGTAACACTAATGCCATAGGTGAGTGGTATATCTTGTACACTGTCTTTGCTTACACTGAACTGCACTTTCACTATTGGACGTGATGGTAGCGGGTGTACCAAAGACAGTATTATAGTTGAGATTTTATTTGTTGAATTTATTTAGTCTTCACATTAACAACTCTTTCTCTAAGGCCCACATGCCCTTATAAATTTATATAGATCCTGTGGTTGAACAATGATGGTACTGAATTTGAAGTCTTCTGTTTGTGATGGTTCTACCTGATTATTACAAATATACTCTTGCCAGGGAGGCTCACTCAACTTTTCTTTCATACATTCCGGCAGCCGCAAGTCCTGGCTTAGAGTTTGATGACCGTCTCCCTGCACAATAGAACTCAAAGTTGCATGCAGTCCGTTGACAGGTTGATGACAGTGCAGAGCCTTCTGTACTTGTACTTTTATAATTATGTGCTCTTGCTTCTGTCTCAGAACTTGCTTCCTTCAAATGATGGGAGGATCCACTGCAAAATAGAAGAGGTAGATTAAGTAACAATAAATAATTATTATATTATTAGACCTGTGGCCCGTCTTTCGAGAAACGGGCCCCTGTGCCCTGTTTATCAAAACTTACAAGTCTACAAGTTCACAAGTTACACATTACAAGCAAATTTTCACAAGTACGTGTAAATTGCGTTTATCAAAAAAAATTACAAGATTTGTAAAATTACACACTTGTAAATTTTTAATTGTAAATTCTAAAATCAAATTCATGTACTCGTACCGCTACCATATTCTTTCCCCGTCATGTCACTTCTTTTTGTTTTTAAGTGGTTGTAGTCTAGTTAAATACATGGCTGAATAGTATATATAACGTCTGTGCCTGACATATCAAAAAAAATACGAATTCCCTTGTGTGAAGAGAACGAAACAAAACGAAAGAACGTGTATCGTACGAAATTTTCCTGCACATGGCCATTTACATTTTTGACATAGTCACGTATGAGCTTAATTGATATAATTCGACAAATTCTATTCGTTACAAGCGGATTTTTTTAATGAGGTTTTCACATCACTCTAGGGAAAGTTGAACTTTTCCTTCAAGGACTTCATGTTGTCAGTATAAAATATTAACAAAACGAAAAAAGTTTGTACATAATATAAAGTATAAAAAAGTGTCGGTTAGGTGCGTATTTATTACATTTATTATACATTTATTTATTTATTTAAACTTTCTTGCACAAACAAAACAAAAATGTACAAATGGCGGACTTAATGCCTAACGGCTCTACCAGTCAACCATCACTCATAAGTGATGTGGAAATCTGCACATGGTAGCAAAATTATTTCCACCTTGTGTTAACTCTTGAATCCCTCGCTATGCTCAGGATTCAATTTACGCTCTCGCTGTGAATATGTAATTTTGCTCCCTTCTAACATTATCCACTATATTTATTAGTATGAACATGACTCTTATAAATCTAAGTTCCGTGGCCACTCGAATGATTTAGCCACAATTTGAAAGAAAATCTAATTAAAAACACCAACCAACCGACACTTGTGAACTTGTAATACAGAATAGAGAGTCTCCGGACACTCTAAGGTTTTTGAGTCATTTTTTACAAGTTGTAACTTACAAGTAATATTTTGATAAACAAAATCACGAATACACGTGTAAAAATATACTTGTAAAATTAAAAACGTCACTTGTAACTTGTAGTCTACAAGTGAAGTTTTGATAAACACATTCTTGTAATAATGAATATTTTTATAGGCAAAATGCTTGTAATACAAGGCTTGTAAGTTTTGATAAACAGGGCACTGGTATTTAGCAATATAAACAATTCATACTAAAAGAAAGAATATGGTTTATACTTACGTACGGTTTTCTTTGGTGGACAAACAACAGGTGTTTCTTTAGCTTTCCAGAATGGTGAATTTACCAATACTGAAACAAGTCTTCTTCTTGTTCTTTGATTCTTTCCACTTCATGTAGGGCTAGGGTCGGCTATCCTAATTCTACGGCGCCAGGACGCTCTGTTCTGGGTTGTCGGGTCGGGCAGGTTTTCCTCTCAGGACATCAAAGAGAATTTATAGGCCGGCAACAGACAGTCAATGCATAATCTTAGAAAAGATTTGTATGCAAACTGACAATTCAAACTGACACTGACAGATCTGTATAATCACTACATTTTGAGTTACGTTTTGATCCACATAAAATTTCATAATATATTTTAAAAAGTATTTTTGTGTCATTAATAATTGTTGTAGAAAGAATATACATTTAAAGTGAATCGATACTAAATACAATGTGATGGTAAAATATGCACTTTAAATACTTTTTAACTTTCTAGAGTGTAAAATCTGAAAATGAGTTACATGGTTTCACATATTCCGTCAATCGAAACGAAACGTCAAGGAGTTTTTGTTATGCTGACAGCACTGTAACGTAATTATAGCACGACCAGTGTTGTCAGTTCAGAGATTTTTCTCCGATTTGCTGAGAATTTGAGCCTCTAGCGGAGATCAGATACAATCGGAAAATTTCGGAGATTATGAAAAGGTCTCTAATTTTTTGAAGTTAAACCGCTCGGTAAACCTGAATGCATGAATTAAAGATATCAAAATATTCGCCCGTTTCTGCTGAAGTAATTATGGATTGAATAACACTGACTCTCTTTTCTCTTTTTAGGATATGCTAAGGCAAACAGAAGGAGGCAAGGAACGGGACTGCATCAATTGCTGTTTGGAACCAATCTTGTGGGATGACTTCTGGACAGGGAAAAAACAATTTCATCATCTACCCTAATACTGACGAATGTTCTAAAACGTAAGTACTTATGAACCCTTCATAAAGGGCAATGTCCATCTTTTATTACAAGCTTTTATTCAACTTGCCTTGTTAGTGTGTTAGTTTGGGTCAAAACGTAGAAGCTAAATTTGACCCACTTCCCGGTTTCCGATTGAGCTGAAATTTTGCATGCATATGTAAATCATGTGACAATGCAATATTATGGTATCATGGAGCTGATCTGATGATGGAGCAGAAAGGTGGTCATAGGAACTTTGTTATGAAACGTCGTATCCCCATCGAGTAAAAGGGGTTTTTAGAAACATCTCGGAGAGCAGTAGACAACTGTTGAAAGAAAGGTACAGTCGGCAATAAAAAAGCTTGTGCCAAAAAAGACGTTTTTGCAAAAGACTTATTCATATGCGTTTAGTCCAAATTGATTTAAAATAATATATCTAAAGGTTTCCTAACATTTTATAAATTTTACAGGTGCTGTAAGGCAGACATTTCCAAATGTAACGGAGGAAAGTTTCGAGACATGTAATGGTTTCAACACGCTGCTGAGACCCAACTCAAGAGACGTCAGTTTGTACTGTTTTGTCCATTCTCTATTGGGCATGCTTGTATGGAGAGATATTGGAGTACAGACATGGTGTTTGGTATGAGTATTATATACATCCTCTTGAGTCAAAGAGGACCGGTAGCCACTTTGAACTCCGTGTCCGAAAGGGTAAAAGTATGGAGCTCCCGGTACTCAGATAAAAAATTCTGGCCTATTAGTTTTGAACTTTCGAGTCAAGTTTGGTGTCATTTTTATGTAAACTGTTCGCTTCATTTTTAAATTGAAGAAGATTAAAAATCACAGTAATATTATTAAGGCAAAAGTTTGTGAGCATACTGTGTTTGTTACTTCCTCACGCCACGCCCAAGTGCCTTAACAAATATTATTTATAAAATTAAGTATGGAGGAAGTAAGATATACCCTAAGTTAACACGTCGCTTCTTCTTGATCGTGGGTAACACTCGGGGCGCAGTATAATGATTATTAAAAATCTTTATGCTGTCCCCTATGCTGCGATGGCGATCGTTGCAGTACTTTCAGTATTTTTTTTACATCAAATATTAGAATCATCAAAGATTACTAATAAAATAGGCTTTTTAAAAATATTTTTTAAAAATCATGATTAGTATAAAAATATGGAAATATGAGGATTTGTTTGCATTTCGTGGCTACTAAAAATTCATTATATTAAATATTGTGCTATATTTTGCTATGGAACCCTAAAAAAGTAGTTACATAAAACTGACACTAAAATTGACTCAAAAGCTCAAACTAATCGGCCAGAATTTTTTCTGAGCAGCAGGAGCTCCATACTTTGACCCCCTCTCCCCCTTCGGACACGGAGTTCAAAGTGGCTACCGGTCTTGTTTGACTCGGGAGGACGTGTATAATACCCATACCAAACGCCAATGCCCTACTCAAAAATTCACCTTTTCCCAATAGAGAACGGACTGTGTTAGACAGACGACAGTGCATGTTGTTACACGGTAAATTTTACTAGAAGACCAAATTTATAAGTTCCTTAGTTATTCTATTTTTAACTAAATAAGTTCTTGTACTATAAGCAATCGGAATAGGCAGAGTAGATATATTTATTTTTAAACGAAATGACTTCCTTGCGATAGTATTTTTTCAGTACAGATGGTGTTTTTTTTTACGCACTAGTGCGAGAAGTGGTTCATTATACGCCAGGTCTAAACTTCGGAGGCTCATCTGTACTGAAAAACGTCGTACGATACACGTGCGAAAAGGAAATTCGTAACTCGTGTCGATTTAAAACACTCCCTTCGGTCGTGTTTTAATTTATCGCTACTCGTTTCGAACTTCCTTTTTTACGCACTTGTATCGTAATGTACTATTTTGCCATATTGGAATCTTTCGCTTGCTCGAGTATCAATATTGGCACGTGCAGTTAAACAATAACTTTGCCCCCTTGTAAAACAATTAACTATTTTTTCAGTACAGATGGTGGTTTTTTTACGCACTAGTGCGAGAAGTGGTTCATTATATGCCAGGTCGAAACTTCGGACTCCGAAGTCTCGTTCGGAGGCTCATCTGTACTGAAAAACGTCGTAAGATACTATTTTAACAGCCTATATTGTGTCCCACAGCTGAGCAAAGGCCTCCCCTAGCACACTCAACGAAGCCTACCTCATCGGAATTAATTCGTGTATAAGCGAATTTTGGTATAATTGTAGGGAATGGTGTCTTAATCCACATTCTCAAAGTACTCGGGGGTTTGGGTGGAGATAACGGGTAGAGGGGGAGTGGAAAAAGTCCCTTTTTTTTAGTTTTTAGTGAATACTTCTTAAACTGTGCCACGTAGCAAAAAATGTTTCAAGACACAAGTAATCTTCAGAAAATTCTCTACAAAGAAAAATATGTTCACTTTTTATCTGGGATCATGGAATATGGATAGGAAAAGATGGACAGGGAAGATTTTTTTTTATAATGCAAGTGTGATGAAAAACATTGTGCGTTACTCGGGAAGTATGAATATTACTAACTCGACTCTTTAAATCGCTCCAGCAAGCCAACTTACTCTCGTTAGTACAATGTACTATTATTGTCCGTCTTTTCCCCTCCATACTACCATTACCACCCCGACCCAAGAGTACTTTGAGTACGTGAATTAAGACACCATTCTCTACAACTATGCCAAAATTCGCTTATACACGAATTATTTCCCCCAACAGGCAGTTAAAAGTTGGGCGTGCTACCCTGTTTTCCGCCACTCGTCACGGTTTTTAAATTTCTTTAATTAACTATTTATCTGTTAAAAAGTTAGTGGACATTAGTTTAACGTTTTTTTTTAATATTTTATTTTCGAGTTAGGTCAGTTTGCAGTGTATTTTGACCTATTTAGAACTATATTAATTACGGTAGGTTCCCGGGACGTTAGTTACGCAAAAAAAAAAAAAATGTCGTAAGGAAATCTACTTTTTATATGTTCTACCAAGTGTAGGTAAATGTACTCTGCCTATTCCGATCACTGACTATAAAGCTTATTAAAACTCCATCGAGACTAGACTTCAATTTAAAGTGTACCCAGGTATTGGCTGTTGTATTTATTTATATCTGAATGTTTTTCATGTTATGTAATGTAAATGTTTATCATGTATTTCAGTCTGAAAGTTTAAACATATTATTATGTATATTTCATGTGCTGTGGCTAGTGACGTGTATAAGAGCCCTTGTGGCCTACTTGCTGAATAAATGTTTGTATTTTGTATTTATGATTTAAAAAACATGTTTTCATGAAAACTTATGTGCGTATTAGTTAAGAGGAAACAGGAATAGTAATTTCTTCATACAAATATTCTCGACTGTATCTTTCATTGGTTTTTTTAAGTTAGAGCTTGGTTTTTAGTGCATTCCACGAGAATATCCTTTACGAAATACGTATATAAGGCAGCTATTCCAATCAAGTCAGTGAAGCTCGAGAAAATACTCTTAAGTCATGAAAGATGGTCAGGCACAAAATCGCTTTCTTAGCGTTGTCAGAAGTATTAGAATAATTGTATTTTGTACAGGACATTCTCGTGGAATGTCCCTTTTACCAATACTTCATATTGTGTCTGACTGTTTTGCTTCTTTTGATTTTATTTTGACACAGCTGCAAAGATAGGCGTGGTACCTATTCAAATCTGACATCGACTGTCCAAAAAACTAAACAGTCCGACACAGACAATCATTATCATCCAGATTTAAACATTTGATTACGATTGGTTAGGTTTTGGAGAACGAAACAGTGGAGAACAAAACCTTGATTTTTTCGATTTTTTAGGCACTAAATAATAGTAGTAGTATTCACGCACACTGTTTTAAAATGTGTTTGTGTGTATTATAATAGATATGTCATTGTCAATTCAAATATGTAACACCATTAGTATAAATAAGTATTATCATTGTACATTAGTATGGTGCTGGTTTGGTCTGAAGGGTTAAAAGAAAAAAATGAAATAAATTATGTTGGCTGTATATCCATGTTTTTGTTTTATAAACATCAATGATTTTTGTGTGTGGTATTTTTAAAGTTTGACTTTATTTGTTTCTAGTTATTAAGCTGCACACGAACAGCAGCGAGCCTGGGCGAGCCCGCCCGCCCGCCCAGGCTCGCTGCGGTCCGCACGCAGCTCGCAGAGCACCTTGCGTGCATTTGTATTTGCGACGTCCTATCAACCACAAAAATTAATTTCCCTGCAATATCCCTATGAAATGTTGTGCGAACGATTCACGAGTTACTTTCTCATGACGTGCAATTAGCAAGTTCTAGCAATATTATTTTTTGACTAAACTAGTAAGTTGCCAGTGATTTATTGACACAACATACCAAATGGTTATATACCAGAAACATTATGAGCGCTACTTTTAGGTACATTACAAGTGTAACTTGCAAGGAACTTCACTAGAGTTGTTAAAGCAATGTTACATTTGTAACTTATTAAAAGGTGCCAGTGAAAAATTTATATAACATACAATTTCAAACTTTTTGGTTTATTACAAATGTAACCTTGCCGTAATGAATAGCGTGTAAGTTACGCACAAGTTGCATATGTGCTATTGTTGCAATGTACAAAAATGAACTTCTTAAAAGTTTTCGTCATAACTTTCTAGTAAGTTTATATTTCAATGTATCAGCAACATTGCTATTCAAAGTTATAGAAAGTTGTAAAATTCCGATCTGGGAAACTTACAGGGTTTATCTACAGCGCGGCCGAAAGCGTTTAACATCAATATAGCTCAAACATTGCTCTAACGTTACAAGCTTGCAATTGTAAGTTTCAAGCTCCCAGGTGTAGCATTGAGCAATGTTACCGCAAGTTCTGCTTGCTTAACGGGACAATGCTAGCAGGTTTAGGTATACTCCTAAACTACATTATCTTTACAAAAAAAAATCATATGTTAAATGTGTTATTAGTTATTTTAAGCCTGTTTTAGCAAGAACTACCTTAGTATATTAAAAAAAAAAACAATACTACTAGTATGCATCCTGGGTAGCCTAGCGGTAAAAACCTACATTATAATATACCTAACATACGGAAACAAGTTTTTTTTTTCTGTACAGTAGAAGTATTGATACTAACAGACCATAAAATTGTTAACGTTTTAACCCTATCGGTAAACGCGACATGACGCGATTTGTCAGAATTCGGCGAGAAATTGTCAATGAACTGTGACGGTAACCTTTTTGCTACAATGCTTTACTACACCGTGGTGAGGAATGTGTGACTTATTGGTTATATGATATAATATATTATGTTCACATTAAATAGTTAAATAGGGCAAATTAAAAAGAAAAAAAAACAGTAGTAACTCTGTTCCTTGAGCGGTAAATTTAGCGTTTATTTTTAATACTTTGTGCAATTGCAAAACCAGTGGTGATTCCAATAATTACGCATTTAGTCAATCTTTGTTTCGACAAAGGAATCTTTCCGGCTCCACTCAAACAATCAATCATTACACCGATTTATAAAAATGGAGACAGAGACGATGTCAATAACTACAGACCTATATCGGTACTACCAGCAATATCAAAAATATTAGAGAAGTTACTAAATCGCAGAATGCTCAATTATTTAAATAAATTCAACCTACTATCACAATCTCAATACGGATTCAGACCTGGTAGATCTACTGAAGATGCTGTATCTGCTCTAACCTCAATAATAGTCGAACATCTTGATAAAGGGTCTAAATGTATGTCTGTGTATTTAGATTTAAAAAAAGCTTTTGACACCGTCTCTGTCCCCATACTCTTACACAAATTGGAAAGGATAGGGTTCAGAGGTATTCCCCTACGTCTACTCCAGGACTATTTAAGAAATAGGAAACAGAGGGTGAAGTTGGGAGACCTCAGTTGTACCAGTGAAGATGAAGAAGTGACGTACGGAGTGCCCCAAGGCTCGGTGCTTGGTCCAACGCTATTCCTAGTTTATATCAACGACTTGTGCGATATGAAGATCCCTCATGCAAAAATATTCTCATATGCCGACGACACCGCCGTCGTCTTCACTGGTACTTCTTGGGAGGACACTCAAAAATTTGCAGAGTCTGGTTTAGAAATGATTAATGAATGGCTAAGAAACAATATCCTCACGTTGAACACTGATAAAACAAATTATATATGCCACAGTATATACAACAACACACAACCCCATAAAAACTTTGACATTAAAATACACAGCTGCTGTAAAAAGGTACAAAATTGCTGCCAGCAAACATGTCCTACTATATCAAAAGTTGACAGCACTAAATATCTGGGTGTCTTCGTGGATCGAGGACTTTCTTGGTACCAACACCTCGAATATGTTATTTTACGACTACGAAAGCTTAATTGGATCTTTAAGAACTTGAGACATGTGGTGCCAAGAACTACCCCGAGTCCGCAAGGCTATAGTAGAGACCTTTTAAAAGAAATATACATATCGTTGGTTCAGTCCGTAATAACTTATTGTTTACCCGTTTGGGGAGGCGCCGCTAAGACACGCTTCATTGATGTAGAGAGAGCGCAGCGAAGTCTCCTCAAAATTATGTACTTCAAGAAGATGTCGTTCTCGACTGACAAGCTTTACCAACTATGTAACTTGCTTAGTGTTAGGAAATTATATGTACTAACCTGTGTTCTGAGAAAACATAAAACTACAACTTTCGACAGTAACCTTATGATAAAGCGGAGGAGAGACATTGTAATGCAAGTTCCAAAAACCCACACCACTTTTGCCAGTAGACAATACAATAAACAATCAGCACATTTATACAATACTTTAAACAAAGAATTAGATATATACCCTAAGCCTCAATATCATGTAAAAAAGAAGATAACTACTTGGATAGAATGTAAAAATTATGAACAGGTGGAAGACCTACTAGGATACGTAGTGTAGCCTCACCACACACACACACACACACGCACGCACACACACACACACACACACACACACGCACACACACACACACACACACACACACGCGCGCGCGCGCACACACACACACACACACACACACACACACACACACACACACACACACACACACACGTACGCATGCGCTCAGGTTTATATTATAGAAACTTAGTAATACTTAGTAATACTACGTAAATGGAAGAGCGGTGCCTCCTAGCACAAGTTATTTTGTAAATAACTTAAAAGGAGACACCAGCCACTGTATTAATTGTACTTTTTGAACAAATAAATAATTTTTGATTTTGATTGATTTTTGATTGATTACAATCGAAATCTTGATCAAATAAAATAATGATGAGACCTGTTGACCCAATGACACGAAAAACTGTCAAAACGGTTGAAAAATTGCGATCTCTAGACGAGTAAAACTGTCGGACAGATAAAAGCATCCGTTGTTAAACTGCGATTAAAATAGAGTATGCTTCTGATCGCTTATTTTGATTAATGTTTATTTATTTATTTTAAAGATACCCAAACTTTTATTGACAAATAAAAAAAAACAAACCATTGGATATCTTAGGTACCTAATGGTTTTTTGTTTCTTCAAGGCATCATTGGGTTTGACATTACACATTCAAAATTTCAAAAAAATCCGTATTGTCTGCTTGACTTTTCTCCTAATGGTCACATTCAAAGCAAATCTCGTAACAGATGTGCCCACACGCCAATAAAGATCAATAAAAAATGACCTGGATCCGTGTCTGATCAAATATTGATATAATTTATTGCGTGTCAATAAAAGGGTTGCAATAAAAAAAGTTACGTTTCACAGGCTATTAAACCATTAGAGAAATCATAGTGTGAAGGCGCAAGGTGGATAAATGTATGTATACCTACTTTGTTTTGGTATAGGTACACATAGTGCGAAAAGCTTTTTCTTCGTACAAGAAGTACATTCGTCACCTTAACTCGTTGAAATGTGAAAAAGTGTACACATATTTATGAACTCAACAGTACTGACAATGTCTGAAGTAGCATGACAAATACGAACGTTTCCGGGAAAATACGAAGCAAAAGGTACTGATGTGCTGTCGGAAAAATCCTAAAACTTTTCACATTATATATGAGGAATTTCTCATATTTTATAAAAGGACGAAAATGACAGTACCTAACTAAAATTTGAATTACAATACAATGAATTGAATGTACTTGGAGAATGGAGCATGTGATAAAAAACTGCATTTTTATTGGCTTCTGTTTGTGAAAAAAACCGCCAAAGTTAGGGGATTGTACTTTAATTGACGTAAGTATGTGTTCTGCAGGACCGGCAAAACAAGTGGGACGAACATATACGAAGAAAAATCTAACCAAATTAGTGTTTAACCGACTTCAAGATATCAAAAGGAGGCTTTCGATTCTGATGTATTGGTATTCTGGGCTTACTTTATTTAAGTCATCATCCTCCTTGCGTTATCCCGGCATTTTGACACGGTTCAAGGGAGTCTGGGGTCCGTTTTGACAACTAATCCCAAGATTTGTCGTAGGTTTTAGTTTAACTTACTTTCTGTAAGTAAGTTACCAATTTCCCATATTAGAACTTTTTCTTTACAATATCTATAAATCTATACTATTCTTATTTAAATATGACATTTTGAAATCCAACTTGACCCTACACCGCGTGGGGCGTGTCCAGCCCCTTATAACGGGGCGTCGCCCGCAAGCGCGCACAGTGCGTCGGTCGCACCACTGTGCGAACCATGGAACCCAGGGATACCGCGAGTGTGTGACTTGGAAAACTTGACTTGGGAATAGATGTGTAGTTTGATGTCATTTTGTGGTTTAATTTGGATGTGAGCTGAGTTTGAGAAGTAAGTTGACTTGTTTTTATGGGCATTTTTATAATTTGGGACCTCCCAATTAGCGAAAGTTGTTAACAAAAATTAACTCACTGTCAGTTTTGTGACGATAATTAAGCATGAAATTTCAATAAAAATATGGTTTTTGTGTTAATTACATAAACTTTAAGCGGTAATCTACATTCAGAATGTGAAAAAAGTACATTTTTAGACAGATTTTATGCTAAATTATAGTCACAAAACTGACAGTGAGTTAATTTTTGTTAACAACTTTTGGTAATTGGGGGGACCCAAATTCTGAAAATGCTCTTATGTATATTTAAGTAGAGATTCTGGCGCATAGGAACACCTGTGGAGTTGTAGTCGGCTAAAACTTTGTAAATAAAGTCTTACAAGAAAAGCTAACAGATTTTTAAAGCTTGTTAAGCTTATTAAGTGAAATAATGAAACTTTTTACACTCTGTCGCGAGGAGAAAGTAATTGAAAATTAGTTTTAATTTAATTTTAATTATTTCGCTTGGTTAATAAACCAAGGAAGGAATACCTTCCATTATCATATTGTTATAACAAACGTCCAATAAAAGCATTAGGTAATGAGATAGTATAACTGTTAATAAAAAAAATAAGTTTCCCCTTTTAGTTACCTCAAATTAAATTAAAGATAAATTAAGTTACCTTTGTCTTTAAATTCAATACAATTTTTAATCAAAAATATTAAAAAAAACATATAAACAGAAGGACACTCGACGCTCTTTACATACCCAAAATCGCATTGTAGCAAACGGTCCACCCGTTTGAAATAGATATTAGCATCAAACAAAATCTCCAACTCTTTGCTTCGGTTAAAAAACAAAGTACCATCGCAAGACAACCATATGTAAATCATTGAATACACAAAACAAGCAGAGAAAAACTAAAAAGCTTAAAATGTTTATTCAATTGCCCCCCCATCATAATCGCATGATCATTAACTTCGTCACGCTCTGGACACGTGTACGTCGCGTGTCGGACCAACAGGTGTGCCGTCAGATATATTAGATCGGCTACTACAGTGCGCAGATATATTTGAACATTTGAATAACGTCTTGATATTAAACAAGCTACCAGAGGAATTAGTCACATTACCCAACATCAACAGTTTTAAGAACAAATTAGATAAACATAATAAGATGAGATAAAACTAAAGGAAGAACATATCAGGATACAGGCCATATCAGTTGTATCAGATCTTGTATTCAACTACCTGCCTGCATTATAAGATGTAGCACCCCGTGTAGGATTGAGATAAACGGAGAATCTGTTGCACATGTCCAGGAGTATATTCACTTGGGCCAACTAGCTTCCTTCCAGGCGCGACAAGAGAAGAAAGTCGAACGACGGACTGAAAACGCCTGGAGGAGCTATTGGTCCATAAAACATCTGATGAAAGGTGATCTCCCATTGTCACTCAAGCGGAGACTCATGGTCATGTGCATACTTCCAATTCTCACCTACGGTGCACAAACTCGGGGTTTGCCAGCGAGCTATGGAGCGCAGCATATTATTTAGGCGTAAAATTAATGGATCGTATCCGGAACACTACGTCGCGCTCCAAGACAAAAATTGTCGATGTGGCTCGGAAAGCAGCCAAGCTAAATAAATACACAAAAATGAATACTAAATCTAAATAACTGATATAAAGAAATATTTGCAAATTTCTTGGCTGCTTTGATATATTTGATTGTCTCTTTGTTAATCGCATGATCATTAACTTCGTCACGCTCTGGTCGGGACACGTGTGTGTCGCGTGCAGGACGGACAGGTGTCCCATCAGATAATATCGGAGTGACTTATATGCTCAATAATATCTGATCACTTTGACTTTTAGGTATTTGAGACTTTAATATTATGGATAAGTACACAACTCCGCTTATATTTGATGACAATTTTACTGTAAGGACATTAGATAAATACGCTAGAAATATCATTCTCTTTCTTACCTTTCCCCGAAACTTCGAGCTTCCTTTTAAATTACCTACGAATTCTTAGATCATATTATTAGAGGTACCAACAGGCATTCAAGCAGGATTCATCTGAAGATTAAAAGCACTATTAAATATTTTCCTGATTCTATGCGTTTAATGCAACAATGCAGTTATGCAGTGCAATCAAGCTGAACTAATGAAACAAAAAATATAAACAATAACACATCATAAGATACTAAAAGGCAACCTAAGAATTTACAAATTATACTTGATTACATAGAGGAATTCATGGTACAGGAAATAAAACCCTACACGAGCAATTTTTGAACTAGAGCGGAAATTATAACATTAAATTAGCGATATTTAAGAGTCAACCAAAACCAACCCCTCAGCCGGAAATCACACACCGGAAGTAGGAAGTGATAAAGTTCAACTGTTGCGACTTGGTCACGCACTGGTCACCTGTCGGGACAAGAAAATTGCTTTCCAAACATGGGGGAGTAATGGGCTGATTGCTGGCGTATAGCATTTGTTTTAATTGCAATTAGACAAAGTCAAGAAGGGTGTCTTGTTGGTCTTAGTTTTAGGTTGTTTGTTGGAATAGGCGACCATTTCATGTATGTTTTAATTTAGGATCAAATGGCTTCTAGTTATGCGTTTTAAAATAACCTTCCTGACGACTGGGTTACAATATTTCCTTGCTGTACTCATAACAAAGCCCTGCTAGTTTCGGGTTGTTTGTATTCCTAAGTTTTCTTTCTTACTTAAAGATGACAAAGAAATTATTTATACTTTGTTCTTCTGTTTCAGGTACACTTCAAAATGTTTACCAACTTCGATGATTACTGCGATTTCAACGACAGCATCTGTAGCAACGACTCAGGCTTCGAAAGGTCACACAATGACTCCTACGCTACCTCCACCACGACCACCCCCTTGAAACACAACACCTCAGACACGGGAATCTGCGTCACTCCGATCAAATCAGAAGTACGAAGAAAACTATTCAGCGAATCCTACGAGTTCCCTTTCCAAAACCAAATCGAAGATGTCAAAGCTTTTGAAGATAATTTACAAACTGCAGTGACATCAACGCCAATTAAGAAAGAACGGAAACCAAAAGACCCGAACAAGCCGAAGAGGAAATACGCGAACGGAAAGAACAGAATATCAAGATGCAAAAGTCCGACGCAGTTGATGAGGATAAAGAGAAGTAGAAGAATGAAGGCCAACGATAGAGAACGAAATCGGATGCACATGCTAAATGAAGCTCTTGATAGACTCAGATGTGTGCTTCCAACTTTTCCTGAAGACACAAAGTTAACTAAGATAGAAACTTTGAGGTTCGCTCACAATTACATCTTCGCTTTAAGCCAAACATTGGAATCTTTAGACAATATTAACTCCGGACAAGCAACGACAGACAATTTCAATTCAAATTGTGATAAGCTTGAAAACTTCAATTCAGCTCATGAGAAAATCGCAAGAGATGCATTCAGAGATATATTTTCTTTGAATAACAAGACTGATGAATTTAACAGTGATGGGAGTTACAGAAGCTTCCAGGGTTATAGTAAACCTTTTCCGAATGGTTGCAACTTTATGCAGACTTCTGAAGGTGTTCTCATAAATGTGGGAAACGTGACAGTCTCTGTTAACAATAAAGGAGGCAACTGTATCACATCTACGACAGGCAGTGGCTTCTTCACCCACCCATCAAGCTATGCCGATGACCCTAACCAACAAAACTATTTCTACCAAAAACCTTATATACCTTGCATTACTAATGGCGAGAATATGCACGATGTTGGCAACACAGATGAATATTTCAATCAAAAGAATTACGAAATATTCAAAAATGCCTTTGATACGGCGGCGAAGAATAAAAGATACACAAAGACTGAAAGTTATGCAGCGAATTATGGAGAATATACAAATGTATATGGACATAATGAGTGGGATTATAATAGAATAAGTGAATATAATAATTATCAGAATAATTATTATAACAATGACCAAAGAATGTATAGGAACTTTTATAATAGGCCAAGCATTGTAAACGCTCAAATTTAAACGGTTGTGATTTCTAGTCATCTGTGTACAGAATATATTTTTAATGAATTTTCTAGTATAAGTAAATAAATTGTGACCATGAAAACCTTACAAGTCATAGAGATTACTACTACTAGGATTTGACCATTATTTTTAGATTTAAAAATTAAATACAAAATACTAAATATTGGAAACTTATGAATGCTACATAGAATTTGGAAGGTTTTCATAGAGATATATTTTGATAAATAATATTTAGGATAAAATTTATAGGGAACAAGAATATTGTGATGTTCTTTAGACAATAAAAATGTACCATGCAGCGTTTTACCAAAGAGTATATAGTCTAGTCATGTTTTGCAAAATTTTTGTAATAAATATTTTCTACAACATTTTTTTTTATTTTACCCATATTTATTGCGACAGAAACCTAAAAGAGAATAAGTATCAAGTGGCATAAATAATGATAGTTCAAGTCTAGAGCATAAAAAAAATAAACGAAGTTCATAGTTGATTTACCGCTCACAGTACAAGCGGGTATGAATATAAATCAAATGTGAAACAAAGCGCGCTAAAGAGCGAAAACTTGTGAATGGGAGCGCACCCCAAATGCGCTCGCGCATTGTTAAAGATCTTTTGACAACCCTACCGGAATAAATACCGCTGGAATAAACGAAAATCAACCCTGTCTGTTCGATTTAAGGAAAATCGTGAGACTAAATATAAAGTGGTTTTTGTGACAGCCGAGCTAAGTTATTTATACAGTTTTAGTACAGAAAAATCAACTTTATTTCTTTGATTTAAGAGGAAGTTAAGAGTAAAATTATAGTTGTCATAGGGGGTAATAGGGCACCCGTAGAATTGAGTTGCGAAAAGTAATGTTTGCTTTGGAAATTCGTTACGGCCTATTTTGTTGCTTGCTCCAATGATTTGGGTGTTATAGTATTACATTAGTAATAATAATATTTATGATTCGATGGTAACGGTAGACTGATCGATCAAAAGGTGACCAGTGTTTTAGTAGTTTTATCTAAGTACCTATTACTTTAGAGAGCCACAAAAAATCATTGATACATCAACAATTTAAATACAAAATATTAATAAAAGGAGTTTTTTTTCGATTAATAAATGCATTTCTACATTTTCTAAATGGACAAGATGCATGTGTATGTAGCAGAAGTAGTAACTGTCAGAAATTTACTCATAGTAAAAGAAAAACTCACAATACATATTTCTTCCAGCTAACCTTTTGAGTACTGTGAAAAAGAGTAGAAAATTCAGCAACATATATATAAGAGACGATAATTACATATTAACATTATTATTGTATAGAAATGGCAGCACAATATAATTTAATACAAATTCACGAAATAATAAATTTAATAAGACTTTAATTTTGTACGAGAGTCTGTGGAATGCTCCACTGTGAAAAATATAATATGTAGATAAATATTCTGCAGCATAGGTACATACGCTCTAAAATTATAATCTTATTTATAATGAACAAATAGCCCGTCTATTTAAAAATGGATTCCATACGGGCACAGAGAATAGTAAAATCTACAAATTATAAATATGTCATGTCAATCAAATCAAAGCATATAATTATCAAATAATGAGTACATTCGTCACGGTCTATCGGTTTCGTTTCGTCACAGATTTATTTTCACATGTGCACACTAATAGGGAACGACATTTAATTTATCATTCGTCACAGGATATTGAGGATATTTCCATTTCCGTTTTGTTTTGATTGTTTTTAACATTAGCTCATATTTTGTTTATTTGAATAATGGGTCATGCCACAAGGTCATTTTTTTTTGTCAGAATACCTATGATTCAATCGACGAATATAGGTAGTTAAAATGTATGTTATAGCAACAGCGTAGCGTAGCACATTGTTATATCATAACTATTGACACTGTCATAGGAAATGACAATTTATCGATATCGATAAAATATCATAATACGGAAGTCCCTATCCAAATTGTATTTGTGCCGCTAAACTTCTGTCTGGACTTACGAAATAAATTAATTATGTTCTGCAAGTTTCTCAGTTTTCACTATGCCAAACACTTTCAGACTTGAAAACACGTTGTGATACCAGAGTATGTAGACATGAGTGATAATGATAAGACCTCATCACGCCAAGCACTTGAGGGATATAGTGTCTCGTGGGCAAGATACTTTCACGACCATCATTGTGCCAGCCTAGGGTAGCCAACGTCACAATCGCTTAAAACGCTTCTTCAACTAGCTCTTCCTTCTGTAGTAGTAGTAGCAGCTCGACAGAGCCAGACTGCGTTGCGATCGCCAGTTCGGCACGTAGCGTCAATAGCTAGCCATACACGTACGGATTGGTCCGCCGGGCAAGGCTCGGATCTAATCCGCGACTTGCCCGGCGGACATATCCTCAAATACTATATAAACTCTAGAGTTAATACGTGCAGCTTCTGACGTTTCCCATACAATGGAGCGGCAACAATTTTACTAGCGCCATCTAGCGGTACGAGTTGTTCAAAGTAGTTTGTCAAACTTTTATTTTAGTAAATTAAAATAGAACATGCGATTACTTGATCTACTTTAACATTTTTAGACGGAATAAAACAAAAAAATAAGAATGTGTGACTTTTTTAAATTTTATACTGTATGAACTAAACTATTTTGATCAACTCATGCCGCTAGGAGCGCTAGTATCGCATGTTGCCAACTTTGGCACCAAGCTGCACGTATTAATTCGTAGAGTTTACATAGTATTTGATATCCTTGCTATTAACTAAGGTGCGATCCGGCGGATCCGTGCTACACACTCGCGGGCAGCCAACGGATCTGCCCGGCCCGTGCCCGGTCCGTTGGTTTTGAGCACGGGCAGCGGACGGGTACCCGGCGGGCAAATCCGTGTCTATTTCTCGCCACACACGGACGGATGTGCCCGCCGGGCACATCTGCCGGGCAGATCCGTACGTGTATGGCTAGCTTTTAATCTGAAAGTCCTGCTGATTATGTTGATGGCAGAGCCCAAAATTTGTACATACAAATGGGTATACTGAAATCGCGTCGTCACATCAACCTTGCCAAATGTAATTAAATGCCCCTCGTGGTTAGTGTCGGGTTCGATGGTGGCTAATCCTTCGCATTTGGTCCCCTCGGAAAATAATAATAATACTTGGCAAATATTTCGGTAGTACCGACTGTTGGAAGTTGGAACAAGTGTATTTTGATAATTTTTCTTTAGTAACTTAGACTGAGCCTTCGCTGGCTCTCCACTCATATTATAAGGTTGATGTTACTACATATAAATAGTACAATTTAGTACAAATAATAGTAAGTTTGACACGCACACAGATATACAATTTTAGGTTGGTAGGTAAAAAAACTTTCTTTAAACTTGTCTAGTTTCATAAAGTCCAGGAAAAAATAAATAATCTATAGATACCTATGTTTGTAAGTACTGGAAAATTTAGTTTCTCATTACGGACAAAGAAAGTTTCTTTCCCCGAGGATTTTTCCCAATTAGGATTTACTTACATTTTTTATCAGTTGTATTACCTAAGCATACTGAAATATCAATATCATAATATAGACACTCTCTGTAACCGATAAAACCACTAAAAATCGAGTATAAAACAGTAGAACTCATTTTAAACACAAATTTTAAGCTCATTCAATAAACTCCTAATAAAAATACCACCCCAATAAAATATTGACCATACAAAAAGCTAACAAACTAAAACACATGCCGGTCCAGCCTCGGGCTAATTGAGTCATTGTCTGTCTGTTTGTCCGTCTTGTTTAAACTCATCCGCGTATTTGCTGAGTCCGCTAAACGAATAGGAGGACTTTACCATTTTACCACCCGTACGGACAAAAAATGGAACTAGAATAAGCGTAAAATCAAAATGGCGCCAGAAAAAAAGAACGACAAATATATTTTGACTTTATCAGTAATATGTTAGAGTTTGAATTTGAGTATAATTTCGAATTGACTTGATGCGTTTTTGTTTTTACATGACGAAACGAACATCGAAGAATGTGGTATTAGATAAGACTTTATAACGGAAGTTTTAGAGTTTATATTAGGGTAGTTTTATCTTGTGTGTTGGTAGCGATATGGACAGCAAAATTGTAAGTTTGTGACGGAGGCAGTTTGTTGGTTTTAGTTTTTTAAAAGTGATCCTATTTTGGGGCGTTTTAATGGGGTTGGTTAATTTTATGTCGTTTTGATTATGTTTTTGTAGGCCGGTGTTTCCCCGCAGGCTAATAACCGACGGTAATAAGCAAGGAAAAACTATGTAGGTGATTGTAGTCAGCATCAAAAACTAGAGAATATTGGCCAAATCCCAATAGACTACATAGGAAACTTTACACCTGTATTTCCAAAAAGGACATTAGAGCACCTGAAACTGCAAAAGTTTCCGCGTCGCACTTAGAATTTAGCAGGAGATTGAACGAGAAGGAAATTGAGATATATACATATTGAACTTATTGCAGTGACAGAGGTTGTTAGCTATATTCTGTCAAACAAGTTTGTCAGTAAATAAGAACTAAGAAAAGTATCAGGTAGCCTTTTCTCTAGCACCCTAAAGAAAAGGATGCATATAGTTTTCTTTGTTCTTATTTACTGACAGACTTGGTTGACAGAGTATAATCCGCCCATACCACAATTGAAACCATATCCCACGGTCAACTTCTACAACGACTACAACGTCCACCACACACTCATTCTTGTGAAAGAAAATATATCTACACTTGTTCATTTTTGAGTGACCCACAAAGGACGGAAACGGAACGGAAGCTATATTAAAGTATTAGAAAAAAGGCTTAAGAGCCCGTCTCCACGCGAAGCTAAGAGTTTGCAACTGAGTAAAATAACAGGGTGCGTAGCCGAACCGAATGGCACAAACGCTCACGAAACGCTCACGAAACGAAACGCTCGTAGATATCTATCTCTACAGACAGAGCCAGACTACCTTTCGCGGCGTTTCATTTTCGTTTCGCGTCGCAGAAACGCCATTCGGCTACGGTACCAGGAAACGGGGGCCAAAACCAACAACTTCGTAAAATAACCAGTTGCAAATTAGGGGTCCAAAACCGAAATGCATCCACATATTAGCTATCGATTTTATCAATAATGTAAATAGTTATAATTCCAGCCATAAATACCGCAATATTCATAACTGTTAGCTCCCCCTGCCACTAATCCCAGATGAATCGACGGCACACAAATTGCTAGAGATTTACTGCGTTTACTGATTTTATTTTATTTTGTGCTTGTCATATTACTAATGGTACCCCCACACTGGCTGTTATAAATGTTATATAACATGGTGTGACTGGGACAGCGCTGTCCCTGTCATACCATGTTATATTACGCTTATACTAGCCCAGTGTGGGAGCACCATAATAAGCGAACACGCACTGGTTAAAGATAATTTTTACCTGATCCAATATTACCTTACCTGATCCAATATTTGGGAGAGAGAGATAGATAAAATGCAGTGCTAAAATAGAAAATTCCCTGTAATAATAAAACAAAGATATAAAGATGTAATGTAAATAAAATAAAGAAAAGTGTAAATTCCTTTCCCCCAAACGAATAAATAAATAAAGAATAAATTAGATAAGTAGTGTAGCTGAGAGCTCCCACTCAGATAAGTACGAAAGATGAAGAATGAATGAAAGATCAGTATGAAGCATGAATGTGCGAGCAGAAAAATAGCGAGAACTGGAATGAATGCAAATAGCTTAACACAGTCTCCGATCATGTTGGAGGTAAAAGGAAAAAAAAAAAAAAAAAAAAATTTGGGCGACCAACGCCGAAAATTGCTCGGAAAATATATACACCGTGTTTCACTTAACACTAAAAACCTGAAAACAGTTTGTTCAGAATCGAGAGTAGAATCGATTGAGCTATATCTTGATGGGGGTAATATTTTTATTTAAATTAGTATTATTAATTATTTTTTACGTGCCCATTCTATTGTACTCGTAATACAACATTGTGTATATCGCATTGCTAGAGGTTGTTTACCTTTTTTCAGTATTTAGGGGTATTAATACTGGCCGGTTACTTGGACGTTTATTTTTTCCGCTACTAGTTTGACGTTGTTTGTCAGTTTAATCTTAATGTTTATCATAAAGTCATAACAAATTGAACTCGTACCTAATTACAACCTTGTCATTTTGAATATTGAGTTTATTTGCTTACTGCGATTACCTGTCCAATTTGAAGTTTACTGTGACAAAGCTTTAAAGTGTTTTACAGTGACATCTTAGCTGTCTATTGGTAAACCTTATGTCGTTGCAGTAACGTACACAAATAAATAGTCTTATGGTTTATGATGGTAGTTAGCAATTATTTTATTGAGTGTAGAGCTAAAAGTCAAGTAGAGCTGTACAGAAAATTAAAAATTCAATTTAAAAAAAAGTAACGATCAGATTAAAAGATGAATACCCTAGATGAGTTTAAAAAAATAAAAATCAGTTGGGGAGTCTGAGGTTTTGAGTGATACCGGAAACACCGTGTATAGGTACATTAAATACTTAACAATGGTCGTTTTCGCAAAGACAGCTATAAAGCATAGTCATAGCTATGTAGATCGATTTAAAACTCGATAAGATATAGACCTATCCTATCCTATAACTGTTATAAAAATATGTATAGGTAGGTATTGTACCTAAAGTACTTATACTTTAACCAACACATTTTCCTTTTGTGACCTTCAAAAAAAAAATTGTACAATGCCTAAATAAAGTAAAACCTTTAAAATATTTTCAAAAGCCAAATGTGCAACTTGTTTTGTACCAAACTTGCATGTGTGGCTCCTTCACAGTCAAGCTACTTGAATCTATACGGACAAAGTGCCCAAGATATGTATACACGTCTTTATTGCTTACGTGTTAAGGTTGTGGATACATACTTATGGCACTTTGTCCGTATCTATATTTACAACTAGACTGTACAGTATTTTGTTTGTCTTCACGCCAAGCGTAAACACTTGAAACCTTTACACACGCTACACTAATGCTACAAAGCAATTTCGACAATAACTGAAAAGTGTAAGGTCTAAATTTCAACAGTTTCACACAAAAGCGTTACCAATGTAACTCGAAGCTGATTCAAACGAGACTCACTCGTATTATTACAAGCTTTAAATATTATAGTGACTGTTTTTCGAATGTAGGGTGGCCACCAAACGTTGTAACATTTGGTACTTTGTATTATGTACTCGAGATTGATTGAAAAATAACTGTAGCGTTGTAGTTTGTTTGTGGAGATAACAGTGACGTCACTCGAGAGCACATCTGCACTTTAATTAATACACAATGTAAAAATTTGTGAAATCTTTATCATTATCTATTTATATTTTTAGTCTATTTATACTCTCTTATATGTGTATGTTTATTCAATTTGTGTGTTGGAAATTGGAATAATTATGTTTTTTTTATTTTGAAGCACCTACTCTTTTTGATTATGTATTTTATTTCCGCTACCCAAAGGTTGTCTGGTATAGATTGCTCTTTAGCGATAAAACCGCCTGTTGTCTGCCTCTATTTATAATCATTTGTTTTGTCTCCACTGTATATTTTTTCTGTATCTTTTGCTGAGGTGTGCCAATAAAGAGTATTCTATCTATCTATCTGTCTATCTATCTAGGTACCTCCATGATTATTATGGGCTCTGGTTAGCTAACTTGTTAAAAAACGTGTCAATTCGGCATGTTTTTATTTTATTGCGGCGAGATTTATTCGAGAACTCTCGGTTAGGTTCGAGTTCAAGTCACTCAGACACAATCTCGAAGGAAATTCAGTAAAATCACTACATTTGCTCGACAAAACTTTTGTAACTCGCGTAACTCACGTTTGTGTACTTACATACCTAATTACTCAAAAGTTATGACGTCACAGGAGCGAAAATACTATAATGGAAAGGAGGCCCCGTTTCGACCGATTCGACATAGTGGACCGATTTTCATGAGACATGGCTTGGAACACTCCCGACTAATAATAATAAATAATAAATCCGTTTATTGCAGACAACATATGGTCCAATTAAAATAACAGTACAATTAAAATAAATAAATCACAGTTCAAAATAAAAAATACATAATTTACCAGTAGTTTCAAAAATTAAAATTATACAGGGTGTAACAAAAATGGTGGTGATCCGTTTAAGGGCGTATTCAGTATCGTATTCTCATCAGGAAAAAGTAGGATAAAATTTTTTTTTCGCAAAAAAACCGATTCGCGCGGCCCGGCTCATACAAAAGTAAAAATTTTTTTAGCGAAAAAAAAATTTCCTTCTACTTTTTCCTGATAAGAATACGATACTGAGTACGCCCTTAAACGGATCACCACCATTTTTGTTACACTCTGTATTTGCGACAATACTGACATTTTTTTTTCTGTTTATATTATAAATACTAAATCAGCTTTCAAAAAAAAAACTAAATATAAATCGGTTCATCCGTTCGGGAGCTACGATGCCACAGACAGACAGACACACACACACACACAGACAGACAGACAGACAGACAGACAAACAAACATCGCGTCGTTTTTGCGTCGGGGGTTAAAAATGGCCCACTTAAGCGTATTTGTTTAAAAAACATGGCGGCCATTCTGCCGCGTGCGAGGCGCGTGCGAGACGCGTGCCGTGGTAACGCTTCTCGATTGGTCTTTAAAGATGGAGTGATACGAGTATGATACTAATGAGTGGTTAAATGGTTAGTAGGCACGTGCTGATATTTATGACTATATTATGGGTATTATGACACGTGTGAAGTGGAAGTAGTTGTTTAATTGGTTTATAGTTGATCCGATGGGCTTGAGTTTTTTGTTGCGAGCTCTCTCTTTCCGAACAGACTCTAGGCCACCTAGGCAATAGGCATTGTGGAGAATAAAATGAAAATTCTTTACCTACTGAAAGAAATTTCAGCTTACATTGAAGATGAAAACAGAATCAAAATAGAAGTTTAGCAAATCGCGTTTAGGTTACCTACATGTTCGAAAGTCTACAAATATCTAATGTTGTACTTATTCTTTTTAACCCACGACGCAAAAACGAAGGGGTGTTATAAGTTTGACGTGTCTGTCTGTCTGTCTGTCCGTCTGTCTGTCTGTCTGTCTGTTTGTCTGTTTGTCTGTCTGTGTGTGTGTCTGTCTGTGGCATCGTAGCTCCCGAACGGATGAACCAATTTCGATTTAGTTTTTTTTGTTTGAAAGCTGAGTTAGTCGCGAGTGTTCTTAGCCATGTTTCATAAAAATCTGTCCACTATGTCGCTGTCGAGTGTCGGGGGTTTTTTCAAAATTTTAATTTTTAAACCCCAACACAAAAACGACGGGGTGTTATAAGTTTGACGTGACTGTCTTTCTGTTTGTTTGTCTGTGTATGTGTCTGTCTGTGGCATCGGAACTCCCGAACGGATGAACCAATTTAGATTTAGTTTTTTTTGTCTGAAAGCTGAGTTAGTCGGGAGTGTTCTTAGCTATGTCTACTATGTCGCCGTCGGGGGTTTTTTCAAAATTTTAATTTTGTGGTTAGGTTATCTAAATAGTAAACTGTGTGCGTAGCTGAGTGCACAAACGCTCACGAAACGCTCACGATAATGTCTCTTTCGTATCTATTTCTATCGCTCTTGCGCATTGGCGCAACAGAGCGACTACCTTTCTGCGGCGTATCTGTGGCGTTTCTGTGGCGTTTCGCGTCGCAGAAACGCCATTCGGCTACGGGGCCTGAGTTATTTTACGCAGTCAACCTGAAAAAGTCTTAATGCAGCGCACATTTTTTCATAATAGAATTTATGCTTTGCGAAATGGACACTCAATATTATTTACGAGTATATTGGGGCTACTTTTTGTAGACATACATATAAACACATACATTTGTGAGTGTGTTTAGTAAAACGTCCCACTTTGTCGATTGCTATAAAGATGCTTTGTCAGTTTATTGACGACCAGTCTGGCTCAGTCGGTAGTGACCCTGCCTGTTGAGCCGCGGTCCTGGGTTCGAATCCCGGTAAGGGCATTAAATTTATTTGTGTGATGAGCACAGATATTTGTTCCTGAGTCATCTATTTAAGTATGTATATCGTCGCTTAGCACCCATAGTACAAACTTTGCTTAGTTTGGGGCTAAATTGATCTGTGTAAGGTGTCCCTAATATTTATTTATTTATTTTATTTTTATTTTTATTCATATAAAGATACAAGCGACTCTCGTCTTATTAGTATAAGAATAAGAATAAGAAAGGTTTATTGCCTTATACATACAATACATGCAATTATTAAAAACTATTACAGATGAGTTATATCTATTATTATAGTGAGTAAAGTGATAATTTTTTTGTATTGGGCAAAGGGTTTCGGTCTCAGCGTGCGCCGGGACAAGATGCCCGGCGCTGGTTTTCAGACCGATCCCAGACTAAGGACGGTCGGAGAAAATTACAAAGAAAGTAAGTACAATTGCGCTCATAATTGGGTATACATAACAATTCATTAGTGCTAGTACTATTTTCCTATGTGACATCAGCAATTTTGCCATACAAATTTAAAAACGACAAAGCGACAAAGTGGGACGTTTTACCAAACACACAAATTTAATGTTATGCCAAATCACGCCAAATATTTCCCACGAACACCGCTCGCAAAAACCACAAGCCCACTCAAAAAGTCCTAAATAAACTTTCACACGACCAAATTAACCCTATAAATGCTCACGGCTTTTTAAACGCCGTGTAATTGACACATTATCCCACTTGAACCGTCCCGTGTAGGTGACAAAAGTGACAAAAGTGCATGCGGAAACTCAAGTGTGGATTTAGGCCATTTTAGACTATTTGCAAATATAAGTAGTTTCGGAAAAAAGTTGATGGTTACATGATCAGGCCTGGGAAAAAAAATGAGTATTATCAAAATAGTATTTTATGCAAGCGGTGTTTAAGAGAGGTTAAAACAGGCGAGTGCCGTGGGTAAAAATTTGAGGCCAAGCCGAAAGTTGTTAATAAAGATGCTGTGAGTATTTTTTGACTTTGCATTTGACGTTGCATTGCATAGGTACTAATACTTTTTCTAAGACCATGCATTTACTTTTTTAATAGTTTTCTAACTTTTCTAGAACAACTTTTATTAAATTATACACACTGGTCCGTGAATTTTGACAGTTTGAGTTTTCTGGGTTGTAAGTTGGTAGTAATGTCATGTGCAAATGCGTTTTTGGGGAAACGAATATATATATTACTAGCTTTTGCTCGCGGCTTCGCTCGCGTTAGAAAGAGACAAAAAGTAGCCTATGTCACTCTCCAATCCCTTCAACTATCTCCACTTAAAAAATCACGTCGATTCCTCGCTCCGTTTTGACGTGAAAGACGGACAAACAAACAGATACACACACTTTCCCATTTATAATATTAGTATGGATAGACTTCTCTTGACATCTACCTATTATGTAGGGGCTTGTATTAATATGTATTCTGTGGTAGGGGGGGTTTAAAGATCTGTGCACAACCCTGTAAATGACAAATAAAAGTAAGTACTGAATTAAAAAAAATATTATTCACACTTATTAAAGTAATGACGATTTTCTTATTCAACATGCTTAAATTTTGTTATAACCGCCACCTCAACTTAACGTACAAAGCCCCAATCGATCAAAATAAAAAATATCAAAAAAAAAACTCACCCCACTTACCGCACAATTTCCCGATAAAGAGCCCTTTCACCGAAAACGCACTTTTTCGATAAAAACGCAGTGAATGCATGCCATTGTGCAAGTGGCAGATGGCGATAAGGGCAAACGGTTTGACACCGGCTAGAAAGTACTATTATTAAATGCATTTTTTGATTATTATAGTGTTTAAGGTATAAGGAAAAATAGTAGGTAAAACATGGAAAAGGTCAATATGTAGGTAAGTCCTTTTTTTAAGTCCGATCCGGGGGAGCCAAAGAAAACAAAAAATAGAGAAACTTATTTTGCATTTTCTGAGATCTGACTACTTTTTTTAAAGTAAGAAAAAGGAATTGTCGTATTGTTTTTTACCTTTTTAACCGCTTTTACCTTTTAGCCGTGCCCGTGTCACGAGGGTGGTACAAAGTTATACGAAAATTTGGCTTTTTATCAGACCTCTGCGAATTGAGCTGGATTTTGTTTGTCTTATATATCGGACTACGGCGGTAAAAGGGTTAAAAAGTGTAATCTTGCTAAAATGACTCAGTCGTAATTAAAAGCTTCATACAGGGTGTAACATTAATGCTGGTGATCCATTTAAGAGCATAACCGGTATCGAATAGCGGTTACGAATACCACTTCCTTTTTTTTTTAAATAAACACCATGAAAATTAAAGGTACTATAGAAGGTAATGTATAAGCCGTAGGATTTATCTTCGGCAATTATGTTACATACTGTATAACCATCATTTTCCCTTACCGATCCTAAGCCACAATGCAAGCTTATAAACACACAAACAAGCCGCGGCGCGGGCGCATCGAATGCAATCATTGGCAATTTCACGCCCGTCCAGCGCTAATTGGTTAAATATTAGCTCATTTTTACGGATATTTGTAAGTATTTATTGTAGTACACACACTTAATTACCGTGGTATTAGAATAGAAACATTTGGCTGGTATAGTCAGCTGCAGAAGGTGATAAGAGGTGTCACAAAATAATTAAGTAACGTATTTACTTGTGATGTAGAAAACATTGCACCTATTTTTTTTTAAATTATAAATGGGCTTACGGCCACAGACTAGCTAAAGGCAAAGACGTGGCCTACGATGGAGTGAGCTCGCCCCGAAGATGCCTGTTCACTCTTGATTTGTCGGGTTATATCATGTTATAAGAGCTCGGGAATATAGCCGCGAATTCCACTCCTTGGCAGTGCGCAAAAGAAAAGAAGATACAAAGTGCTCAATCAATACTACTTTAATTTGTGGTTCATCTACGTAGTGCTATCAGTCAAATGTCTCTTGCTACGAGACAAAGAAAGCTCTAGCACGGAGGCATCTCTAAGTGCGTTTTCACATTATCCGATCCGATATCGGATGTCGGACCGATATCCCATACATTACAGGCGCTATCTTGGATTCTTTCTATAGAAATCCTTCCGACATCCGATATCGGATCGGATAATGTGAAAACGGCCTAAGATTTGTTTCCCGGGGCTTTGGGTCGCTCCAGCTTGGGCTAAATTGCGACTTGATGATGATGATGATGTCCTGTTATCCCTCATCAGGGACAGTGACATAGGGCTCTCAGAAGGGATTTCCATTTTTCGCAATCCAGCGCGGCCTCTTCCGGCTTCACTCAGCCGTGGCACACCTCGGACACTGGCGATCAAATATATGAAAGAGGCGCGTTCTTAGCACACAGTCTATTAAGCTCGTGTAGGCGAACGCGTACTACGCTTGTATGAGTGAAATACGACAGGGTCGGCTGTTCGCGTTTTTGACAGACGGTAACTGAGAGGTAACCGAGCGGGTGGGTGGCACTTTCAGCGGGGAGCGATACTGTACGATAGTACTCTTTATTATACTGTTTCCGTGGCCAACTGATGCCGCCTCTTTTTCCAACTGTGCTTCTCCTGATGGTGCGTGGGCGATCTTGCCCTCTTTTCCCGGTTTTTTCCAGGTTAGCCCTGAAATTGCGACTTAATCCGCGAAAAATTGCTACGGATTTTTTTCTTTAACTTTCATGGAAACTAAAAGATATTTTTCAGTACAGATGGTCGTTTTTTTACGCACTAGTTCGAGAAGTGGTTCATTATATGTCAGGTCGAAACTTCGGAGGGCCATCTGTACTGAAAAACGTCGTACGATATACGTGCGAAAAGGAACTTCGTTTTTTACGCACTTGTATCGTAATGTACCTACTATTTTATTACTGTATTAATTTTCAATATTTGTTTGTTCACAGCGGGTCAGACGGCTTAACACGTCGTAATTCGCGGCACGCGACGACACGCGTTCGCACTTCAGCAAGCGGGGTTTTACACGTGCCGGGCGTTATGTTACACGCCTGGGCGATATCACTTCATTTGATAATTTTGATATTCATTTATGATAACAACATCTGTTAAATAATTACTAAAAAATAATAAAAAAACTAAGCAAAGTGATGAAAACATTTTACGGTATAAAAGTTCACGAAACTCCAAGAAACAGGCATAAAGCGATTGGTAACATGTCTTTCGCAATTAAATTTAGTCTGTTATTAGGTTTTAGCTATCGATCCATTAAATAAGCTTGGAGCATTCTTCAGAGACTAAGAAAGGTACGATTTCGGGTCGCTGCGTCACAGAAGTAAGTAAATATCGAATAAAAAAATCAGTGAATTTACAGCAAGACCTAATAGGAAATTTGGCAAGAAATATATAAATTGACAAAGTTATACTTGGGTATTTTCGCGAGTAGAATCACCAAAAATATTTTTTCTAAGGTAGGTAAATTTTATGTTTTTCCTACTCAGAATCACGAGCCCTTTCGATCTAGGACAAAAACAAGAGACAAAAAATGGTCCCAAAATGTTTTATTATTTGTATATTTTCCACTTTTTAACCTCTGTACTAATTACTGTTTGAAAAATGGTTACGAAGTGGAAGAATTAATTTTGGGACGCTTTTTTTCGCCTAGTAGGATGGAAGGGGCTCGTGATTCTGAGCAGGAAAAACATTTTTAACTGTTTCAGAAAAAAAAAATTGAATCTTTTTTCGCGAAAATGCCCGTTTCTTTGTTTGTCCACTGTGTGTCAGATGGCTAACGGCCCAGCCACGACATTGGTCTAAGCGCGGCAGCGGCGAGCGGCAGCCATACGTGCGAATGAAAAGTCAAGTTCAATGTATGGCCGCCGCTCGCCGCTGTCGCGGTTAGACCAATGTCGTGGCTGGGCCGTAACAAGGCCTAATAATTCGCGACACGCGTCTTCACGCTTTCGCACTTACACGCGTTATGCACTTGTCTACGTTACACGCCTGTTACATCAATACCACTTTATTTGAGATTGATATACTATACTAACAGCTAATTAGCCAAATTAATAGTTAGAAAACATATCCATGACCGGGAACAAATATCTGTGTTGAAATAAATGCCCTTACCGGGATTCGAACCCAGGACCGCGGCTTAGCAGGCAGGGTCACTACCGACTGAGCCAGACCGGTCGTCAAACGTACTTTGTATAATTCAGCGTTCGAGTCTTAGCTGGTGAGATGTGACGCAGACATAATATATATCCAACGACTCGCTGCCCATCAGAGTCACGAGAGTTTACACTGCTACTTCGTATTAACTTCTCCTGCCCCCTATACTTTCCCCTTCCTAGCCCTTGCAGTAGGATATGCTGGCTGCAGGGGTCCATATTGGCTCATATAAAATTATTTGTTATAAAATTATTGTTTATACCGATTTGTGCTCCGAATGATCATTTCTCATAATTTTACTTATCATAATTTTGTTTCATTATTACCAGTAGTACTACTATCACTGTTCATAATAATCATTTAGCCGAAAAAATTTAATCATAAATTCTATACAAATATTTAATAACATTCATAATTTTGTGTTTAAGAAAATCATTCATCATAAAATTATTTAAAAAGTGTTGGGGAAGTTCTATGAAAAATTTACATTAAAAAGTCGTTTCTGGTTTGCTCACGGTCAACCTAACACGCTCCTCCTCGCTACGCTCGTCGTCGCACCTAACTGGACTGACTGACACATGTGATTTCTGTTTTGTTAACAATAATATAACCATAAATTATATTACTCGCAATCGTTATGATTAATAAGTATATATAAACATTAACATTAGTATAAAATGTATTTATGATGAATGACATTATGAACATAAGTCATTCGAAGTTACGATAGTTATTAACATAAAATTGTTATAAATAATGATCGTTATAATGTAAAATTGTATGAGAAACATTTTCGGACTACCAATAATCTATATACCAATTTTATATGAACTTTGGCGCACCCTGGCTGCAGTTACCCCTTGAATCTGAATTCTGAGTTAGTAAATAAACTTACAGAAACTTTAAAACTCGAGACTGCGCCCATGGACTGCGCGCTGCGTCGAGTGGAAAGACTGTTATGGTTGAATATGCTGGTTGACACCTCAAAGCTCTGAGTGAAAGACATTTTACATGATGAATTGATGATTTACACATTGATATGTTTTAGCGTTTAACACACATTTTATAATTTTAAATAATTGGTTGTAATCAATTATGCAAATATTGTTTACCGATATGCGTCACTACAACAAATGTCAGTAATGTCACTGTGTCAAGTTATGTGAGTTATTCTGATTGTTCTTGTTATAGACATATTTTTTACATAAAAAGTTAGGAAATGATTGTATTTGTGTCTATTATTTATACAGGGTGGATTTTGAATTGGGTCAAAAAATACCTACCTATTGCGTTCGTCCCGCGATGCTACAAAAAAAATATCTTACAATTTACCTCCCATTTTAAACAATCATTAGAAAATGTTTGCATAACATATAACCTAACCACAAAATTAAAATTTCGAAAAAACCCCCGACCGCGACATAGTGGACCGATTTTCATGAAACATGGCTAAGACACTCCCGACTAACTCAGCTTTCAAACAAAAAAAACTAAATCGAAATCGGTTCATCCGTTTGGGAGCTATGATGCCGCAGACAGACACACACACAGACAGGCAGACAGATATATATACAGACAGACATGTCAAACTTAATACCCCGTCGTTTTTGCGTCGGGGGTTAAAAAAGAAGTCATTTCATTTAACTTGTGACTTGTGAGCTTTTGGAACTCCACTAAGAGTAGCGTATATCTAGTATAGTGCCTATCATTCACATCGGTTTAACATTAACATCTGTGCTCTTCCTCAAAAACCATTATTTTTTCTAAAAAACGCATCAAACCAGGCAAATCCGAATCACGCAGGCCAGTGACAAAATACAACGCACAATGCCCGAGGTGTGGGCTCTGCGAAAAATCCCATTCGACCCGCCCGGGCAGAATAATTACCGCTTTTTACTGGTTTAATCCGGATCAGATAACTAGGACCCCAAGGTACATCACTACTCTGGAATAGGGTTGTACATTTTTGTTTTTATAACACGACAAAAAAGTGGACTCGATAGTTAGCAGTCACCGTAGCCTATATAGACTTCAGAGCTGCATCAGCTAACTTAGTATTTGGAGGTTTCTAAAAAGAACAGGGAGCAAAGCATGTCCATTTCTGCTGATTTATTTTTTGTATACACCTAGTCGTTTTACAGTTCCCCCATAATTATGTATACTTATTTCTATTTCAGCTTTTCAAGTAGACCTACGTCACAGTATAATAAAGAGTACTATCGTACAGTATGACCACTCCCGCTCCCCTCTGAAAGTGCCGCCCACCCCCTCTCGGTTACCTCACAGTTACCGCCTGTCAAAAACGCGAACAGTCGACCTGTCATATGTCACTCATACAAGCATAGTACGCGTTTACCTACACGAGCATAGACTGTGTGCTAGGAACGGTCCTCTTTCATATATTTGATCGCCAGTGTCCGAGGTGTGCCTACGTTTAATCCAACGTCTTAGAAATATAATTATTTAACAAATAAATTTTATGATACAGTTAGATTTAATGGCGTTATATTCTACTTGAGCTATTAGAATATTTCAGATTTAAACGGCAATTAAAACGCTTCTTTTCGATCGGTTACTAAAGTACTTACAATGACGGTTAAAAAATGGCAAGTTGGCAACCCTAATAAAAAGCACTACGCGTTTGATATTCATGATCACTCCCCGTGGATCTAGGATTAGGGATGATGTAGATTTGGTTTCATTCGATATTCATTTAGACGGCAGTATGTAGAAAGAGAATATTAAATCTCTATGATAATTTGAGAAGTTTATACCTACCTATTTAGTTTTCAAGGAGATCCGATGACTATTTAAGTAGGGTTTAAAATGTCTAATTAAAAAAATAACTCATTGAAATTGTATTTTGAGTATTTTGACATAGGCAATTTTAGATCGCGTACTTGCTTATAAATCTACAGGGTAACATTTTACTCAGGCTACAAAGTAAGTTTTTTTTTTAATTTATTGAATAATAAAACAAAATTTACACTTTTTTTTACACAAGACCCATCGTTGGCAAAACCTTGAGGAGGTTTGTGTGCCGATGGGGAGTTCAATAATATTACTCAACTATATCTATTATACCTTACTAATTTAAATATTTGAAATAGTTTACTTAAAAGCACATTATTAGGTACAGGAGGAGGATGGATTTTAACCTGACTGAAGTACTAACTGAAAATTTCAATCCTTTAGGTAACAGTTTAAAAAAAATGTATGTGAGTCCAACCATAAACTATTGAATCTCAACCACAGCCACACCAAGCCAAAAGTTTTAGATAAGGTCGTGTGGTGATTTGGTGAAAATAAGTGTAGCAAATTTTCTCGGGTCAAGAGAAACAGTATAGGGAATAAGTGATTTTCTTTGATACTAAATACCAGCCACATCGAATTGCAAAAATCCTTTACAATCCAAAACTTTTATAGGCCAAAAATACATAAACTAAACTTTTCCCTTAACAGCAGTAGCGGCCGATCACAAACTACAGTAATTAAATCTTTAGGGAGTAGGGAGAGAACGAGGGTGCACACAATAGCTCCAACACCAGGTGACGTATTACCCTGTCAGCCAAAAACGTCCCATAATCATGCAAAATACGAAACATTTACGACCTTTTAAAACTTCACAATCGAATTTAAAAACCAACTTAACTTTGCGGTTGAAAAACAACAGAAGTCTTAAAAGCTCATATAGAAATGAAAGGGGATGCAGTTGGTAGTGGTTTAGGGAAGTGTAAGTGTAAGTTTGTAGAAGCACAAAAGAGACGGTTGACTTTATTTCGTTTGTGATTTAGTGACGTAGTTATAACGCGTGTCAATGGTGGATTTGCGTTTGATGTGCTTTGAGTAAATAAAATAAAAATAACTATCGAATAATATCGATATACGCGGTAGCAGTGAGCAGTGCCATATCTGTACCTATATCTTACTCCAAAACAGTCATTAAATGTGCTAAGCGAAATTAAAATGCATTGCAGGTTTTATTATCTTCTATTTATATAACTAACACAATATTGGTTAAGTTTGAGCACAAAAATCAAAATATGTAGCGATTTTTACAGTTTAAGCCCCAACGCAAAAGGCATCCTGTAGTTTTTGCCACCGCCAGTTTTGGCAAAAAAGTGTAGAAATTTAAAAGAAGACTGTATGTTTGGCGTCCTCATGTAGATTGTGATGTAATGTAATTAATGTATACTTTTGTTTTGAAAAATCTGTTCGTCATCGTGAATTGCATGATCTAGGCATTTGTTGGCATTTTCATCGAAATCATCCAAATGGCATCTCGCCCAGTAATTATTATTAAATACTCCATTTAATCCCCTCTGAGATGGTATCGGGCACATTAGCGATCATTGTGGAGCCGTATCTCATCCGACAGGCTATCTGACACTATCTGCCATCTCCCCTTCACGTGTCGCCATTTGTCAGATCGGTGCGAGCGCAGCTTTTGTGAAAATTTGAATTATTTCATGTTGAATATGAGCTTTTGGAGGTGAAATAAAGCTTGTACTTTTAGATTGGGATCTAGAAGTATTGAGCATCAAAATAGTAATCGAAAATGCGATAATACTCTAAAATGTTTACCATACGACAGTCACAGTTCTAGGTCTATTAAGAGTTTTTTCATTTAAAAGTGTATAATTTAGATCAAAACGCACACAAAAATAAACATAAAATCAGAAACTAAATCTCGTAAAAAACATGACAGTGAAAAAATTATATTATAAAAGTTCTACCCAATCTAGCGTTGCCAAAATAAGTGCAGAACCTACACAAAGGTTTCATTTCATAAAGGATCAATGAGACCTAGGGTTTACAAAAAATATAGCCCCCAAAATCAATCAGTGATTCAAGGCCAATTCAAGGCTAAAGAGCCTTTAAATCAAAGGATTTAGATTTTGGGGGCTATATTTTTTGTAAACCATAGGTCTCATTGATCCTTTATGAAATGAAACCTTTGTGTAGGTTCTGCACTTATTTTGGCAACGCTAGATTGGGTAGAACTTTTATAATATAATTTTTTCACTGTCATGTTTTTTTACGAGATTTAGTTTCTGATTTTATGTTTATTTTTGTGTAAGAAAGACTCTTTTAATTATTTCACCATCATGTCCAACACCGGATCTTGTGAGACGGTGGAAGTCCTGGAATTAAAAGTCCACGAGGAGGAGGAATCCGTGGAACCTTCCATGTCGGAATGGTCTTCACTTGAAATCTCTTTAGAAGTTCCTAATCCGAAGAAAGTGCTGTACGAACAGGGTCTTTACGACCCCGGGAGTGGAGAAATATGCGCCGCGTACGTCTCCCAGTCCGACAGCGACGTGTTCCGACACGTCTACTACAACTACCCCTGCGTCCACGACCCCGGTATATCACAAGCCCTGTTAGGACCACCGCCTAAACCTATCTACCCTGATGACGGCCAAGAACTCTACTTAACTTTATGCAAACAGATGAATCAGACCCCAGTCAGAATTTTCCATAGAGCGCTCCTCGAAGACAAGGCAGACCTGAGCTATTATTGTGTAAACCCTAACGGCATCCAAGCTATGGCTAAAAGTCTTGTCAACAATACAACGCTCACCACCATCGACCTGACCGACAACTTTTTGAACGACGACGCCTGCTTCCATTTAGGTGAGATGCTGACCAGTAATAGGATTTTAACTGAATTGAATCTCTCGGGATGTAGGATTGGGCCGAGTGGAGCTCTCAGGCTGTGCGCAGGACTGCCGACGAACAGAGCTTTGAAGGTGCTCAATCTTAGTCGGAATCAGATGGGCGATGCCGGCACTGATCACCTCGCTGGAGCTATATTCTCCCGAGCTGATGTCCGCGAACTCAACTTGTCCAACAATGGCATCAGCGGAAAAAGTGCACATACCCTCTCTGAGGCGTTGGAGTGGAACAACAAGATAACACACTTAGACCTATCCCGTAACTTTCTTTATTCTTTTCCCTCCGGTCTCTGCAATCTACTCAACGAATTAGGAAACAGCGATTTGCTTAAATATATTAATTTATCATGGAACAGTTTGAGCGGCACCAAAACAGCCGCAGGCATCAAACAAATTTTCAGGGCAAAGAATTTGCAACATTTAGACATAAGCAATAACAAGCTATCGAGCACAGATGTCGCCATTGAGCTGGTTGCATCGATGGCAAAAACCAAGAAAATGATAACTTACAACGTTTCATACAACCCAATTAGCGCGACGGATTCTTATCTATTTATAAATAAACTACAAGCCAAAGCGGTTAAAATACAGAAGCTTTATATGGATGGCATTAGCGTAAAGCCAAAATTTATAAAGATTTTACAGGCTATGAAGAAGTCACCAAATAAGAAAAATGTGGAAGTAACTTACGGATATTTGGAAGGATCGTACAAGGCGACGGGTCCAGACCCGAGAGAGACGACTTTGAACCGAGTGGAGTATATATGCAAGAAGCCCAAGAGACGTAAGGTGGATATAGCACTAGTGACTTACCAGTTATTGAAGGATGGGAATAAACTATTGGAAATGAAGGATTTTACAGATGCGCTTAAAGCCGCTGGGATTGAGTTAGACGACGGGCTCGTGGCGGAGTTGGGTTGCACTTTCCCGGGTCCTACTTCAAAGAAGGGGGCAAAGACGATCGACATCGCGTCGATGGCGGAGTACATGAGGAGGAAGTGGCCTGAGCGGGAGCTGCCGCCGACGCCGCCGCCCGAGCCCGAGCCTGAGCCCGTACCTGAACCCGTGCCAGAGAAGGGGAAGAAGGGAGGGAAAGAAGCAAAGGGAAAGGGAAAGAAATAGACCGATTCCGCACCAAAATTAACTGAATTGGATGATCTTACTACGACGTTGCTACGGAAAATAAATTTTTATAGTTTTATTTTATATTTGTAGTGTTGCTTTATGTTTGTTATTTGTACTTACTTTAAATTTATGATAATGTATTTATATGATAGTTTACTTTGTATAATTATTACTTTAATTTTATTATGTTTAATTTAATAAACAATTTACATAGTGAATTTCGTATTATGTATTAGTACTTAGTATTTAGTGGGTATAAGACTACTTACTTACTAAAATTCTTGGAACCAAATTATCAATGAACTATGTATATTTCATATTTTGATGCATATTATACTATTAGTTCATTTAACACTTTCGCTACCAAGAACCCGACTGTCGGGCACACCGCTCGTAGAAGCGTAGCCGATTACATGGGGAAACCCGTATGTAGCGAAAATGTCGTAGCGCCGCGTAGAGCCCGGTTTCGAAAGTGTTAATGGTGAATCACTTACGCAGTAGTCTTAGTGCTTATGCAGTTTTGTATCTTTTTTAACCCCCGACGCAAAAACGACGGGTTGTTATAAGTTGGACGTGTCTGTCTGTTTGTCTGTCTGTCTGTGTGTGTGTCTGTGTGTGGCATCGTAACTCCCGAACGGATGAACCGACTTAGACTTCGTTTTTTTTTTGTCTTAAAGCTGAGTTAGTCGGGAGTGTTCTTAGCCATGTTTCATGAAAATCGGTCTACTATGTCGCGGACGGGGGTTATTTCAAAATTTTAATTTTGTAGTGACAAAATTATTAAAATTCCACATTTCGTATGTAAATTCTGAATGTTGTCAAACAAACCCACATTATAAATCACAAAACTGACCACGCATGTTAGCTTTGCGCAACGAATCGATTGCTACACGCGTATTTACTCTAGCCACCGCGCAATGCCACACAATACGATACAATGCCACAATTAAATATTCTAAATAATCCACACTTAAAAAAACTTTTTAGGGACAAGCGACAGTTACTCCGTAAAATTAATTCAATTCTATCCAATGGTTACAAGGTCTAAAATTTGGTTTTTTATTTGGTTTCTGTATGCAAATTTTGTGTCATAGGTGGTTCTTATTTAGTGAATAAAAGCGTTTACAATGATTTACAATGACTATGTCACGCTGATGATTAGGCGATAAAGAGGAGCGTACTTGATTTATATGTGCCGGTTTGATTTGTGTGTCGGCTTGCTTGTACAATAAATACGAATATACACCGTGTAACTTTAGCTACTAAAATATTAAAGACCTGCAACGGATTTTATCATAAAATTTTTAAAAAGATCTCAAGTTTTTCGTCATGACTACCTACCTGTCTTCACCTGTTTTTAACCGCCTTCCAAATCTCTAGGGAAAGGGTTCTCAATTCGTCTGTATTTTTTTTTTAATGTTTGTTCCTCGATATCTCAGTCGTTACTGGACCGATTTTTAACCGACTTCAAAAAAGGAGGAGGTTCTCAATTCGACTGAATGTTTTTTTTGAAATATTTTTTTTTGATTGAATGTATATGCATACAGATTGGTCCCATTTTTCTCAGAACCCAGTTCTGATGATGGGATCCTGGAGAAACCGAGGGAACTACTCAAATCTGAAAGGCATACATATGGTGACTTTGGTATTTTTATAAGAACAGCATGCACTTACGTCCAGAACAGTGACATTTGGTGCAGTGGAACTGCTGATGACGGTCAGAACGGAACTCCTCAAATCTGAACGGCACACTTATAGTGACTTTGGTATTTTTATAAGAACAGCATGCACTTACGTCCAGAACAGTGACATTTGGTGCAGTGGAACTGCTGATGAAGAGTGAGCCGCCCCTGGTTAGAGTTCCGTTCTGATAATCATTCTCATCTGTAAGTACTTCAGAATCATCCAAATTTCAAAATTGGTTCAGAAATGACGGAGATATCGAATAACTAAAATTAAAAAATATACAGACGAATTGATAACATAATCCAACATTTGAAAGTATTTATCACCAGAACCCCAAAGGAAGGCGGTTTTTTTTTTCTTAAAAATTATTGTAAAACCTGTTTTGTTGCCAAAGAGAATCTCTGGCTCTTTTGGGCCGGTGAAATACCCCGTGAAAATACCCTGATAACGCTAGGAAAAAGCATTTTCTTATGTATAGAAATTAATTTATTTATCCAGTAACGATGGCAATTAATATCACTTAGTACTTATACAACAGTTACCTACTTATAACAAAGTATAGTCTTTTCATAAATAATATCAATGAGAGATTATTTTTCCAAAAATAATTTATTCAAACGAATTCCAATCTACCAATACATTACCCTCACGTACGAGAACAGAAGTACATACATCAGTAGTCACCTCAACAAGCTGACCAATTGTAAACTTTATTGTAACAAAATAAGCTCTACTAAATTAACAAAAAAAATCGAGAAGAGGGTCAATAGGCGGCAGGGTAATATTCCAATCGCTGCAGCAATTGCAATAAGCAGGGGTTCAATTCCAGCAATGTCTATAATTTACAACGATATTTTACTGGTTTTACAGAGTAACAGATTATACATACATACATACAATCACGCCTGTTTCCCAGAGGGGTAGGCAGATATCACGGATTTCCATTTACTACGATCCTGACAAATCACTTTCGCTTCACACAATTTCATAACGTTTCTCATACACGCTCGTCGGTTTCGAGTACTTCTGACCTTGCCTTTTTGCAATATTTCCCCGATTTGAACAAAAAAAGTTCGCCTAGGTCTTCCACTTCAAACTGACCCTTCCACTCTTTCTTCGTTACTCTCCTCTCATCCATCCTCTCTACATGCCCGAACCACCTTAACATACCCATCTCAATATTTGTCACCACATGTACATCCACTCCACATTTCTCTTATCACGCTATTTCTGATCCTTTCACTCAACTTCACACCAGCCATGCTTCTTAACGCTCTCATTTCCACGGCATTCACTTGACTTTGATGTCAGATTATATCTATTTATTTAGAAAAAAACCTTACTTTTGACACAGGGATCATTACGGTACATGCACCTACCGCTTTTCTTCTCTATCGCTTTTTCGTTTAAATTCGGAAATTCAAGCAATGATCAGCATACTGAGAGGTTAATAACCTAACCACAAAATTAAAATTTTGGAAAAACCCCCGACCGCGACATAGTCGACCGATTTTCATGAAACATGGCTAAGAACACTCCCGACTAACTCAGCTTTCGGACAAAAAAAAACTAAATCTAAATAGGTTCATCCGTTCGGGAGCTACGATGCCACAGACAGATACACACACAGACAGACAGACAAACAGACAGACAGACACACACACACAGACAGACACGTCAAACTTATAACACCCCGTCGTTTTTGCGTCGGGGGTTAAAATAGTTCCTCTGCAACCGATGTAAGTCATCATTCTCCTTGCGTTATCCCGGCATTTGCCACGGCTCATGGGAGCCTGGGGTCCGCTTTGACAACTAATCCCAAGATTTGGCGTAGGCACTAGTTTTTACGAAAGCGACTGCCATTTGACCTTCCAACCCGAAGGGTAAACTAGACCTTATTAGAATTAGTCCGGTTTCCTCACGATGTTTTCCTTCACCGAAAAGCGACTGGCAAATATCAAATGTCATTTCACGCGTATTTACCGCTAGGCTACCAGCGCTTATGCAACCGATGTAAGTAGGTACAGAAGTAAAAACTAGATCTTCGAAAAATACATGTGATTTGACAGTGACAACTATAGCGGCGCCATCTGTCGTAGAAAGAGTAGGATAGTCAATATTTTCGCTATAACAGAGGTTTGATCCCGTTACTACTCGCTCTCTCAATAAGACCGGGTTTTAAAAAAACACCGTGTATATGTCTCAATTTACTTCAAATAACATTGGTTTATCAAAAAGCTCGACGCACTCGCGCTCTCTAACCTAACTAGACCATTATGAATACAAGACCAGCGCTGGGCATCGATCCTGCGACCCTATAGTCGCCCCTACCACTTGTGCCACTTGCCACCCCTCTAAACTTTAGAGGCAAATAGAAATAGTTTGACAAGGGATGTTAGGTATTGTTTTGGTAAATAGTTTTTTTTTATACCACGTCGGTGGCAAACAGGCATACGGCATAACGGCGGTCGGTGGCGCCAGGCATAGATATTATCATATCATTCGTAGAAAAAAATATATTTGTGGTTAGAAATAAAATTATGTAGGTGCCTACCTCCTATAAATGTTAACTTCCAGAAATTAACTATCAAAGTGTACTAACCAAATAAAAAATATGACGGCTACACAAAAGTTATATTATCAATAACATTTTCAAACATTCCACTTTACCTTAGTCACAATTAAACTTGAAAAATAATGTATTTTAAGTTACAATAAATTTTGATGAACACGTTGTATATTTTACATCACATTTTTAAACCACCTTCACACAAACTTGTGCAGTATACAACCTACATCGAATGTTTCAAACCTCTTTCAATAAAAACTGGCAACTAACAAATTTGTACATACGTTTTGATAAATTTGAACGCGGAACAAAAAAAAACAAAACAGTGACTCCGAGCAGCCCATCAGGCGGGACAGATCCGCATTTTTTTTTCAAAATTTCAGTCCGTTTTAAAATTTTTGTAGGATATTTGTTTATTTCTACATTTTTATAGTGTTTTACACAGGATCTAACAAAATTTTAAGTATTAACCATGGTAAGTATCTTATGTATTTTTCTCCAAATTTGTGTGATTGTGTAGGTATAAAGTTCCTCCTTACATAGATACCTACCGTATTTCTCATATCTCTCATCTATCATATTTTCTATTATTTTTATAGTGTTTTACAAACCTTAAGTTTATAACTTATATGGTTACTTTGTAGTAGGTATATATAGCCATCGTGGATACCTGATGAACTAGGATTTAGTTTCTGGGATAATCTGTGTAAGTTCGTAATTACTTTTGGAAGAAAAAACAAGACAATCGGATCACTAACAAAACGATATCATGGTCGTTTCATTATGTACCTATCTATTTATTACGATTATATAGGGTCGATATTACTTTCATCCGTGCATAAACTCGGGAAAGTTTTAAGTGTTTTCCAAAAGAAATGCAATTTTTTTGACATTAACTGACATCTAAAAATGATGTCAAAATTTACTGTTTTCTGCCATGGAAAGCCTGGGTGCGTAGCCGAATGGCACAAACGCTCACGAAACGAAACGCTCGTAGATATCTATCTCTATCGCTCTTGCGTATTGGCGCGACAGAGCCAGACTACCTTTCGCGGCGTTTCGTTTTCGTTTCGCGTCGCAGAAATGCCATTCGGCTACGGGGCCTGACCAGAAATATATAACTACGCGCCATGTTGCGGAATTTCATTAGGACTATTTTCTTCATACTAAACTGAAGTCACCGCATACATCAAAACAACAGCGCCCTCTAGATAATAGTCATTTCTGGGGCCCATTCCTCGAAGCTACAACTTATAATTTACAAGGGGTAGTCAATGTCTAATATGACAAGTTGGAAAGAAGATTCCGCTTGTAACTTCTAGCTTTCAGTTTTGCGAAATGGGTCCCAGGTCAGGCTTTAATTCCAATGCTATTCTAATTGCCAATGCCCCTTTTCTACCGATTTAACCAGTTTATTAAAGCGAGTAAAATACGTGTAACCGTCTTTGCACGCGAGCAGAGGGAATGCATATCGGTCCACGTCGGGCAGGCGGGAGTGCAAATGGGTGTGGCCTGCTGGCAGCTGTACTGCCTCGAGCACGGCATCAGGCCCGACGGCACGCTGCCGGCCTGCGAGGCTGACCCCAGGTCTTCAGACTCCTGCTTCAACACGTTCTTCTCGGAGGCTGATCGAGGGAAGATGGTACCACGGGTTGTGATGGTGGATCTTGAACCCACAGTCATAGGTAAGTTCTAGAAGCCTTTCAGGATCATCAGAGGTAGGTAGCTTGCTCTCAGCAAGCTTTTCTTTGACAATTCTGTTTACCAGACACTTGAGGATAACAGTCGGAATCTGTCAACAAGGACATTGGTTAGCTTACTGGAGTGCTTGGTATGGTATCATACCTGATGGGACGCTGTCGGCCTGCAAGGCTGACCCCAGGTCTTAAGACTCCTGCTTCAACTCGTTCTTCTCTGAAGCGGATCGGGGAAAGATGGTACCACGGGTAGTGATGGTGGATCTTGAACCCACAGTCATCGGTAAGTTAAAGTTCTAAAACCTTAGAGGATCATCATACATATAAGTAGCTGGCTATCAGCAAACTTTCCATTGACACTTATGTGTATCAGAGACTTTCCATGAGGATAACAGTCAAAGACTCTGTCAACGAGGCCATAGGCGAAGTCTTTTGGTTAGTAATTGGACTGCTTGGTATGGCATCAAAACCTGACGGGACGGTGCCGGCTTACGAGGCTGAGCCGAGGTTTCCTTCTTTTCCGAGGCGGATCGGGGGACGATGGTGCCAAGAGTGGTGATGGTGGATCTTCAACCTACTGTCATTGGTAAGAATAGAGATCGCAGAAGCCAGTAAGAATCGCCGTATAGTGTCTTGCTCTTATGAATGAGATCATTAGATATTCAGATGGCCTAGCCGAAGTGGCAGTTGTTCGTGAATTACTTATTGCTAATATTTTTTATTGAAAACTTCTACACATATGTTTCAGATGAGATCCGTTCCGGCGACTACCGCCAGCTCTACCACCCTGAGCAGCTGATCACCGGAAAAGAAGACGCAGCTAACAACTATGCACGCGGACATTACTCCACGGGCCGCGAAATTCTGCTACCCGTCATGGAAAGAATAAGGAAGTTGGCTGACCAATGTACCGGCCTACAGGTAAAACTTATTCCTCCTGCTCTCTCTGCTCTGAAGGAGGAAGAATTTAACCCACAGAACGCCAAATCTTGAAACCCGTTGCCTTCCACAATGATAAAAAAGCTGGCTGTCCAGTTTACTGGGTTACAGGTAGTTTTTAGGCATTTTTTACACAAACGAAGAGATCAAGATGAGAAGCTATGATGCACACATAAGTACGTAACTGGAAGACTAAGAAAAATGTAAGCGAAAGAGAGTTTTTTTCTGTAAATTACTGGTATTAGGTAGTTTTTGAAAAAAATATCTAGATCCAAACGGACACAACTTTTCCTATTTGGATCGTCTCGTTCGTTTTTCGTCACGTTCCTAAATTTGTCCAATTCTGCTTTCGTCAGCCATTCTTCATTCGTCGACTTTGTCTGCAGTCATTATCGTCTTTGATCATAATGAGTTGTTGGCCTTTTTCTTATTTTGACTCAATCGTTTTTCGTCATTTCGTATTGGTACATTTGGTACCGACGTAAGACTATGAAAGAACACGAAAAACATAGATTTAACAGCGAACATGCCGAAAGAAGAATATGAAAAGAACGAGACGGATTAAGATACAGATGAACAACAAATTTGACCGTAGATGAGAAAGACCATCGACGATCGTGACGAATAAAGAATGGCTGACGAGAGCAGAATCGGACAAATTTTGGAACGAGACGAAAAACGACCTAGACGACCCAAGAGTAATACCCAAGAACTATTTATCCATTAAACCTTCACAAATCTTAAACTACGTATCTTCTTGTTGACAGGGTTTCTTCGTGTTCCACTCCTTCGGTGGTGGTACTGGTTCTGGTTTCACCTCATTGCTGATGGAAAATCTCTCTGACGAGTTCGGCAAGAAGAGCAAACTGGAGTTCGCTATATACCCTGCCCCACAGGTCAGTCATATACTTATTTAGCCTAGCCTAATTTTTTTACCTTTTCGAAAACGTGGCTGTTGATGTAGTCTTGGGCGTTTTCTAAGATTTATTTTGCTTACCATTTTACTGCCTCCAAATTTAAAAATCTATATTTCAAAGACCTGAAAGTTCCAGTTACACGGTCATGCAAATCTTGTCAATAAATGAAGGAAATCCATATTTTCTATAGGACGATATCTTCGTTGTCCCAACAGTTCTTCAAATTTGGCTTGCTTGACTGTCTTCAGTAGCAAATTGTATTGGATTGTTGATGTAGTCCTTAAGACACGAATTCTTACACCCTGAGGTGCAAAAAACCTTCACAAGCTCGCGCCACGCCTTCATATCTTTGGAGACCCTCGTGGCCTCGCTCCAGCCTCAACCCTGTATTGAAATGAAATAAAATTATGAAATGAAATAAAATTTATTCGAAACAATACGTTACATCTTGGCAGTCGCATAAGTGAAAGATGTAGAGATTGTTGTTCCAAAAAGGATGCCACTCAGCATGTGTCGGAGCACATAGTGCCACGACGTTGATTTTCAGTGGACCCTTAGACTTATATGATTTGGATTCATTTAAATTTCCTTCCAGGTTTCAACGGCAGTAGTCGAGCCATACAACGCCGTGCTGACCACTCACGCCACCATCTCTCACTCGGACTGCGCTTTCATGGTCGACAATGAAGCTATCTATGAGATCTGCCGTCGACGGCTGTCCATTGAGCGACCTTCGTATGCGAACCTCAACAGACTTATTTCACAGGTATTACTTGACCAGGGGCCCATTTCTCAAAACTAAAAGTTACAAGTTACTAGCGAAAGTCTCTTCCAACTTGTCATATTAGACATTGACTATCACTTGTAAATTGTAACTTGTAGCTTCAAGAAATGGGCCCCAGCTGTTGTAGTTATGTTTCAATGGTAATATGTATTAGAACCAAAGTGCCGACGAAATCAGCACTAAATAGGTGGTATAGTATATTACTGGATACTTATTTTCATCTAAGTCACCTAAATAGGTGGTATGGTATATTACTGGATACTTATTTTCGTCTAAAGGCCGGTTCACACGTATTAAGTTGTCAAGTAATTAACTAAAATTTAACTTAATTTTAAGCGACTTAAAGCGTGTAAACAATCAATTTAGTAATAAGTTACAAGTTAATATTTAGCGTGCAATTAAGCAAGTAAATTAGAATTTTGTCTATTTTTCGGTTAAGTAGGTGGGCGTGAACTACCACTTGATACGTTTGGACAGGCATGATTTAGTTAAATATTAGTTAATTGTATAAGTTTGGCGGAGCGGTTGCGATCGTATGTTCGTGAGTTATCTTTTTTGAAAAATGTCGAAGTGGTCGGAAGACACTACAGTGAAGTTTATTGAAAAATAATTATGTTAAACAAAGTTGCACTAGCGCCATATTCATTCCTTCTGCTTATCCAGTTTCTCACCCAGTCTTGTGGGTGCTCTCGTTTCCCTGTCTATTTCATCCTTCAGTTCGTCTACAACCTCGCTGAATACGAATGTAATTACTGAATGAATGACTTGAACGCGCTGTTGATCGTCCATTTCAGGATGACTAAAGAGCTTAGCTGTTTACGACGTGTAAACGCTTACTTAAAATTAAGTCGCTTAAAATTAAGTTAAATTTTAGTTAATTACTTGACAACTTAATACGTGTGAACCGGCCTTGAGTCACCCAAAAATAATATTTTCCTAACAAGTGAACATCAGGCTTCGTCGCTCCAGCGATATCAATTCATACTGTTACCTAATTGTTTTTACCGTTATCAGGTGGTATCCTCGATCACAGCGTCGCTCCGGTTCGACGGCGCGCTCAATGTGGACCTGACAGAGTTCCAGACCAACCTCGTTCCCTACCCACGTATACACTTCCCTCTCGCCGCGTATGCTCCCGTCGTTTCCGCTGACAAGGTATGTTTGATTTATGAATATTGTAACTGCCTAAATGCTAATTTCATCACTTGATCTTCAACAGAGGAAGTCCAAACGCAGGTTTTGTCAAAGAGCTATGCAACATGTCACATAGGTGTGAAAGTAAGGGATCGAATCCGGAAAATTACACTGGTTAGCAGACTGATGTAGCTCGAATAGCGTCCTAATTAAAATTTGACGGGGTTGGCCATGTTTGACCGCATACCGAATGAGTTGTAGAACCACGGAGTGGGACCCCCACGAGTCAAATTGGATCTGGCAGACCTCATTGGCAATGGCATGATAACTGGTCAGTTGTCTCCCAAAACCGGGAAAAATCGAAGATGGGGATTTTTTCAAATAAATGGACAGGCATAAATGGCAAGGTTTGGTTGTATTAGTTACAGAATTTCCTTGAAGTTTGGCACTTTTACCAGTTATTTCACCTATGTACTCCAACTACTGTTTTTCTTAGGCATACCACGAAGGCATGTCGGTTTCTGAGATCACGTCAGAGCTGTTCGAGCCACAGAATCAGATGGTGAAGTGCGACCCGCAGAACGGGAAGTACATGGCGTGCTGTCTGCTGTACCGAGGAGACGTTGTTCCTAAGGTTAGTTGACTATCAAACTAGGGGTCATTCCAATGTGTGTTTTAAAAGGATTCGCAGAACGCGCTTAGGAGCTTCGCTCTTCAGAGGGGAGGCGCCATTCACAGCTTACGCTTCTACCAAAAACCTCGGCCAATTGTCATACTTTTTGTATAGAATTAGGTCTAGTCTAGATAATAATTAGCCTATACATTTGACGTGCCCTTCCCTTGTAAAGATGGGTTAGAAAAATTATAGACGAGGCGTCTCCCATCTGAATGCTCTATTAGATTTTTCTTGCAAACCTAGGTATAGGTAGCTATGATCTGTCCATTACTATTGCACTTTGCACCGTCTAAAAAAAAAGCACATAACCAGCCTACATAGACCTAAAACTCTAATAAGCATTGTTTAGGCTATTTGTTTTCAGTATTAATCCTTTAATTTGAAATTAATTTTTTTTTCTGTCAATGCAGGACGTGAATGCAGCCATAGCCGCCATGAAGGGGCGGGCTGGCATCAGATTTGTGGACTGGTGTCCCACTGGATTCAAGGTAATTAAAACTCTGTTTTTAAAAGTATGATATTTACCTTTTTTTTACCCTTGGCGTGTCGGTGGTCGATAAGAAAGATTAATTGAAATAGTCATAATTCTAACTCAAAATTACAACAAAGCAAGAATTTCGATCGCAATGCATCTTGCCCTCGTTTGTTCTATGAATCCTACGTAAAACTTAGTTTGGTTTCCAGGTGGGCATCAACTACCAGCCTCCAACAGTGGTCGCTGGTGGCGACCTCGCGCAAGTGAAGCGGGCAGCCTCCATGCTGAGCAACACCACTGCCATCGCCGAGGCGTGGGGCAAGCTTGACCACAAGTTCGACCTCATGTTCTGCAAGCGGGCGTTTGTACACTGGTGAGTGAGCCCAGGTCTAGCTATTGAACAACAGTAGTGGCCGGTGGTGAGCAACTGGACGACAGGAGACAGTAGATGTTTTGCAAGAGTATTCGTACACTGGTAATTCTCATCCTTAGTATTAGAATGTATGTATGTGAATGCCCAACTAACGACAGTAGTGGCCGGTGTAGAACGAGCGACATGAACGCTCCGCTACGAGCGTCCACTCAGGCTTATTACACAGATACTTCATTAACTTGGCGAAAAGCCCAGAAAGCAGTTTCAAGAAATAATTCCATCCAGTATTTCATTAGCAAACTCCTCTTCCAGGTACGTCGGCGAGGGTATGGAAGAAGGGGAATTCTCCGAAGCTCGCGAAGACCTGGCTACCCTGGAGAGAGATTACGACGAGGTCGCTATCGAGACTTCGGACCTCCCGGGAGATGATGAGCTATGACCCTGACTACATGAACTACATCCCAAGGTCGCTTTCCAGATTTTGCGACCTTAAAGTCAGTTGGGATCTGGAGAATGTGCTGCTGGCGTAGCATGCCATTCACTAAAGCTCTTATTATGCGTTTAAGGGACGGAGAAAATTGATAATATCTGTCCCTGTTGCAAAAATAAGTATCCTTAGTAAATGGCTTAAGACAAAGGTGCATTTTCTAGATCGGAACGGACAAAAAGCGTCTTCTGACACCACAACACCACCGCGTTAAGTTTCTGCGCGACCTTTCACCTATGCCGTTGGCACGCGGGTATAGTTTCTATAGTTTTGACTTTAGAATGGTGACGTCACAGCGCCGAAGCGGACGCCCTAAAACCACGGCCAGATTTTTTTTGACAATATTGATTATAGCAGAACTCTGAAATTGTTTAAAGGTCCGAAAATGTCTGCAGTAGGCGCGGAGAGACTGATCCCTATACCCTGCGTGTTAGGGTTTCCCACCTATCGACGCGGAATCAGCCTTCGCTGACCCAAAATCGCTCGTTAATATGAACATGCATACTCGAGCTAGGGCCAAGTCCGCGTCGATAGGTTTGGGGAAACCCTTAAGTTCATTTTTGTACAATTTTGTAATAGAAGCGCGTGTCAGAGTGGATCTCCCTCGCTGCTTGCTGTTCTCCGTCGAGCAATCTTGCGACAGTTTTAGTTAAGTTTTTTTGGCGTTTTTCTTTAAATTTTTTAGCAAATGCTGGACGGAGAAGCCTCACTTTGAAGTATTTATTTGGATTCGTTGATGGTTTTGTGGTGTGACTAATATTGTAAGTGTAATGTTTGTAAGTGTAATTTGTACGTTGATGTTTTAAAATATTTAAAAAGTTTTTAGTGACCGTCTGATGTGCTTGTCTATTAAATCGTTCAGTTTTATCTGCCTGTTTAATTTCGTGTCTATTTTGAGATTTATCTCAACGCTTAATTAACCTTTTCACATCACCCATTCGGAAAGGTTGCCTACTTAACTTTCTTCCCTGTTAAGAGGGAGCAACGTCGCAGTTTATGTTTCCAGTATAAAATATTCACTAGTATTATTAACGAAAACAGGTTGCACATATAATTTGTAACGTAAATTTTGACTTTTGCGCGAATATTTTGTAATTTCCTCATAGGTGATGTGAAGGTGTGATACTATACAGCACGACCACGGATGATTTTATTAATTCTGATGCGGTACAAATTCACGAAAAAAAATGTACTTTTTTGTACTGACGTTTAAAAAAAATGTACCCTCATGATTTTGGAGTTTCGACATAGGGCCCGTGGTCGTGCTAGGTAGGTACTCCCTGGCACGACCACACTATATTTAATGAGATTTATATTTCTGTTGCAGTACAAATTCACGAAAAAAATGTACTTTTTTGTACTTACCTTTAAAAAAAAAATACCCTCATGGTTTCAGAGTTTTGACATGGGGTGTGGTCGTGCTAGATAGGTGGTACTTCCTGGCACGACCACACTATATTTAATGATTTTTTTAATTTCTGTAGTGGTACAAATTCACGAAAAAAATGTACTTTTCTGTACTTACCTTTTTATAAAAAGTACCCTCATGGTTTCGGAGTTTCGACATGGGTTGTGGTCGTGCTCGATAGGTACTCCCTGGCACGACCGCACTAAGTTTTTGAAGTAATTTACATAGTACAATTTCAAAACACTTGTTTAGTATTCATTTGACCATCAAATTAAACATAAATATAGTGTGGTCGTGCCAGGAAGTACCACCTATCTAGCACGACCACACCCCATGTCAAAACTCCGAAACCATGAGGGTATTTTTTTTTAAAAGGTAAGTACAAAAAAGTACATTTTTTTTCGTGAATTTGTACTGCAACAGAAATTTAAAATCTCATTAAATATAGTGTGGTCGTGCCAGGGAGTACCTACCTAGCACGACCCCGGGCCCTATGTCGAAACTCCAAAATCATAAGGGAACATTTTTTTTAAACGTCAGTACAAAAAAGTACAATTTTTTTCGTGAATTTGTACCGCATCAAAATTAATAAAATCATCCGTGGTCGTGCTGTATAGTATCACACATGTGAAGCAGTATGTGCAAAATGGTAGCAAAATTATTTCCACCTTGGGCGTTAACATTTCAATCACTATGTTCAGGATTGTATTCTAGATCCCTCTCTACGCTCAGGATATATTTTAGAATTCTTCGCTACGCTCAGAATTCCATTAAGTATGGAACTTTGCTTCGTTCGGGATTCAATCTACGCCCGCGCTGTAAATAAGTGATATTTAAAGGCTAGGTATTTTTCTAGCACGAACGTAAAGTTGTTAGTGCTTGACAAAATAAAACATAGACGATCCTTTTATTGTGATCAATAGCCTTACATAAGATTATTAATTGCCCCTAATAAAAATCTAAAATCTAATAATCATTGTAAGAAATTATGGAAACTATTAAAATATTATTGTCCATTTATTTTCAAACATGTGACATTTATTATAACATGGTATATTTTTTAGCGTATATTGAAATTGTTAATTTATATTGTAGTAATGTGGTAATTGTTCCTTCACGAAATAAATTAATTAAAAGGGCCTGGCCGGACTGCCATGGTAAAATTGCCCCTGGCTAAATATGAAATATTGTGAGCGTCAGAATGGCGGGTGTACATCAAGCAATCCTGGTGTGGTATACGTCAGGAGTTAGTGCTAGCAATGTGCCAAATGTGCGCCAAAATTCGAGCAATGTGCTCTTTGAACTCCAGAGATATTTAAGAAATTAAAGACACCCGCCATTCTGACGTCAGGTTGGCGGGTGTACTTCCAGTTCTAGCTAATGGCTGCCTACTCAAGGGTGAAAGTACTGCCTAAGGTTAGTGCTCGCAATGTGCTTCCACATGTATGAAACACAAACTAATTTAGAGAGCCGTTGAAGAGTAATATGGGATTGAATAAATATATCTATAACGCCTGCTGAAATAAAATAGCAATGTTCATTGCCTGCAATGCAGTATTAACATGCAGGCGCTTTTCACAAAAAAGTGATACTTATATTAGCTAAGGGTGAAGTCACATCTAGCAGCATCGAGCCGCATTTTGTGTCATGAGAAATCGCTCATTAGTTGCGTAACTACGCATGTTCATACTAACGAGTGTACGCACGCATGCTTCCATCTTTCCGTGCCCAAACGTTTTCATACCAACGAGCGATTTCTACATAAAAAGAGAGACCCTTAAGAATAACATTCAAGTTATTCCCGGCCGTTTTATTAAGGGTCCTGTGACATATTGAATGATGTTTCTTGTAGTGATGCCAAAGAATCGATACTTATAATTTTTTTATGTATATGGCAATGATTGTGTATAAACCAGCCAAGTCAGTTAAAACGGTCTTCATTAAATAATAAACTTATTTACTATTTTGACCCGAATTCATGTCTACTGTCAATTTACAAACATATATAGAATATAGGAATCGTACTACTGATTACATATTTCAAATTTAAATAATATTTTTGAATAATGGATTTCTATCAAATTTTATCGCTATACATATATAAAAAGTATAAAAAGGGAAAGTTAAGTAATTTATTTGTTTATTTACATGTTTTTAACCGACTTCAAAAAAAGGAGGAGGTTCTCAATTCGAGTGATTTTTTTTTTTTTTTTTTTTTGTATGTATGTTACTCGATATCTCCGAGAATTGTGAACCGATTTTCAAAATGTTTTTTTTTTATCGAACGGGTATAACCTCGAGATGGTCTCATTGGCACCAAGTCAGGGTCTGATGATGGGATCTTAGAGAAATCGAGGGAACTCTTCAAATGTTATAAGCACATGTAATGTTTTTAGTGTATTTTTCAAAGGTAAACCAGTATTTACGCCTGATGGTAATAATTTTACGTGGCTGAGCTGATGATAGAAGGTGAACTCCTCAACAGTTAGGAGTTAAAGGATGATTCTTTCACTACTGTACGCATATTCGGACTGATAAGGAACCACTAAAAATCAAGAAATGATTAAACTTAAATTAAAAAAAAACCACCTTCAAAAATAAGCGCGTTATAAAAAACGGAGAATAGTTTCTCCGTTACTAAAAAGCAAAAAATAATAATCTAAACATCCAAATTATAAACAAATCAATTATTTTTGGAGTCGGGGCCAGCCTGCGTATGGTTGGGTGGGGCAATCAGGCAATAGCAAGGCGAGGAACAGGGCTGGCACCGACTATGAAAATAATTGATTTTTTTATAATTTGGATGTTTAGATTATTGCAATCCGATAAGAAATCTGAATTCAAAGGATTATTATTTTTTGCTTTTTATTTTCTCCGTTTTTTGTAACGCGCTTATAATTTAACTTGTATTAATTTTACTCCGCTCACGTGTCGTCTGTTATCGAACTTATTGTATCGATAAACGACCTCTCCAGTCGATGCTAACCCAACGAAGTAACTTTTGTCAGACGTTACCACGCGAGTTCATATCAAATTATAACATACCTAATTTATATTTAGTAAAACTAAATAATTCGCTATACAGGGTGGCCCATTCAAATCGGTCAGTATGGGAAAGTCTGAAACTATAAGACATACGAAGATTTGTTCTTAGGAACCATGTCACCGATTTTGATAAAAAGAAAAACTGCATTCATACAATTAAAAAAAAAGTGTACCCAGCTGGGGAATCGAACCCGGTTGTTTTGAAAAAATAAACTTACACTATTTCTATTCAGATATCGTTTGTGTAGGTCTTAAGCAGTAAATATCTCTAAGAAACATAATGTCTAAAATAAATAAAATGCATTTTTTTCACATACTTTAATTTATCATAGTAGGTGTTCAAAGTGACCACCGTCTTTTTCAATACAATATTCAACACGTCTAGGTAACGATCTTACTATTGCATTTTGTATCTTCATGTGGTAAATCTGCGTTAAAGTTGACTCTATGGCTACTTTTAGGTCTTCAACGGTGTTAATAGCTATTTTTGTACACTGTTGTAAAGATGAAGTGAACTTGCAGAATATTGTAACGGTGGTCACTTTGAACACCTACTATGATAAATTAAAGTATGTGAAAAAAATGCATTTTATTCATTTTAGACATTATGTTTCTTAGAGATATTTACTGCTTAAGACCTACACAAACGATATCTGAATAGAAATAGTGTAAGTTTATTTTTTCAAAACAACCGGGTTCGATTCCCCAGCTGGGTACACTTTTTTTAGGGTTCCGTAGTCAACTAGGAACCCTTATAGTTTCGCCATGTCTGTCTGTCCGTCCGTCCGTCCGTCCGTCCGCGGATAATCTCAGTAACCGTAAGCACTAGAAAGCTGAAATTTGGTACCAATATGTATATCAATCACGCCAACAAAGTGCAAAAATCAAAAATGGAAAAAAATGTTTTATTAAGGTACCCCCCCTACATGTAAAGTGGGGGCTGATTTTTTTTTTCATTCCAACCCCAACGTGTGATATATTGTTGGATAGGTATTTAAAAATGAATAAGGGTTTACTAAGATCGTTTTTTGATAATATTAATATTTTCGGAAATAATCGCTTCTAAAGGAAAAAAGAGTGCGTCCCCCCCCCCTCTAACTTTTGAACCATATGTTTAAAAAATATGAAAAAAATCACAAAAGTAGAACTTTATAAAGACTTTCTAGGAAAATTGTTTTGAACTTGATAGGTTCAGTAGTTTTTGAGAAAAATACGGAAAACTACGGAACCCTACACTGAGCGTGGCCCGACACGCTCTTGGCCGGTTTTTTTTAATTGTATGAATGCAGTTTTTCTTTTTATCAAAATCGGTGACATGGTTCCTAAGAACAAATCTTCGTATGTCTTATAGTTTCAGACTTTCCCATACTGACCGATTTGAATGGGCCACCCTGTATAATTGATATTACTTAAATCTTGAGCTCTAACGTAAAAACGTTAACTATATATTTTTAAGGCCTTAAGACGCATCGGTGTGACCAGACGTCCTTACGAGGTTTATTAACAAAAATGTGTCACAGGACCCATAATAAAACGATACAATAAGTTCGATAACAGATGTGACCGGAGTAAAATTAATACAAGTTAAATTAAAACATGTAAATAAACAAATAAACTTTCACTTTTTATATATGTATAGTGATAAAATTTGATAGAAATCCATTATTCAAAAATATTATTTAAATTTGAAATATGTAATCAGTAGTACGATTCCTATATTCTATGTATGTTTGTAAATTGAAAGTAGACATGAATTCGGGTCAAAATAGTAAATAAGTTTATTATTTAATGAAGACCGTTTTAACTGACTTGGCTGGTTTATACACAATCATTGCCATATACATAAAAAAATTATAAGTATCGATACTTTGGCATCACTAGAAGAAACGTCATTCAATATGTCACAGGACTCTTAATAAAACGGCCGGGAATAACTTGAATGTTATTCTTAAGGGTCTCTCTTTATGTATGAGAAATCGCTCGTTGGTATGAAAACGTTTGCGCACGGAAAGATGGAAGCATGTGTGCGTACACTCGTTGGTATGAACATGCGTAGTTACGCAACTAACGAGCGATTTCTCATGACACAAAATGCGGCTCGATGCTGATAGATGTGACTTCACCCTTAGCTGATGTAAGTGTCACTTTTTTGTGAAAAGCGCCTGCATGTTAATGCTGCATTGCAGGCAATGAACATTGCTATTTTATTTCAGCAGGCGTTATAGATATATTTATTTAATCCCATATTACTCTTCAACGGCTCTCTAAATTAGTTTGTGTTTCATACATGTGGAAGCACATTGCGAGCACTAACCTTAGGCAGTACTTTCACCCTTAAGTAGGCAGCCATTAGCTAGAACTGGAAGTACACCCGCCAACCTGACGTCAGAATGGCGGGTGTCTTTAATTTCTTAAATATCTCTGGAGTTCAAAGAGCACATTGCTCGAATTTTGGCGCACATTTGGCACATTGCTAGCACTAACTCCTGACGTATACCACACCAGGATTGCTTGATATACACCCGCCATTCTGACGCTCACGAAATATTGATATGCAGGATTATTCGTATTGTTACTACATGTACTACTACTACTGGATATTATGCCTCAAATTATTTCCGTTTACGAAAAAAATTAAAAAAAAAGAAATTTAGTTTTTTATTTTTTTCTTTAAAACCGCGTATCCGATTGACTTGTTCTTTGGATAGTTTATAGAAATATTAGGGATACATAAATTAAAAAAAAATTACTTCCTGACTTTTTGTTAAGTACATTTTTTTAAAAATTTGTTTTAAATATTTTTTTTTACCACATACGAGTTAGCGACACCTACTATATTTTCATATAATAATCGCCGTTTTATACTCTATTACATATATTTTTATCAAAAATATTAGTTTGGATCAACAATGTCAAAATAAGTTATTTATATACTACTAGTATTACCCTTTAGTACGTTGCTCCTGGAAAGTGATGTATGAAAATTTTGGCATAATTAATGGAAGATTTTTTTTAAATTGGGATATGTAGATTATAGGCCGAAGTTATTTTTCATCAACCCTCCCCACCCCTCCCCCCTCTGCGTCACCCCTCTACCCCCCCTTAACCCTTAATTTGGCAAAGTCCGGTGGGACGGACAGGTGATAAAAAAATATTTCGCTTTTTAGGTAGAATTTTATTTAATTTAACATATGGAAAGAGACTCTTTTATGATACATGCTTTGTATAAAAATACTATTTGACCACTGTCAACACTCGTTTGACAGTTACTCGTCAAGATGGCACCGCATCAGAAGTCAACTGTTTTTAGCAAAATATTTATGCGTTTTTCTTTTGGTTTTTGTAAGAACAGGGTATTTCTGTTGTATAAATAATAAAATATATTACATAATAGTTGCAAGTGGTTATGTTTTCAATTTATTTCTCAATTTCTAATACTCATAATCATCATCTAAACAAGTTGTCCGCCGCACCGGACAGTGCCAAATATATACTAAATACGATTTGTCCGCCGTGGCGGACTATGCCAATGTTGCGGTGACACGTGTTGTAACAAATTATTATATTGTTTTGTTTATTATTTTGATTTTCTTGTTTTGGTGGCCTGCTTTTATGCTAAGATTTTTTATTTAATCCAACAGCGTGTGGTGCTGGACCAAGCAGTTAAAATTTTGGCACTTTTAGGTATACGTAGTGCGCGGATATTGTGAATGTTACATGTCGCGCGAGGGGCAATAAACATTAAAGAAAACCGGGTAGATCAAAATTTATAATTTCTTTGTCTGCCCCGAACATTGATATAACTAATTTCGGGTAGTTTTGTGTTGTTTACATCTTCGACGACATTTTGCTGGGACATCACTGTCACATCAGTCTGTCGTGATCACGGCCTGTGCAACCTGGCCAAAAAGTCGGAAAAAAGTTAAAATAATGATATTTGACTATAAATATGTGTCAGTTTGATTTTCATACAAAATTATTTTATTTGTTAATTTTTAAAATAAATATATGTTAAGAAATACTTGTTTATTTTAAATGACCGTATGTTTGGCAGTGTCCGCCTCAGCGGACATATTAATTTATCCCAATATTTGGCAGAGTCCGCTGTGGCGGACATATTTTTTTTCCAAAACTAATAAATCTAGATTTTTTTAAATATTTTTCGGACGCTTTAAAAACACCTGTTATTCAAAATATTAAGTAAAATCTGAAAATTTATGTCACCAGAGTCTCTGCCAAATTAAGGGTTAAAGAGCCGAAAATGCGATTTTTCTCGATTTCTGACAAAACCGATGAAGATACAGAAAAAGCGTGTAGGAACGAAGTAATCCTTAATGAATTTACTACAAATCTCTCATAAACACTTTAGTGCTAGGGCTTATAGTTTTCGCGCAATCCGTCACGAAAGTTGCTCCTTTCTGCAATTTTCTTTAATGAATGACAAGTTTTCTCCTTAAATGCTTACGAAATCGTCGGTTTGATAGTACTAAAATATTATAAACTCAGAATGAATTTCAGGGGAAAAAAATCACTACCATGGGCGGGACTTGAACTCACGGCCTCTAGATTGATAGCTATGATAGATAAATGACGCTAGGGGTACCATTGATTTATATAGTAGAAAGCTGAAAGATTCGCTAGAAACTAGGGATGAGCTTTTGGTGGCTCAGTTGGTAGAGCCCTCGAGTTTCTATCCGGAAGCCGTGAGTTCAAGTCCCATCCATGGTAGTGATTTATCCCCTTAATTTTATTATAGTCATGAGTTTACAATATTTTAGTCGTATCAAACAAATTTCGTAAGCATTTTGGGAGAACACTTTAATATTCTTTAAAGAAAATTGCAGAAAGGAGCAACTTTCTGCAAAAGATATATTACGCGATTTAGAAGCGTGTTGTGAATGTAGATCATAATAGTACATTACATCAGAGGCCGGGAAAATGAGGATTTCCGGCCAAGTGGGTATATACGGCCGAGCGAGCGTGCGAGCGAGGCCGGATAGGGATACGAGGCCGGGAATCCGTTTTCACGCCGAGGCATGTATAGTGCTTTTCTCAAACATACAATGAAATAAAAAAAAAATGCTCTAAAGGACAATATTTTATAAAAAAAAGTTACTTTGCAGGCCTAGGCCTAAAAAATAATATGAAATCCCTTTACAGTCCTCTCGAGTTGTTGCGCCCAAAAAGCGATACTTCCCAGCCCATTTTAAGGAACGTAAAGACAATATTTCATTGCATGTTTGAGAAAAATACTATTTTCAGGGATTCACAAAATATTTTGTAGGAGGTTTAGAGTTAAAACCTGACTACGGTAACCGATATAAGGTGTGGGAGGAATACATACCTTCGCCTGGTAAAGGGTTAAACGGGGTAGGCAGAGCACATGAAACTACTCAAGATTCGGTGCCACGCATGACATAATTATAATAATTAATGACATATTATAATGCAAGTTATCGATGAACTAAATATCTTCACACTTCAAACACTTCGTTCGTGCCAGAAAAATATCTAGGTATAGTGATATTGCTTCTTTGTAACGCAATCCTAACTACTATTGTTTTTGATAGGATTTATTTTGCCATATTTTTGGTATACTCTTGGGTTGACACGATCGTTTTTCGTCACGTTCCTAAATTTGTCAAATTCTGCTTTCGTCAGCCATTCTTTTTTCGTCACGATCGTCGATGGTCTTTCTCAAATACGGTTCAATTTAGTTGTTCATCTCTATCTTAATCCATCTCGTTTATTACTCGTCATTACCTTCTTTCGTCATGTTCGCTTTTAAATCTATGTTTTTCGTGTTTTTTCGTAGTCTTAAGTCGGTACAAACTTAGAATATGACCAAATACGAAATGACGAAAAACAATGAGTCGAAATAAGAAAAAGGTCAACAACTCATTATGATCAAAGACGATAATGACTGCAGTCTAAGCTGACGAATGAAGAATGGCTGACGAAAGCAGAATCGGACAAATTTGGGATCGTGACGAAAAACGAACGTGTCGACCCAAGAGTATACCATATTTTTGACAATACAAACGTTGAATCATCCATGAAAACGATCGAATATAACCAATGTACCGAATCAAAGAAAACAATCGCAGCAGAACAATTACCATTTTCTTGTTTACATCAGTGCCATGGCAAGAGGCCAGTCTCAGAGTACTCTAGCCAACGTCACAATCGCTTACGCTTTGTTATTGTAGGCTCTTAGACCGTTTTCACATTATCCGATCCGATATCGGATGTCGGAAGGATTTCAATGGAAAAAATCCAAGATGGCGCCTGTAATGTATGGGATATCGGTCCGACATCCGATATCGGATCGGATAATGTGAAAACGCACTAAGTCTTACCGCGTAGTTTTACCAGTTGAACCACTGGTAATTTTCTTCCCAATAGACTTACTGATAGCACAGTATAATAAGAGTACTATCGTACAGTATGGCCACTTCCGCTACCCGCTGAAAGCGCCGCCCACCCCTTCTCGGTTACCTCACAGTTACCGACTGTCAAAAACGCGAACAGTCAACCTGTCATATCTCACTCATACAAGCATAGTACGCGTTCACCTACACGAGCTTAGAATGTGTGCTAGGAACGCGCCTCTGTCATATATTTGATCGCCAGTGTCCGAGATGTGCTGATAGTAAGGGCTAGGCAATAGGTAGGTTAGGTTTGTCAGGTACCTAAGATGCTCGAAAGATAAACAATCTAGAAATAGTAGCCCCCGCACAGCGGGGCTCCGTCGAAACAGTTGTCGCGTCTGGTTTAGTACAAAAAAGCAAAGTCTTACAATCAATAAGTCTATTGGGAAGAAAATTCCCAATGGTTCAACTGGTAAAACTACGCGGTAAGACTACAGAGAATAGGTCGTTTTGGCGAAGTACCTGTAGGTATGAAAGTAATAATATAACAACATTGAATCAAACGTATATTTTTCACAAAATACACATTAACATATATTATCATTAAAATACCTACACAATACATTTAAATTGCACAAAATATATTCTTACAATATTTTATAAGTTATAAACAAATCTCTCCTTAACGTAGGTAAATAAATATAACATTAGATTTCTAGTAGTTAAATTTATGTATTATATATTTAACCCCCGACGCAAAAACGACGGGGTGTTATAAGTTTGACGTGTCTGTCTGTCTGTCTGTCTGTCTGTTTGTCTGTTTGTCTGTTTGTCTGTTTGTCTGTCTGTCTGTCTGTTTGTCTGTCTGTCTGTGTGTGTGTCTGTCTGTCTGTGGCATCGTAGCTCCCGAACGGATGAACCGATTTAGATTTAGTTTTTTTTTTGTTTGAAAGCTGAGTTAGTCGGGAGTGTTCTTAGCCATGTTTCATGAAAATCGATCCACTATGTCGCGGTCGGGGGTTTTTTCAAAATTTTAATTTTGTGGTTATGTTATATTCTATTTGCTTTTAGTATTTCAATTTGAATACAGCACCGATAGCATGGTCGCGAGATAAACGATAAAACATCAGGCCGTCCTTAACATGCACTAATAAATAGTGCGAAAGGGAGGGCCTGATTTTTAACCTCCGACGCAAAAACGACGTGGTGTTATAAGTTTGACGTGTCTGTCTGTGTGTGTGTGTGGCTGTCTGTGGCATCGTAGCTCCCGAACGGATGAACCGATTTAGTTTTAGTTTTTTTTTAAAGCTGTGTAAGTCGGGAGTGTTCTTAGCCATGTTTCATGAAAATCGGTCCACATGTCAGGGGTTTATCAAAATTTTTAATTTTGTGGTTATATTACATTTATCGCGCGGCCATGCTTGCCTCCCATGCCTATTTACACATTGTTAATGCAATTATGTAGATTAACTAGAAGTAAGCTATTTTGATAGCCTCTTGTGTAAACTTGAACTCATGGCCTGTGGATATATACTCCAGCGCTCTGCCAACTAAGCTACCTGGATTTCGACCGAATCGGCGAAATTTTCCGTCATATTGGTCAATAGGTCCTTGGCAGGCTGGGGCGTCGATACAGAGGCCGTAAGTTCAAGTTACACATTTATAAATATACGAGTATGTTATCTACACTATTTTATGATTTGTACAATTTTACCTTGTAAAGAGTGCATCAACATTTAATTAATAATAATTATATTTTTAAACCGGCATAGATTTCCTCTGATATGATATGACAATTAAATTATCATAACTACATAAATAACGGTATACTCTTGGGTAGACACGTTCTTTATTCGGCACGTTCCTAAATTTTTCCGATTCTGCTTTCATCAGCCATTCTTTATTCGTCACGATCATCGATGGTCTTTCTAAACTACGGTCAATTTCGTTGTTCATCTATATCTTAATCCGTCTCGTTCTTTACTCGTCATAATCTTCTTTCGCTATTAAATCTGTTTTTCGTAGTCTTAGTTCGGTACCAACTTAGAATATGACCAAATACGAAATGACGAAAAACGATTGAGTCGAAATAAAAGACGATAATGACTGCAGACTAAGTTGACGAATGAAGAATGGCTGACAAAAGCAGAATCGGACAAATTTAGGAACGAGACGAAAAAAGAACTTGTCGACCCAAGAGTATACCTAAATAACGATAACATTACATTGAAATTTACTATATCCATCTTTGGCTACCAACAATTTTACATATTAAACATAAGGTGAAATAGCCCATAATGGACGGTGATGCCATTATGGACAAAAAAACACAAATCCTTAAAAATAAGTATCTACAATTATTTTTTATAAACTGACGGCTATGTACCATAAACTAGAGTTGTAGAGCTGTTTCACTTTGAAGTTTCAATTAATTTGGTTATTTCTGAAGGATTTGGCGACAAGATAAAATTCATCAGTTTACTGAAAAAAATATCAAGACGAATTCTTAGTAGTGTAGCTAAGAGAGTTGAAATCTTGTATAAAATAATAAAAAAATAATACTCGGTGTAAACTTGAATGCGTTTTACTTACTGCATTAAGCATGAGATAAGGTATAAATCATACTAGTTTGTTGCTCCAAAGATATAAAGAAATGGCGTTATTTTGCGAGTGTTCATTACTGGAACCTAAAAACTGCCTACCTCCTATGATGGACAAGGAACAATTTTCAAAACCAAAATTTACAAGAAACAATGCTATGTTGAAATAACTCAAACTAATTGTATTTATGGTATATAAAATTGACTCATTGAGTATCAGTTGGCTTTAAAAGTAAAATTTTAAACTTATTTCACTGTCCATAATGGGGGATCCATTACTGGAGAACTGCCGTCCATAATTGGAGAAAAAACACCTAGTTTTAATTTGTTAAGTATGAAGAAACTATTAGGAGTATCCATTCTGCAATACGCTTGAAATGTAAAAGAAGGATAGGACATTCAAGATTTAACACGCTTAGCGGTAGAATTTTCACATTTATGAGTGAAATATCAAAAACAGGCGAAAATTTTCCTTAAACTGTCCATGATTGGGTCTGTTACCTTATTTAAATTGTGGACAGTACAAAATACTATGTTGACGATATGTCTCGCATACCATCGTACATATAATAAGTAAGCAATAAAATGGGCTTTAAAATATTATATTATAGGTATCATTAACAAAATTATAAAACAAATTTACATGTACATACTTATGGGTAACTGAAATTTTCCATTTTGTTGTAGCGCCTGCTACTGCTAGTATTAAGTTTAAAGAGACTTAAAACATATTGCTAATAAAAATACACAGGCGTTTACTAAAACGTCGGCTTCTGACAAATTATTACTTTCATAAGGTACAGTCAACCAATTGGAACCCTAGGCAACTCTACAACCATGTCAAAATGAAAAGCAGTAAGAGATTTCTTACTATCTGATTTGTAACATCACTATGACATAGTTCTACAGTGGCCTAGTGTTCCAATTGGTTGACTGTACAGGGGGAGAATTTCGGCTGGGGGTTAATTTCAATTCGAATTTTGTCCATTTTTTACACTAGTAATTTGAGTTTCACCATAATTATGTATCCAATAAACGTGTATAATACCAAGACCAAGACGTGTGCCCCTGACCAAGTGACCAGTGTACACTTTTTAATAATGCAATTTTAAAACATGGAAAACAAACGATTAGTTTTACCATATCTCCATGTCGAAATTGTGCCCCCGTATCTCACATGACTTGAAAACTATGAACCTCCACCGCATTTCTTGGTCAACAGTGTGAATTATTTACGATAATATCCTATCGTCTTGGCGTTTTTGTCAAAAAATGCAGTGTCCAACCCTGAGGTTAGCGTTTGTCACGACTTCCAAGCACGGTGAAGTTAAAATGAAAGCAAAAAATAGTTTACAGAGTAGGGGATCGTAAAAACATGGCCTCTGAAGTTTACTAACAGTAAATATACAAATCCTCGCAACTTCCTACAGCGCGAAACATGCGGTGCTCAATTCCTGGTGGGGGAGGGATGAGACCCTGGCCTTGTTAGAAGAGGAACATAAACTTAAGCCCAAGTGGGAAAAGGGAGGTGAAAATACCTACTCCTTACAGTTTCCTCGGTGGTGGGGACTCAGACACACTAGGAGTCTGCGAGAACCGTCGAATACCAGGCTGGTTATATTCCTCCATGGACATGGCGCAAGACATTCAGCGTTCGAATGGTGGGGGGAGGGATGAGACCCTGGCCTTGTTAGAAGAGGAACATAAACTTAACCCCAAGTGGGAAAAAGAGAGGGAAAAACACCTACTCCTTACAGTTTCCTCGGTGGTGGGGACTCAGACACACTAGGAGTCAGCGAGAGCCGTCGAATGTTGGGCTTGTCGTATTCCTCCATGGACATGGCGCGGGACATGCGGCGTTCGACTCCCGGTGGGGGTAGGGAGGTGAGAAGACCCTGGCCTTGGCAGAAGAGCAGGAGAGACTGCGCCACTTTTGCTGGCTGGAAACAGAAAAAAATATTTAACAAAATATAGCTCGCACACAGAGAAGTCAGATATAAGAAAGATTGGGTCATATTTTTAACCGACTTCAAAAAAAGGAGGAGGTTTTCAATTCGACTGATTTTTTTTTATAGGCAACTAGAAAACGTTTTGGGTAAAATAATGTTTGTACTTAAGGCTGCCCATGAGCAACTTTTGTTCTACTAGTAGAAAATAAGGATGACGACTACATAAAAAAATGGCATTCTGTTTAGTCCGTCAGTTAGATCGTCCAAAAATACTGAACACATATTTTTCGCTTTTTCTAATTAATGAAAAAATACAAAGATATAGAAGCATCAAAGTTCCGGAGTGGGGGCTTGTGACGTCACTTCTAAGTAAAAATTTTACCTAGGCGTGACGTCACGCGAACCTTCAACGCACTGTACCGTCGTCATTTTTTGTTTACGAGAAAAAAGAAAAAATATGTTCGTTGTATCGTTGCTCAAGTACCTGTAGACACTCCGGCCAAAGAACTCTTTAAAAAACTAAGAATCCTCACACTGCCTGCAATAGTTATCATGCAGGTAGCCATTTATGTAAGAGAGAACTTGGCAGCATACAAAACTAACATGTGTTCTAAGTACAACACTCGAAATGCTGGAAAGTTAGTAGGTATCGACCGTAAATTGGCAAAATCCAACAAATTAACACATGTGATGGGCCCTGCCGTCTATAATAAACTGCCGCAATATGTGGTTGAAGCGCCTAGTGTGTCGAACTTTAAGTATCGTTTAAAAAATTGGCTGGTCGAGCACCCGTTCTACACTTATGACGAATTTTTGTTACCTAATTAGAAAAATATTATTGTACATTTTTAATGTGAATATCGCCTAATTTTTGTAATCTCAATCCTCTGTCTATTTATTTCCTAAAGTATTATTGTTGTATGAATATTGTTTTTTTAAACCAAATCTTGACGTGTAAAATGGCTTTATAAATAAATGAGTATGAGTATGAGTATGAGTATGTGTCTAAAATTCTTTGATAATCTAACTGACGGACTAATTAGTTTTTTTTTAGTCGTCTCGCCTATTCTGACAATTCCAAGGAGGGAGTAACAAACCCCTTGGGCATATATGGGTTAAAATTAACATTATAAAACTAACTAGTTACAAAAATATGCATGTCATAGATATTTTGTTGCTTTGTTAGAGCAACGTAACACTTAAAAAATAAACCAACGGCATTTTAGAGCCGGCCTCAGCTGTTTCCGATGCATTATGCAACGATTGCGTAATTACTGCCGATTTGAGGTCAATCTTTAGCGGCGCGATTCGCGGCCCAACGTCTAGCGAACAGATAAACAACGTTTATTTTATTCACGGTATATACACGGTGGAACATTTCGGAGGGCAAAATAAAGATAACATTCTATATGACGTCAAGCAAATTACGAGAAAAAAATTTGTTTTGTAATTTTTTCTTTTTTTTATGTATTTTCACTGCAAAAGTAAATGTTATTCGTACAACTGGCAGGCACCTAAAATAAAAAATAAAAACATTTTTTCTAAAAAAAATATTTTTCTGCAATGAGTTACTATTACTAGTTATTTTTTGACATCTATCAACGAAGATTGTTACTTAGATTATGTCCGACAACGGCATCATCGCCATCAAAATAGCGTTTTCTTCTGAGAAATAATAAGTAATTGTAATTTTTTTTAAATGCTTATAACTCTGAAAGTATGCGAAATGCAGAAAATTTTATATGACATTTTACTCTTCTAAATATGATGAGGAATACGCTGTTAAAATTATTTTTTCATGTTACACCGTGTATACAGGCGCTGTCAGATCTATCGGAGCGGTCAGGATGCTCATAAATATCTGAACACGCCTCTATTGTCAAGGCGATAAGGCGTACCTATTCAGATATTTCTGCGCGCCCCGGCCGTTTCGATATATTTGACGCGACTGTACAGGCGCCATCAGATATACACTGTGTTTTTATTGAATTTCGTTTCAGCATATACAGGGTGCCCGGTAAATTAATGGACAACCTTTTAACCACCAAGAGGGCCTTATACTGGTCCAGCAAATCGACGTTAAACTTTAGTAAAAACCGCCTAGTTTTCGAGATTTTCACACTTTTTAAAACTTTAATACTACCTAAAATTTTAAAAAAGTGTGAAAATCTCGAAAACCAGGCGACTTTTACTAAACCTTAATGTCGATTTTCTGGACCAGTATAAGGTGCCTTCTTGGTGGTTAAAAGGTTGTCCATTAATTACCGGGCACCCGGTAGTTAGGTCCACTATAGAAAACATAATGGCATAGTCAGTTTTCTTGAATTCGTATTTTTTTTCTAAAAACCATACACCTGCGATAGATGTTATATCAATTGCTCTCGTCGACCTGCTTTAATCAGTTTGCTATAATAGTCATTGAACCCATTTAAAAGGTTAAAACACCGAATGTAAAATAGTTACTAAGAAAATTTAAGATCGCAGTATATAACATATTGTAGTAACTATGTATACCTAGGTCGTGCCACATTTACAATGACGGGCGAATTTGACAAATCTGACTTTTATTGGTATTTCAATACGAATCAAGACACGCGTTCGTGAAAGACGCACTGTAGAAATTTGTATTAGGTTCAGAGGTCACAATTGAACATTAAATTTTGTGTTTATTTTCATGTTATTTAATGTAAAGTAAAATGACTTTTGTGAATTTTGTGATTCATCCTTGATTATGTCTTTGACCTTAACTGTCTGAAAAAAAAATCTATGGCATATTTGACAATTTTAATAACAGCGAATAATGTAAACGAAGGTTTAGTGTTCTTTACATACCCCACACTAAAACTGTGTAAGGTACAGCGGGGCAAATATCGACTGGGGGGCAATTGTAACTGATCCATTTTTTCCATTATTACACTGTTAAGTTGAGTTCCACATGTATCCACTAAACACGCGTGCCATATATGACCGGTTGACACTCTATTTAATCCATACTAATATTATAAATGGGAAAGTGTGTGTGTCTGTTTGTTTGTCCGTCTTTCACGACAAAACGGAGCGATGACTGGACGTGATTTTTTAATTGCAGATAGTTGAAAGGATGGAGAGTGACATAGGCTACTTTTTGTCTCTTTCTAACACCCCTCTTCCCTAAAATGGGGGGTGGAAGTTTGTATGGAGCATTCCGCAATTTTCGACTTTAACGCGAGCGAAGCCGCGGGCAAAAGCTAGTAATGCATACATTGTAAAACATGGAAAAATTATAATTGTCTCCCAGTCGATATTTGCCCCGCTGTACCTTACACTATGTTTGGTCATGAAGTTGACTGGTAAGGAATACCGTTCCTCGTTTTCACTGTATTTGATTTGACGTGCGATAAAATTTTAAATAAATAATCTCCCACGCGGAAGACGCGACAACTTAGTTCAGAAATTATACCTAGGTACTTACAATACGTAGCAGATACCTACTCACTTTTTCATATTTATTTGTAGTTTAATTCAAACACTTGTCCAGTTCCTCCTCAGTTAATCTGACCAGTCTTACAGATTCCTCCCACAGCACCTTCGAAGTCTTGTATCTATACGCCGTCGGTATGGCTCGAGCTTGCTGGCAGTCTTTAAAGAACTCCCCACTTGTCTGTCCCGTTCTAACATCTAGAGCAACGTGCAATGCCGTTTGAGCGCCTTCTTTAGGCGTCTTATTAAAGAAGATTGTCCAGTATCTTAAAACTGCTCCAAATAGCAGACCACCACTATAGTAGATCCCTGTCCCCACTGCTCCAGGATCTACACTGTTGATCACAACATGAGCTCCTTTCAACCTCCTTGTAAGCTCCCTCGAGAATGGTATCATACTGAACTTGCTGTTACAGTAACTGATGAACGGAAGCCAGTTGATACCTGATTTACTTGTGTTTAGATCGACCCTCCCAAAAACATGCAGCATAGACGATGTATTCACTACCCTCGCCGGCTCAAAAGCCGTTCCAGTCTTCTTCAAAAGTGGCAGCAGAAGTATCGTCAACAAAAAGTGCCCGTAATAATTAACTTGCATTATAAAGTTCATACCATCATTGGTTTCGAAATTCTTCGGCACTCCGACACCCGCGTTGTTTATCAACAAATCCAATCTATCTTCAGTCTTTAAGATATCTCCTGCGAATGATCTAACTGACTCTAAAGAGCCTAGATCGAGGAGTTTAAAAACTGGTTTTACTCCAGTTTTTTCTTGAATTATTTTTTGTGCGTTCAACCCTTCTTCTTCAAACGGGCAGGCGATGATGACTCTTGCACCTCTTCTTGTGAAATCTTTGGCTATTTCGAGTCCCATGCCGGTGGTTCCTCCTGTGACGATGGCAGTTTTTCCTTCTAGAGTTTTTAGGGTTGTGCATATTCCGTTGGTGGATTTGTGGTAAATCCGGTAGAGGTATAAGGCCGCGAGGAGGGCGAAGGCCGCGAGAGTGAACGCCATGTCAACCGCGAGTGCACTGCGGGACTGCAAAGGCTGCAACTTGCAGTCAATGTGGAGGAGGTATCAACGAGAGTATGTAATCGGCGGGTCAACGGCTGTGAACTTGAGACAATGTAATATTTAATTAGGTAACGTCGGACAGATTTTTTTGTCGATTTATTAAATTTTAATAAGTACAGTCTTATCCAATTGTATTGAGTCGGCCTAAATATAATTTGTAGAATAGAAACGAGTCTAAACCCCGAAATTTTAATAAATAACATGATCTTAAGCGTTTACATGTTTTTTTTGCAGTATGTATTTACTTTTTGATAGCAAAAACTGTGCCTTCCACAACGAAACTACTTGTGGGTCACACATACTCGTATGTTAGCAAAAGTTTTTGTTTCCGGTGGAAAAAAATATAAAAGTTAACAACTCTGATGGAAACATTAACTAGTTAATACCAGTCCTATCTTGTTTTTTGGTTTTTAAAATTTCAAGTACTAAAAAAATTATATTTTTGTTAGCATGTGGTTCCCTAAATTAAATTAAAATTGTAGGTACTTACAGTAAAGTTGTTTACAAACAAAAACTAATTTAAATTCATATTGCATAATTAATTTTCCAAAATTATACTCTGACATTTGTTTTTGAAATTATAATTTTCAGTAAGAATACTAAGAATCTAGAATTATCATTTTACTCAATTGTGTTATATTATTTATCGCAATATTTATTTTTGCTTCGTTTTGTAAAAGCAAAGCACATTGTTTGCGATTTAAAATTATGCATAATTTACGAAGGTACATTGACCCGACGCGACGGTAAAGTAGGTGATTTTACGTAAACTTACTAATATGCAAAAAATATTTTCCCCTCACTAGCTCGGAAACACGTGTTTTGTCCTTTAATACCAGCGGATAAAAACGCATTTTATCCACTAGTGGGTAAAGTAATTTGACCTTGAATAAAGTCAAATTAACTGCTTTAAAATTGATAAAAGTAGGTGAATCTAGTAATAAAGATAATCATCTTTATTACTAGATTCACCTACTTTTATCAATTTTAAAGCAGTTAATTTGTACCACCTGTGGAACTACTGGAAGCAGTGATAAACGCATTTTTTGCGTTGTAGTTTCCTCGCTGTAGTGAGGGGAAAAGTTTTGTGTTACACTCGGGTGCAAAAGTATTTTACTTCTCGTGTGTTAAAAAACTCGCAAGTTCAGGATTCTATTCTCGAATTTTTCAACTATATAATCCTTTCACTTGCTCGTTTTTCAATTCCACACTCGGCGTTAAAATACAGCTTTGCCCCCTTGTATAACAAATAACTATTATTCTTTTTTATACAGTAGGTACAAAAGGGCTTAGTTAATATTACTTAAGGTATTAATGGTAAGGTATTAAGGTATTAATTATCTACCAATAGGGATAAACCAAAATGATTAAGTGGGTACACTGGTACAGGGTCTTATAAAATAGATAGGTATACGGTATAATTTTATAGGTACGTATTTAAAAAAAGAAAAAATTACCTCCTAATTTGGTCAAAATATCTGAAATAAAATAGTGACTACGTTTGTATGGACAAATGGTCACGCATGATGTCCCCATTGCTGTGTAAGAAGTTTTATAACATACACATTGTACAACGTAGTATAGGGGGAAAGTGAAATATTGCTATCGTGAGTAAGTTAAATCGCGATGGCTTGCCGGAGCGATGTAAAGACTCGAGTTAGCAATATTCTTACGCCCCGAGTTACTCACAATGTTTCTCATCACACATGCTGTATACAAATATGGAAAAAGGATAAAAAAGAGTGTGCAGTACATCCCTTTACGACACTACGATGTTGCCACTTTTTAATTTATACTCTTTTTGGTCAGACAGTAGGCCACGTCTTCGCCTCGGCTAGTCTGTGGCCAGGAGTAAGCCATAAATAATAATAGTAAAAAACCTTTTTCCTTTTTCTTGCGAACATTTACAATACTTTGTATGTATACACGTGTATACAATTTCAGTAATTATACAATAACTTTATAGCGTTGAATTGAGAACAAATTGCATGGGATCATGGTGATTACTAATGAGCTAATACCGTAGCGTAGAAACCACTAGAAAATACTAAGTACTCTAAGTAGGTGCTACTATGAACTACAGTATGGGGTTCTTCAAAAAGGAGTGTACAAGTTTCTAATGGATTTATGTTCTTATAAAAATAAAAACGCAAAAATATTTGGGGAAAATATGTTTTTGGCCACCTCCAGGCTGCGAAACAGAGCTTTTTTTTTAATGGGCTTTGTCTGTTTTGTCTGTCCGGGTATTATATCCTTGCTGTTTACCTACTACCTAAGAGATATAGTAGTTATTAAGCAATCATTCTACCCTACAATTGTAACATTCCGAAGGAAGTGGCGACATCTGTAATCAAAGAATCAACTGCCAATTTCTAGACAAAGACATCAATCTCATCATTGTACCTATAATTGCCTATAATACCTAAAATAAATCATCATCCTGGCATAGGCTATTGTCTTATGTAGTATTTGACATAAAACAACTATATTTATAGATTTTGGGTATTAAAAGTGTATGATGACTACGTATTTTCGATTAAAAATGTGTCTAATTTTTTATTTATTTTGGCCACCGAAAACGCTGTCAACGATGTACTGACGTCATCGAATTCGAACCTTATTGCATGTCAAACAGAGATGGGTAGGGGTGGGTAAATACCGGGTATTTACCCAAAGTACCCAGTAAATACCCATAAATACCCGATTGGGTGGGTAAAAACTATTACGAATTCCTTCCTTTTTCCTTCACTTATCTTTTCATCACGTTATTTGTTATTATTAAATGGTTATATTTGAATAATTCTAAGCGACACGAATGATATTTTTATTATAAAAATCATATAGGATGACTTCTATATGATTAGAAACTTAGTTTATACTGATATTATTGTAGTAATAGAAGACTATCTATTGAAAAATGTACAGAACAATCATAAAGAGTCGGATATCAAACAAAATACCGATCATTAGACCACCTGGTATTAAAACTGCACTTATATTGTAAAAAAATCGTCTACATTTTATCAAACAGCTGCGTTGAACCGCATGTTATTTAAAATTGACACCTATTGTTATTGGATCGTCTACTTCTAGCATACCTAGCAGCCAATCAGAAGGCGGGTAGCTAGGATTCTCTCAACTTGCAAAAAAAATCTCTATAGGATCCCGCAAGAGAGGTCAGTTGCTATTTGTCATCTGACTTGCACACAACTACTTGCTCCCGTTTTACTTAATGTATCACATCACGTCGTACTTCGACACTTGTTTTGTTTATGGACTTTGAAGTAGTTTTTCTGTGACTTACGCTAACGTTATCTATTGGACTTTTATGGATATTTGCCACTTGCCAGTGAAATCGATCTTGGATCAGCGATACAAGTACAATTTTATTGTTTTTATTAAACCATGCGCCTTTTTTTTCTGTATGGTTTTTTCGTGATTCTTAATTTCTTGATGAGGTATGTTTCAATTACCTATATCTTAAACAATTTCTTTATTTTATAAATGACATTTATTTTGTACTTACCTAATAAATAATAATTTAAACACTATCGACTGTTTGTTTTACTGTTCCTGTTCTGTTCTACTTATTCGACTTGTAGTCTAAGTCTTCTAAAAGCATTAGTAAAGCTTCGAGTTAGCACATTATTACACTATCATCTAACTTTGCCCAGCACCTGGAGACTAAATTTCAATTAAGTAAGAATTCAGATAGTATTTTTACTTCATTTTAATCAAAGAATGTTATACGAAATAAATCAAAGTAAAATAATAACGAAAACCTTAATTCAAATACGTTTTACATTCTAAAAAGTTTTTACCCACTCATTCGGGTGTAAAAGGGTAAATACGGGTGCTTTGGGTAAAAACCCGGTATTTACCCGCGGGTTTTTACCCACTACCCATCTCTAATGTCAAACAATCACTGTCATTTTGAACTTCATGCCTTCATACTTAAAAAGTCAGAAAATGTCGTTTTCGAATAGAATGACCTGACGCAAATATTTATAATCTATAGATTAACATGACTGTGTTGTTTTTGCCTGATTACGTAAAAGTATACTTTAAAAATATTTTTTGCTGTTTTTAGGTCATACTAAAATATGGTAATATTCAGAGGGCGGAATTGCTCATGGCAAAAATCAAACGTCAATAGAGTTGGAACGTTAAATTCTATCGAATATCGATTACACTGAAATTATCAGTATATTGTTGAGTTGTTTTCGACGTAAGTTCGACAAGGATACTTCTTTATCCATTTGTTGACTGTTTTTCGTTTTGGATTAACCATTTTTTTCAAACGTGAATTAGTTTCAAAAGGACTAGTGACAGAAATGGTAATTGTAATTATATGTCATACAATTTACTTTTAATCTAATCAAAGAGGTCAAAATCAAATGGTCGAATAGCTAATCAAAGAGGTTTAAAGTCAGAAATGTAAAAGGAGACTGAATTTATCGATAGCTGAAAATGTCGATAAAATTTAACATTCCAACTCTATTGACGTTTGATTTTTGCCATGAGCAATTCCGCCCTCTGGTAATATTTTATTCCGGTTAATTGAACAGTACTTAAACATATAAGATAGACTTTAAAAAAGGATGAAGTAGCCTATTATCCCGGTATTTGCCGCGGCTCATGAGAGCCTGCGGTCAGCTTTGAAAACTAATCCCAAGATTTGGCGTATGTACTAGTTTTACGAAAGCGACTGCCATCTGACCTTCCAACCCGAAGGGTAACTAGCCAGCCATTACAGGAATAAGTCCGGTTTCCTCACGATGTTTTCCTTCACCGAAAAGCGACTGGCAAATATCAAATGACATTTCGAACTAGGTTTCCAAAATTCTTTCGTACGAGACGGGGATCGAACCCGCGACATCCGGATTGAAAGTTGCACGTTATTTCTTACCGCTAGGCCACCAGCACAGGACAGTAAGGAAATTACGCCACCTTACAGAAAACCACAGCCAAATAGCAGACCCTACTGTTGTGTTCCTGCCGGTGAGTAAGGCTGCCAGAGCTCAACGAAGGTGCGGTGACGGAAGGACTTACGGAACTAATTTGTTCCGTCTATTGTCCTTGGAGTCGTTGGCAACCCAAACCCTCCTTAGAACTTGTACACTATTTTTTGCTGTGTACTTAACACAGCAAAAAGGGCATATGGCACCACTCAAACTGTTTTTATGCCCGAAGGGCATATGACACTATTGGAGCAGTCCATATGCCCTCGTGGCATATGGCAACATCCAAGCTGAGAATGAGCAATTTTTTTGTCCGAAGGGCATATGGCATATTAGAATTTATGGCCGAAGGGCATATGAGACTATTAGAGTCCTCTAAGCCCTCGTGGCACACGGCACACTAGCGCTGTCTCTGCCACTCTCCCCACACAGCTGTTCATCAGACAGAGACGGAGACACTCACTGCCTCAGCCAGCACGTATCCGACCTTCTCGACCTTGAGGATGGTGACCTTGTCCTTGTCCAGCTCCTTGTACATCTTCTCCACGACTCCGGAGTAGGGGCTGAGGAGGCCCGTGATGAGTAGGATGTACTGCACCAGCACCAAGGCCACTCATGGACTTCAGGTACCGGCATGTGTTAGACAGAGACGGAGATACTTACTAGGGCTCTGTCACGACCACCTGTATGCCCGAAGGTCATATGGCACCACCCAAGCTTATAAATAAATAAATAAATATTATAAGGACATTCTTACACAGATTGACTGAGGCACTCTTAGACACTCTTAGAGCTGTCCTTATGCCCTCGTGGCATATGGCACCAACCAAGCTGTTGTTATGCCCGAAGGGCATATGACACTATTGGTGCTGTCCTTATGCCCTCGTGGCATATGGCACACACACTATTAGAGCTGTTTTTTGTCCAAAGGGCATAATTATGGTACTATTAGAGATCTGCTTTTATGCCCGAAGAGACTAGGATAAGACTATTAAGAGTCATCTAAGCCCTCGTGTCATACGGCACACTAGCGCTGTCTCTGCCACTCTCCCCACACAGCTGTTCATCAGATAGAGACGGAGACACTCACCGCCTCAGCCAGCACGTCTCCGACCTTCTCGACCTTGAGGATGGTGACCTTGTCCTTGTCCAGCTCCTTGTACATCTTCTCCACGACTCCGGAGTAGGGGCTGAGGAGGCCCGTGATGAGTAGGATGTCGGGCTGGCATCCGCGGAGCACCAGGTCTTTGCGGCTGGAAATAACGTTAATTTAGTTTCATATCAAACAGAAATGTTAGTGAGAATTTCACCACCCCCTTTCTTCCCGTGGGTGTCGTAGAAGGCGACTATGGGATACGGGTTAAATTGTGGCGTAGGCGAGAGGCTAGCAACCTGTCACTGCAATGTCACAGTTTATTTTTCTTTCAACCCCTTATTTGCCAAAAGTGGCACTGAAGCTTTAGTAGTTTCATGTGTTCTGATTACACCTTTATGGGATACAGGCCCATTATTTAATACTTACGTTGGTCGGAACGGAGGTTCTCTATATCCAAAATATTGTTATGTACAGCCATGAAACAGAATATTTCACTACGTTTAGTTCTCATGTCAAATTCAAATATGGAGTAAGTGGAGTAACCATACTATAATAATTTTATAGTTTAATCAGCTAGCTGACTATTCGTTCATCTCTTTCTAATTAGTGTATCTGTGTCGCTCTAACATTACACTTACTTTATAAAGGCGCGCACATACTGCTTGATGTTGTGCGTGTTAAGGTTGCCGCGCAGGCGCGAACGATAGTCGAGCAACATTCGTTCGCGTTCGGTCGCCTCGCAAGAATCGCTCTGGATTTGCTGTTGGGTGAAAAAAAAAAAATATAACGCTCTTTAGGAAGGTTAAAAACAGCGAATGGAAGGTAAGATTTGAGATCTTTCAGCTAAAAACAAAAAAAAAAAACAATAAATAATATTAAAGTTGTTTATTAAGCTGAAACATTTTATGACAATGAGGGTTATATTCATTTAAGAGTAAAGAATAATTGAAAAAAGCCAGAGCACCATACTAATTTGTCAGGCTAACAAATCTGTCGATATGTAAATAATCGATGCAGCAGCTCAGTATAATTATGTAATAAAGTTAACACTATAAAAACAACAAAACTACAATTGAAAAATGAAACACAACACACAAAGTCAACATCGAGTCGGTATTACAAGATTTACAAGTAAATAAATAAGAAGCAAACAAAGAAAGCCAATTCATTTTGTTAGTAAGTTAGTATTTATGTATGCAGGTAATGGATAAAGCGAATAATGAAACAGAATCTGAGATGCTTTACAATTAAAATACGAATGCGAGGCAACTACGAGTAAAAGAACGGTTCCCCTTGTTTTGGCATAATCTAATTTTACAATCAAGAATTATTTTTAGCATAATCTATATTGACATCATTCACCTTTCGCTTAATCTGTTATAGCATAGTATAGTTACGCATAATTTGTCTAGGCATATTTTTGTTTGTCCGAATATATTTCATGCATAAAGGTTGGCGAATAACCTTTATGCATAAAAATATATTGAATGGTTTTTATGCCTAAATTATTTCTGCATAACATGGTGTACTCGAAATTTTCCACGCAGAATTTTTATCATCATCACATTAATGTTGCAGTTCTAACCTAATCTAACCGAAATTCGTGACAAAATGTTGTATTTTGTTGAGGTCGCAGTTCTAACCTAACCAAACCGACTCTCTTGACAGCATTTAGTATGGGTGGATATTCTGATTTTAAGAAATATGCCAAATACAATTATGCGAATTAATTTTATTCATAAAAACAATCGGCGTAAACAGAATTATGCGAACTTATTTTCGGACAAAGTAATATTCGTAATATTTTAGATTAATTTTGCGAACCGCCAAGGAGTGGAATGCCCTGCCTGAGTCTGTGTTTCCACATGAGTACAATCCAGGTCTCTTTAAAGCAAGAGTAAAAAAATGATGAGTAAAAAAAAAAGATTATGACAAATAAGTTTTCTGCCAAATTAAAATTCGGCGAAAATCGTTTCTGACACTTAAAGTTATGCCAAATAGAGGGAACCCGTAAAAGAACAGTCAGGTAAAAGCGTTTTGGACCCTGGCAACACTAGGAGTATGTAGCCAAATGCGCGAGTATAACATTTTATCGTAGTAGTAGCTATATCTCTCGCTCTTCTGCATTGGCGCGATAGAGCCAGACTGCGTTTTGATCAGCGTCTAACGTCAATGATTGATATTTCAGTTAGACCGGTTGTGCTCTTCCTGAGATCTAAGCTTGTTGATCTACCAACCACTTTTAGCTCTTAATAGCGCTGTTTATAGACGTTTCTGAACAAATCATTTTCTTTGGATTATCTGTATGCATTCAAGAATTATTTCCCAGTCCGTTGGTCTGTACTTAGAGTTAAGATAAAACACAAGCCACTCCCTCTTTACCCAACCATCCCATTAGTAACATTAGCAGAAAAAGGAAAAGAAGATACCTTGTAGCGATAGTCAAACAGCTCACTCTGTAAACTCACGTGTCCAAACTTGTGGTAGATGAGGAAGTCCTCCTCTGATTGAGAGATGTCGGTGCCCCTCCAACGGGAGAACCGGGACCTGAAGGCGTCGGCGACTGAGGAAGTCGATGCTGTGCAGTTGACGAGGATGAGGCCTGGAGAAAGCATAAAAATACAGAATCAGAAAGCGAAGAAAAGGCCTGACATATGACCAATTTAATAAAAGCCAATTCAGTCTTGCTTGGAAGAGAATTTCTATTTACCACGATCGTGTGCGGCGGCTCTGAACCTTTCAAGCGGAGTTCAGTTAGGCTAGCCTGGGTATTATTTTTATATTTTTAAGCTGGAACCCTTTGGTCGATCAGTGGATAGATATGTTTAATATATTTAGGATTCTTAAGTTTTAAGGAGCTATCGGCAAGAAGCTGTAGCAAATTTATTTCCACCTCAGTGTGCTATTCCTACAGTTGACCTTGACGGCTCAGCCACGACATTGGTATAAGCGCGACAGCGGTGAGCGGCGGCCATACATTGGAGCGAGAAACAGCGATTGGACTTTTCATTCGCACGTATGGCTGCCGCTCACCGCTCATCGCGCTTAGACCAATGTCGTGGCTGGGCCGTGAGAGAATCTAGAACGTCATACTGTCATTTTGGTGCTGCTGTAAGAAGCTATACCTTAAAGTTGCTGAAGGTATATCCGACGCATTCGCTGCATCCTACAACGTAGCATGGAGGATGTTTGTAGATTAAGGCTATTGTTGTTTTACTTGTATATTTTCACCAAATAAACGTTTTCTATTCTATTCTATTCTATGTTCCTTCAGGACTGTGATCATCTCGCATGTAGATAACTGCACTTAAGAGTTTGGAGGACATTTAAGACTGTGATCATCTTGCGTATAGGAAACTATACCTAAGAGTCTGCGGGGGTGTGCGAGGCCGCAGCGAGCCAGCACGTTGGCTCCTGCGCCTTCGCCGAGGCCGACAGCGTAGCGAACGTGGAGGAAGTCCAGGACTGTGATCAGGTCCTCGCCTAGAGTTTGGAGGGACGGGAACTGGTACCTGCAGAAGACATAGATGACATTAGTGGGAGAGAAAATACTGATGGTTATTTGTCAAAAACATCGAAATCGCATCTATAAAGAATTTCGCCTAGATTGTGGACGGACTACGCTCGGAAGCGTCCAAATAAACCGTCATAGCAGGTCATAGTTACAAGTATTCCTACTTATTATGATTTTCTGTAACTTAGATTTGTGTTTGTGTGTAGAGTTTTCCACGACTTTAAACTCGTGTGAAATTTTAAGGGTGAACTCTCGTGGCAGGTGGGTCCAGCACTTCTCCACGTAAAGTGTGAAGGCTAAGGGCCGGTTGCACCAAACCGTCTGTCACCGTTAAAGCGTTCGTTAAATTTTATTGTATGGGAAGTTCCGTAGACGTCTGCTGCTTGACGATGACGTCAAATGTGATTGATGCAACTGGCCCTAAGTCTAGTTATTATAATTGATACCAAGACTATTCCAGGACTTGGAGCTTTAACTTACGAGTCAGGCAGGTCGGGAGAGTTCTCCTCATGTCCCGGGACGTCCACGTGGATGAAGCAGGAGCGTTCTTTTATCTCGGTCATGGCCGGCATGCTTACGAAGTCCACCATGGATGAATCTGGAACAGGGCAATTTAAACACACATAATACCTATAAATATGAAGGTGTGTCTGTCTGTGTGTTACCTAACCCGTCACGTTTAACCTGTTGGAAAGGTGCAGAGATAGTTTAAGTTCAGCAGAAGGACACAGGATTTTTAAGAGATCATAATTTCAGATGGTGGAAGTTACCAATAATTGTGCGTAAGACAACTATTAACCATCTGAAATCATGATCTCTTAAAAATCCTGTGTCCTTCTGCTGAACTTAAACTATCTCTGCACCTTTCCAACAGGTTAAACGTGACGGGTTAGGTAACACACAGACAGACACGGATTTTCATTTGCACGGATTTGTTTTTCTTACATGAAGCGGAAATTGCCGAATTGTTCTATCGATCGCTGATTCGTCAACAGTACTACGCTTTGTTTAACAGACTAACAAATTAATGGCCTTGAGAAGTCTAATGGAGATTAGTGCGATCTTTCTTTCAGGTTGTTTTCCTTCGCCGAATAGCAACTGGAAAATAGGCTAGTTTCCTATACTTAAAATAAAATATTTTATGCAGTGCACGAAATAAAGCACCACATAATTAGAACAAAAATATGGACAGTAGTTTTGTTACAACATAATTTCTATTTAATAAGTCAAAGAGAAAGATATAAAGTAAATGAATTGATCGTGACGTCACTCCTCAGTATTTCATAGTAACTCCATATTAGCAAATCGTTTTGACAGTTCTTAAAAAGAAGCTGATTTGACTAGTAGGAAACAAGCCTAATGCCGAAAACACTACTGCAGTTACATTACGTATACCTATCTCTTTCATACTTGCTCAGAATCAGTGCGAAACGTCATTAGATATTTGCCAATCGCTTTTCGGTGAAGGAAAACATCGTTGGGAAACCGGACTAATTCCAACAAGGTCTTAGTTACCCTTCAGGATGGAGGGTCAGATAGCAGTCGCTTTCGTAAAAAAACTAGTGCCTACGCCAAATCTTGGGATTAGTTGTAAAAGCGGACCCCAGGCTCCCCATGAGCCGTGGCAAATGCCGGGATAACGCAAGGAGGACGATGACTTGCTCAGACTCAATGCTAGAGAAAGCGATTTTTAGTAGCATCAAACACCACTCTTATTATGGTTACTATAATTATGTAAACAACTAAATGGAAAACTAATGTTCATCAAGCAAAAACATATCTTTATAAACATATTTGATCGGCGTTTCAATAGGTCGTAGGTTCGAATCCTACCGGAGGTATGTTTTATTTTTATTTTTCCTTGAATTCAAAAATTTTATAAAAGGTGGTTTAGGTGATTAATCGGTACTTACGGTTGGTTCCAAGATCGTGTACAGTGAGGAACACACATCTTTTGTCCTGCTGGCTCAAGTCGCCCTGAAACCGTATACAAAATCTTGTTAAAAACTATTACTTTAATAGAAATCAAAACGGGTCGCATCGTAGAGTCAGACCAACCCAAGTTTCGTCCCTCTCTAAAGTGGAAGTGTGAGAGAAACAAGAGATAGAGTTGTGGACAACTAATTCTTGGTTAAATCCTCAGAAAATAACATCATCATCATCATATCAACCCTTTAACGCCTACACCTGAGCATAGGCCTCTTTTCTAGTACGCCACTTCTCCCTGTCCTGAGCTAGTCTCATCCAGTTGTGACCCGCAACCTTCCGGAAGTCGTCCACCCAACTACCCAACAGATGCCAAGCGGTTCTTCTTCTTACAGCAGATAAGCGGCCACCATTTCGTTAATATTTTACTCCACCTGCCATCACTCTGCCTAGCAAAACATGTCCCAATGAACTCTATTATAGTTTGGTAATAAATAGACTACAGCTACCTACATTGATACTCCTAAATTCCTATTGCAAACCAAGCTAGTCAAGCTACTACGGGTCTTACGTTCACGTTTTCCAACCAATTTTCTCGTGAGCCTAAATTGATGTCTTCCCGTCACTACATGTGCGTAGAAGGATATGGGTAGTCTGTACGCTTTTCTGTGACCAACTCATACGGCGTAGTAAATGTATAGCCAACTTGGTCTTAGAAATCGGATCAAACAACGTTACAAAACAGATGATAAGTATTTATAAAAAAAAAAACTGTACAGATTGATCTATAATTAGAAAAATATTTGATTATCTTTGATGGCGACTTTTCTGGCTGGTAATAGCGTGCGTTATTTTAGCAAGTCTACTTTAAACGTACCTGAGAGTGCCTTGGAATGGTTCCCTGTATTGCGGCATGAGAAAATTATTTCAATAAGTATACCTAATTATGATTTTTTGAAACCTACGCCTAGTAGTTTGCACAGTGTAATTTCGGTTTGGTTAAAAATTATAACTCCTTTTACATTGTTAATAAATTGAAAGATATTCCTGGGACTTTGCTATTCATTTTGCCCAGGCGCTTGAAAAGAAAGGAAGTAGTTAAAAGTAGACTTCGATATTCGTAGTCCGCAATGTAATGGATGAAAACAACAATAAGCAACGAGGCGTCATGTATGAGAAATCGCTCGTTAGTAAAATCGCTGTCAATAGAAATTGTCAACAATGTAAACAACCATTATATAAAATATCAATATTTTTGCACAATTTTATCATTTTAAAGGTTGAGGATCAGAATGTGAGATGAATTAATTAAATAACACATGGAAAAATTGGAAAAAATTACGCCGTTGTCCCGCCGAAAGCGTAAATTTTTCCAATTTTTCCTTTAATATAAAAATGTTTAGAATCGTTAGCAGAAGTTTATGCTTGTTAAAAATTAAATAACACATGGATTTAGCCAGTATCAGCTGAGTTAGAATGGAAATTAAAGACATTTTGACTACAAGGTTTGTTTACATTGTTCACAAATTCTATTGACGGCGACTTTATATAAACATGCGTACCTAAGAACGCTTTCAAATCTTCGACACAAAAGCATTTTCCTAATAACGAGCGGTTTCTCATTCATAACATGCGGCATTCGGCTCGATGGTGATAAAGATAAGATAAAAGACATTCGTGACATTCACAATACGTACGTAAGCATGTACAAGTAACAAGAAACAGAGAACAGAGCATTAAAGCTTTGCTAGATGTTTTCCCACCCAAAGACTGTAAAGTCGCCTTCAGACATATCTACAATTGTATTCCAAATGACATTCAAAATTTAGAAAATGATAAGTATTTGTTTTTATAAATAATTGAAGAAATGGTTAATCAAAATTGCATTCTACGATGTACAAGAATTTTGTGTCATTTAAATATTTATGTAATTACTAATTACGTATCCAATTGTTATTCTTATTATTTTATTATTGTATGATTTCTTAATTTAATTTAAAAATTTAAAATTTAATTATTATTCCAAATTTTGAATTTGTATATATGAACTGTAACTGTTGACGTGTAATGTATCTGTGCATTTACGAAATAAATTAATATGAATATGAATATCAGGCCCCGTAGCCGAATGGCATTTCTCCGACGCAAAACGAAAGCGATACGCCGCTGGCTCTGTCGCGCCAATAAGCAAGCGCGATAGAGATAGATATCTACTAGCGCTTCGTTTCGTGAGCGTTTCGTGAGCGATTGTGCCATTCGGCTAGCCACCCAGTTCGGCGCAGGTTCCAAAACTAAATGCAAGAATAACTGGCCGTGAACTTGACCGCTTTGAAAATAACTGTTTTGCTCTCAATCTTCGTTGGTTCGATAATTTATTTGAAAATGAAAATTTATTGGTAACATTTGGTTACATGTCAATGGTTAGGTAAAATTTAAATTATTTAAAATGTCAATAGTACTAGGCATATAAAATAACACGCTATATATAGCTATATATATTTTAGAGGGGGTTTGATTCGAACTTGACTGTGTCTTTGTTTAAAGAAATTAATTAGCTATACTTAAGCTAATATTTTGTACAATATCTTAAAGTTAGCTAATCTTAAAACTTCTAACATTTTGTGTTAAAAATATAGTTTCAGAATTTTATGTAAAACTTATGTAGATAATTATATGTTTACCATGAATCAACTATTGAACCTGAATGAGGAGGCACACTGACATTTTATCCCGCAAGGCGGCGCCTGTGCAAGTGTCTAGCATGTCACTGTCATTCATATGTGAGAGAGAGAGAAAACATATCGTCTCGCTCTCATGTATGGACTAATACGGTGGCGCCATCTGTCATAACCTTTGAGTGTGCCTCCTCTTTTGAATCTAAAACAGGTAGGTATCGAAGAAGAATGTAACATGCCTAAAGAGTACCTCTTAAGGCTCCAGTACACAATGGCCCATGCTGGCCCACTACAGGCCATCGCCATTGTGTACAGGGGGTAATGGTGTATGATGGCGGACAATTGTCAATCGTGGTGCGCAATCGGGGAGTTGTCGGTTTTTTGGGCACACTTCAAAGGAATCGTGGCGTAGCGTGGCCTGTGGTGTTCACACAATCGGCCATTGTTTAGTTTGTCACCGACCGCCTGACCGGGATTGTGCACTTTTTTGTTGCTAGAACTAGAATTTTTGATCGCCCAAGATATCAGTACCGTGGAGCAATGAAGAAACTTTTAAAGTTTATTGATTTATATCAATCTGAGCCTGTAATTAGGGCTCTGGATATTCGTTACTACCCGCCGATCCGTGCGCCCGGCCCCTTAGCCCCGGCGGTGCTAAGCGTCCGAACTACCCGAACCCGCCGAAGTCCGTTCCCGTGTAGTGCCGTTCGCGCGTGTAGTGCCCATGTAGTGCCGAATCGGCGTTCGGGGCCGGACGGCCGGACGCACGGACTTCGGCACCGTTCGGGTATTGAACACACGAGGCGGCCGAGCCGACGGACCGATCGACTTATTGCCGTGCCGGTTTGTATTTAAAAAATAGGTGAAATTTAAAATTTATATTAATTTAGCGAACGAATACGAATTGGTTTTATACATACTCGTTTTATTTTGATCAATAACGTGTTAACTATATTTTTTGTACTTGTTCCCGTTACGTTGTAGGCTACTCGTACAGATTAGATAATATGGTGATATTCAATACAAATATTACAAACGTATTCCTATTCCTATAGGTCCATAATTCGCCTCGGCGTGTTTCTACTTCTATTTATTCTTATGAACGTCAAAGCTATGTGCATACCAAGTTTCATGCTTTCTGACATCATAATAATTTAGGCCATTGAAAACGCGTGCCCTATATAATAAAACCTAAAATGTAAAACATGGAAAAAAATCGAGTAGTTAAAATTTGTCCCCCAGTCACAATTGCTCCGCTGTCCCTTTCTCGTTTTAGTTATTAAGGTTTTATCATTTTTGGTTCTTTAAACTGATTTTCATATTCGCTTGAACCAAGAACGCGAACGATCATCAAGCATCACTATACGTCGAGAACGGATCGGACCCGCGGGTTTTTAGAGTCCGTCGATCCGGACACACGGACTACACGGGTACCCGGACTTTAATTACACGGTCCCTAATTACCCGTTCCAAACGGGCCAGAAATCCGGATTCGTGTAACACGGGAACGGATACCCGGCAACGGGTACACGAAACACGGACGCGACCGGGAGCCCTACCTGTAATACTTGTAAACAGTTTATAAATAATAGCCACAGCCGTAATTACTTCTATGTCTATCGCAAGTGGTTTGCCAGCCAGCAATGAGACATGCGCCACTGTGTGAACACCAAGTGATCGTGGCCTACAATTGCGCATTGCAAAGCGTGGCCCATCACAGGACATAGTGTACTGGAGCCTTAAATTGTGATGCCAAGTCACATATTAATACTAGGTAGGTATATTAATAGATCGGCAATAACTGAAATGCCGCTGCCGACTCCAGTGGAGAGGAATTATTATTTATGGCCGTTTTATCGACGTTCTCTGGATGTAACCGGTTTCAGCCAGGTGCATACGTCTGAACGATATGTACAGTCAACCAATTGGAACCCTAGGCCACTGTAGAGGTAGAACTATGTCGTAGTGACGTTATAAATCAGGTTGTAAGAAATCTCTTACTGCTTGTCATTTTGACATGGTTGTAGAGTGGCCTAGGGTTCCATATGGTTGACTGGACTTTTCTTCTTCGTCGAAAGTGTCGAAACCTCATGACTGAGGGTCGTGACCACCATAGCGCTATAGGTTGTCGCTATACGTTGCAGTGCTCTCCACTCAGACACAACAATATGTACTGGGTATAGTGGGTACGGAGCCAAATGCAGAACATAGCTATCTCTATCGCTCTGTATTGGCGCCACGGAGCCAGCCTGCGGTTCAATCGGCGTCTGGCGTCAACGATTGATGCACAGTGATTGTTGAGAATTAGAGTCTATCCGATAGTGGGGACGTTTATCGACAAAAAGAGGCCAAACCTTCTTTTTCTTGACCAAAGCATGAAACTTGGCACAGTTGTTCCTTATATAAAAATAAGCCGATTAAGATCGGGAGCCTTCGGGAGCCTCCCCCCTGGGGCTCGGGAGGGGGGGTCAAAGTACCGCTTCACCCGGCTTGCTTTGAAAAATTCTAACATAGCCCGTTTAGTTCATAGGTCATGTTTGGTATCGTTTTCGAGTAAATCAATAACGTAGAATTCATTTTTGGTACTAAAATTATGATTTAATGGTAAATAAAATAAAAAAAAATTTAAAGTTTTAAATTTTCATCTACGATTTACAAATTCAAGTCATCATAAATGTCAAACTGTTTGCTTTTTATACAAATAAAAAATATGATATGAAAGCCTATTTAATATAGGTTATGAATAATATAACTTTTACCCACCTTTACTAACGTTAAGTTTCATAAAAAAAAACTTTAAGCCGCGCGGCGTCGGGACGCCGCGAGCGTAATTTTAAAATACCTTTATTTTAAAAAACTCTATTAGAACCCATTTAGCTATTAGGTCATATTTAGTACCGTTTTCGAGTAAATTAATAACGTAGAATTTAGTTTTGTTACTAAAATGACCATTTAATGTTAAATGAAATAAAAATAAAAATAAATCATTTTCTGTGAGTTGCAAATTCAAGTCACGATAAATGTCAAACGGTTTGCTTTTTCTATAAATATAAAAATATGATATTAAAGCCTATTCACAAAGGATAGTACGCGTTCACCTACGCGAGCTTAGACTGTCTGCGGGGAACGCGCCTCTTTCATATATTTGATCGCCAGTGTCAGAGGTGTGTTAATGCATAAATAGAAAAAGATTCATTGTTATTGACGTGTCGACAACGGCAACACTCGGGTCGGACCACACGATCTAAAGACTGACTGTACCTGTTATTTATTCATTGTAGTGAATCCTGAAAGAAATTTATATAATAGTATTTTATACAATCGTGATATAATACAAAACTTTTCAGTCGAGTACCATGTGTAGTACGGTACGAGAGTGAAAAGCTTAATTATATCACTATTGTATACAATACTTTTTCTACGAGTCATCATCTTCATCATCAATGGACGGAAATATCACCATTCATGCAAGTTAAAATTAATGTCAATAGAGTCGTTCACCGTTGTATCAACATCGAATTACCTAGCAACCAATTGTTTGTAATAACCGTCTCTGATTGGCCGATAACGCGACAGATAAAAAAAATGTGTTTCAGATGCAGGAAAATTTGCCAGGTATCGCAAATTAGTATAGAAATTGTATGAAGTTCTATTTTTAAAATATTATAGTTAACTAAAGTCCATTATAATGAGCTTATTATAATTGAGTCGGAACTGCCATAGAGTATCCAACACTGAAAAGTTAGCACTTATAGTTTAGTCTGTGGTGTCCTAATTGACAGATTACTCATACTCATACTCATACTATACATTCCCTTCACAAAAACATAGCTGGGTACATATGGAACTGCATAAAAAAGGCTCTACCCTCTTTATGCAGTTGCATCGGTTTTTGCAACCTGATTTACATTTACATCTTGTAACTTCTAAGCAGTGTTGTCTGACCAGTGTGGCACCCATTCGTCTCCTTCTTCCTTCCATCCCCAAGAAGACGGACTTGGCAAATTTTGGTGTGGCACCAACGCCAACGCCTGACTCCAAACAAGAACGCCCTGAGTCCCATTTCTCAAAACTGAAAGTTACAAGTTACAAGCGGAAGTCTCTTTCCAACTTGTCATATTAGACATTGACAACCAGTTGAAAACTGTAACTTGTAGCTTCGAGAAATGGGCCCCTGGTACACTGTGCGCAGTATATGCTGATCCAAGGCAGCCTCTGAAGGAGGTATGTTCTCCAATTGTCGATCTTTTTTGGTACCTAAAGAGGTAGGTACTTCGACCACTCATTCACCGTTGCGCAACGACTTGGTCTGAAACAATATGTGCATTATCATTTTAGAGTCTACAACTATCAAATTACAACTTTTTGGTGGATCACGTAACCTTCAGTATTACCCACTTACGTTACGTATCATAGAAAATTATTACAAACTTTAGTAGAATCTGATTTGCCTCTGATATTGCTCTATCTTGTAATAGTTTGACACCTTGAGTGGCCTGGCTAAGCTTCAAAGCCAAAAGAAAACGTTTCTAGATTAGACATAGTATGGGATAGGTACGATAAACGCAGCTTGAAACGATCAACAAGGGAGAAACATGGCCACCCAAGGCTTCAAACTATTACGAGATGGAGCAATATCATAGATAGGCTAATCAGATTCTACTAAAGTTTGTAATTATTTTGTATGATAGGTAAGTGTGTAATAGTGAAGGTGATCCACCAAAATGTTGTAATTTGATAGTTGCAGAATCTGTTTAAATAAAATGACAATGCACATATTGTTTCAGATCAAGGGTCCTTACGCAACAGTGAATGAGTGCCGGAAGAACCTCTTTACTAGAAAAGATCGACACTTGGAGAACATACCTCCTTCCGAGGCTGCCTTACTTCATCATATACTGCCATTTGTCTAAGACTGGGGCTAAAGACATGCCAACCACACCCTTGCTGCCGACGCATTAGGACACCACGGACTCCACTGTCAGTCTATTGCTGGCCGAATTTTGTGACACACTGCACTTAACGATTTAATCCGCAAGGCTCTCGGCACAGCGAACATGCCGACAACCCTCGAACCTGTCGGCTTGTCAGCAGCAGACGGAAAGCGGCCTGATGGTTGCTTGCTTTTGCCTTGGTTTCTGGGACGACCCTTGGCGTGGGGCGTGACCTGTGTGGATACTTTGGCTCCGTCCAACGTCTAACGCTCGGCCCAGAAACCAGAGACTGCTGCTGCAAAACGCCCAGTTTAAACGCGCAAATATGCATTTTTAAAAAACAACTACATATTTGCGGCAATTGCATTTGAAACATTTGGACCATGGTCATCAGACACCAAGCAGTTCGGGAAGGAAGTTTCCACCAAACTTGTCTGGGCGTTTGGTGACATAAGAGAAAAAGCAAACGGTTGACATTTTTGTTGACTTGAATTTGCAAATTATAGATTATTTTTTTTTAATTTATTTACAATTAAATTATAATTGTAGTACCAAAAATAAATTCTTTGTTATTAATTTACTCGAAAACTATATCAAACATGACCTAATAGCTAAACCGGGTCTAATAGAGTTTTTAAAATAGAGGTATTTTAAAATTACGCTCGCGGCGTCCCGACGCCGCGCGTCTTAAAGTAATTTTTTAGTGGAACTTAACGTTTGTGAAGGTGAATAAAAGTTATATTTTTTATAATCTATATTAAATAGGCTTTCTTATCATATTTTTTATTTATAGAAAAAGCAAACAGTTTGTCATTTATGATGACTTGAATTTGTAAATCATGGATGAAAATTTCAAATTTTTAAATTTTTTTTAATTTTACTTACCATTAAATTATAATTTTAGTACCAAAAATGAATTCTACGTTATTGATTTACTCGAAAACGATATCAAACATGACCTAAACGGGGTCTAATAGAGTTTCTAAAATAAAGGCATTTTAAAATTACGCTCGCGGCGTACCGACGCCGCGCGTCTTAAAGTAATTTTTTTGTGGAACTTAACGTTAGTAAAGGTGGATAAAAGTTATATTTTTTATAATCTATATTAAATAGGCTATCATGTCATATTTTTTATTTATAGAAAAAGCAAACAGTTTGTCATTTATGATGACTTGAATTTGTAAATCATGGATGAAAATTTCAAATTTTTTAATTTTTTTTATTTTATTTACCATTAAATGATAATTTTAGTACTGAAAACGAATTCTACGTTATTGATTTACTCGAAAACGATACCAAACATGACCTATTAACTAAACGGGGTAAGTTAGAATTTTTCAAACCAAGCCGGGTGAAGCGGTACTTTGACCCCCCCTCCCGGGCCCCAGGGGGGAGGCTCCCGAAGGCTCCCGATCTTAATCGGCTTATTTTGATATAAGGAACAATTGTGCCAAGTTTCATGCTTTGGTCAAAAAATTAAAGGTTTCTCAATAAACTCCCCAACTATATGTCACCAAACGCCCAGACAAGTTTGGTGGAAACTTCCTTCCCGAACTGCTTGGTGTCTGATGACCATGGTCCAAATGTTTCAAATGCAATTGCCGCAAATATGTAGTTGTTTTTTAAAAATGCATATTTGCGCGTTTAAACTGGGCGTTTTGCAGCAGCAGTCTCTGGTTTCTGGGCCGAGCGTTAGACGTTGGACGGAGCCAAAGTATCCACACAGGTCACGCCCCACGCCAAGGGTCGTCCCAGAAACCAAGGCAAAAGCAAGCAACCATCAGGCCGCTTTCCGTCTGCTGCTGACAAGCCGACAGGTTCGAGGGTTGTCGGCATGTTCGCTGTGCCGAGAGCCTTGCGGATTAAATCGTTAAGTGCAGTGTGTCACAAAATTCGGCCAGCAATAGACTGACAGTGGAGTCCGTGGTGTCCTAATGCGTCGGCAGCAAGGGTGTGGTTGGCATGTCTTTAGCCCCAGTCTTAGACAAATGGCAGTATATGATGAAGTAAGGCAGCCTCGGAAGGAGGTATGTTCTCCAAGTGTCGATCTTTTCTAGTAAAGAGGTTCTTCCGGCACTCATTCACTGTTGCGTAAGGACCCTTGATCTGAAACAATATGTGCATTGTCATTTTATTTAAACAGATTCTGCAACTATCAAATTACAACATTTTGGTGGATCACCTTCACTATTACACACTTACCTATCATACAAAATAATTACAAACTTTAGTAGAATCTGATTAGCCTATCTATGATATTGCTCCATCTCGTAATAGTTTGAAGCCTTGGGTGGCCATGTTTCTCCCTTGTTGATCGTTTCAAGCTGCGTTTATCGTACCTATCCCATACTATGTCTAATCTAGAAACGTTTTCTTTTGGCTTTGAAGCTTAGCCAGGCCACTCAAGGTGTCAAACTATTACAAGATAGAGCAATATCAGAGGCAAATCAGATTCTACTAAAGTTTGTAATAATTTTCTATGATACGTAACGTAAGTGGGTAATACTGAAGGTTACGTGATCCACCAAAAAGTTGTAATTTGATAGTTGTAGACTCTAAAATGATAATGCACATATTGTTTCAGACCAAGTCGTTGCGCAACGGTGAATGAGTGGTCGAAGTACCTACCTCTTTAGGTACCAAAAAAGATCGACAATTGGAGAACATACCTCCTTCAGAGGCTGCCTTGGATCAGCATATACTGCGCACAGTGTACCAGGGGCCCATTTCTCGAAGCTACAAGTTACAGTTTTCAACTGGTTGTCAATGTCTAATATGACAAGTTGGAAAGAGACTTCCGCTTGTAACTTGTAACTTTCAGTTTTGAGAAATGGGACTCAGGGCGTTCTTGTTTGGAGTCAGGCGTTGGCGTTGGTGCCACACCAAAATTTGCCAAGTCCGTCTTCTTGGGGATGGAAGGAAGAAGGAGACGAATGGGTGCCACACTGGTCAGACAACACTGCTTAGAAGTTACAAGATGTAAATGTAAATCAGGTTGCAAAAACCGATGCAACTGCATAAAGAGGGTAGAGCCTTTTTTATGCAGTTCCATATGTACCCAGCTATGTTTTTGTGAAGGGAATGTATAGTATGAGTATGAGTATGAGTAATCTGTCAATTAGGACACCACAGACTAAACTATAAGTGCTAACTTTTCAGTGTTGGATACTCTATGGCAGTTCCGACTCAATTATAATAAGCTCATTATAATGGACTTTAGTTAACTATAATATTTTAAAAATAGAACTTCATACAATTTCTATACTAATTTGCGATACCTGGCAAATTTTCCTGCATCTGAAACACATTTTTTTTATCTGTCGCGTTATCGGCCAATCAGAGACGGTTATTACAAACAATTGGTTGCTAGGTAATTCGATGTTGATACAACGGTGAACGACTCTATTGACATTAATTTTAACTTGCATGAATGGTGATATTTCCGTCCATTGATGATGAAGATGATGACTCGTAGAAAAAGTATTGTATACAATAGTGATATAATTAAGCTTTTCACTCTCGTACCGTACTACACATGGTACTCGACTGAAAAGTTTTGTATTATATCACGATTGTATAAAATACTATTATATAAATTTCTTTCAGGATTCACTACAATGAATAAATAACAGGTACAGTCAGTCTTTAGATCGTGTGGTCCGACCCGAGTGTTGCCGTTGTCGACACGTCAATAACAATGAATCTTTTTCTATTTATGCATTAACACACCTCTGACACTGGCGATCAAATATATGAAAGAGGCGCGTTCCCCGCAGACAGTCTAAGCTCGCGTAGGTGAACGCGTACTATCCTTTGTGAATAGGCTTTAATATCATATTTTTATATTTATAGAAAAAGCAAACCGTTTGACATTTATCGTGACTTGAATTTGCAACTCACAGAAAATGATTTATTTTTATTTTTATTTCATTTAACATTAAATGGTCATTTTAGTAACAAAACTAAATTCTACGTTATTAATTTACTCGAAAACGGTACTAAATATGACCTAATAGCTAAATGGGTTCTAATAGAGTTTTTTAAAATAAAGGTATTTTAAAATTACGCTCGCGGCGTCCCGACGCCGCGCGGCTTAAAGTTTTTTTTTATGAAACTTAACGTTAGTAAAGGTGGGTAAAAGTTATATTATTCATAACCTATATTAAATAGGCTTTCATATCATATTTTTTATTTGTATAAAAAGCAAACAGTTTGACATTTATGATGACTTGAATTTGTAAATCGTAGATGAAAATTTAAAACTTTAAATTTTTTTTTATTTTATTTACCATTAAATCATAATTTTAGTACCAAAAATGAATTCTACGTTATTGATTTACTCGAAAACGATACCAAACATGACCTATGAACTAAACGGGCTATGTTAGAATTTTTCAAAGCAAGCCGGGTGAAGCGGTACTTTGACCCCCCCTCCCGAGCCCCAGGGGGGAGGCTCCCGAAGGCTCCCGATCTTAATCGGCTTATTTTTATATAAGGAACAACTGTGCCAAGTTTCATGCTTTGGTCAAGAAAAAGAAGGTTTGGCCTCTTTTTGTCGATAAACGTCCCCACTAATAAGAGAAAAAGCAAACGGTTGACATTTTTGTTGACTTGAATTTGCAAATTATAGATGATTTTTTTTTAATTTATTTACAATTAAATTATAATTGTAGTACCAAAAATAAATTCTTTGTTATTAATTTACTCGAAAACTATATCAAACATGACCTAATAGCTAAACCGGGTCTAATAGAGTTTTTAAAATAGAGGTATTTTAAAATTACGCTCGCGGCGTCCCGACGCCGCGCGTCTTAAAGTAATTTTTTAGTGGAACTTAACGTTTGTGAAGGTGAATAAAAGTTATATTTTTTATAATCTATATTAAATAGGCTTTCTTATCATATTTTTTATTTATAGAAAAAGCAAACAGTTTGTCATTTATGATGACTTGAATTTGTAAATCATGGATGAAAATTTCAAATTTTTAAATTTTTTTTAATTTTACTTACCATTAAATTATAATTTTAGTACCAAAAATGAATTCTACGTTATTGATTTACTCGAAAACGATATCAAACATGACCTAAACGGGGTCTAATAGAGTTTCTAAAATAAAGGCATTTTAAAATTACGCTCGCGGCGTACCGACGCCGCGCGTCTTAAAGTAATTTTTTTGTGGAACTTAACGTTAGTAAAGGTGGATAAAAGTTATATTTTTTATAATCTATATTAAATAGGCTATCATGTCATATTTTTTATTTATAGAAAAAGCAAACAGTTTGTCATTTATGATGACTTGAATTTGTAAATCATGGATGAAAATTTCAAATTTTTTAATTTTTTTTATTTTATTTACCATTAAATGATAATTTTAGTACTGAAAACGAATTCTACGTTATTGATTTACTCGAAAACGATACCAAACATGACCTATTAACTAAACGGGGTAAGTTAGAATTTTTCAAACCAAGCCGGGTGAAGCGGTACTTTGACCCCCCCTCCCGGGCCCCAGGGGGGAGGCTCCCGAAGGCTCCCGATCTTAATCGGCTTATTTTGATATAAGGAACAATTGTGCCAAGTTTCATGCTTTGGTCAAAAAATTAAAGGTTTCTCAATAAACTCCCCAACTACGAGTTACCCCTGCAGGTAGATACTACCTCTAAATAGCCCAAAGTCAGCTCACTCCGCGATTCTATTGCCGCGCTACAAGTACATGCTGGCGGCCGCGAGTTCGCGGCCTAATCAGGGGTGGCGCGCGTTTTCACGGAACTCACGTTAGCACTTTTTATTGTTACTTTACGTCGCGTGTTTTTTTAAGGTTCATATGCGATGTCCGCGTGTGAGTGGCTGATAATGCTTAGTTAAATGAACAACAATATTACACATATTGTCCTATTTTATTCATGATGTCTATATTGATTAAGTCCCACGGAAAAGTTCAATAAGGCTGTTTTGATGTTGGGACTTCAACAAAAATATACAAAATACCTTGAAAGTTCTTAAGACGAATATAATCGTATAACATTTTATCTGAGTATTAAATCGTTTTAAGACATAGGCAACCCTATCGTCCGACGCTGCGCTTTGCGGCTCGTTTCTTTGTTAGAATTTTGTAGGTATTTAAAAGGCGGTATTTCGTGAACATCAAAGCAGTGGGCTTTCTGTACTTGTACTATTGGCGGTCGACTGCGGACGCGGCGCGAGACGTGGTGCGGCGGGTGACTGCCCACCTCGAGGCCGGGCGACATGTCGCAGCTGTATTCTGCGACCTGTCGCGCGCCTTCGAAACAGTCGACCACGCACTGCTTCTCGCAAAGCTATCGCGGTATGGCATAAATGGATCCTTCCTCGAGATATTAAGGTCCTTCCTTGGGGAGCGAAAACAATCCACTTACGTAAAATCTTTTTGCTCTGACCTTGAACAACTGGGGGACAGTGCTGTCCCACAGGGATCAACGATGGGAAATAACCTGTTTTTGGTCCTTGTGAATGACATCACTGCCGCTTCCGATGACGCGGAGTACGTTATGTTTGCCGACGACACGTGTGTAATAACTGCAGCCGACGATTTCCCTAGCTTAGAAATAAAACTAGCTCAAACAGCAAAAAAGATATCTGATTGGTTCAGTGCTAATGGCATGCTTTTGAATGTGGATAAGACAAACATAATGTACTTCCAATTAAGAAGAAATGAAAATACTCCGAATATTGTTTTAAACAATACTCCAGTACCACACGTACATGAAGTTAAATACTTGGGTTTTGTAATTGATTCAGGACTGACGTGGGCACCCCATATAGACATGACGTGTAAACGTCTCGCATCTGCGTGCTTCGCTTTGTCTAGGCTAACTCACAGTCTGTCCGAGGAGAACCGAAAGAGTGCCTACTATGGGTACTTCCATTCTATATTAACCTACGGTGTCGACCTATGGGGTACTGCTGCGGACCGTGAGAGAATGTTCAAATTACAAAAGCGTGCCCTTCGCATTCTAACTAGAAAACCGCTTGACCATCCAGCTAGGGAACTTTTTAGAAGTTGTAAAATACTTACGTTGCCAAGTGTGTACATAATCGAAGCATGCAAATATGTCAGACAAAACCTTCATCTGATCCCCACTCATAGCCAACTCAGGGGCAGCGTGACGCGCAGGCGTAACCAGCTGGTCGTGCCAGCGTGCCGCCTCGCAAAAACTAGAAAGTCTGTGCATGTAATGGGTATCAGACTTTACAATGTACTGCATGATGACATAAAGCAAGCTTCTAGCGATGCAATATTTGTCCGCAAACTAAAATCCATCCTACTCGAAATGGCTTGCTATACTTTGGATGAGTTCCTTGATACCTACGGGTCATTGACTGGATCGTGTACCTACTAATGTAATATGTGTGTCTGCATTACTTAGAATACCCAATGTGAAATGTGATTTTTTTTTTTTTTCTAAATAATCATTGTATGTAAATAATTGACGTGTAAATGTGAATATTTTACCAATAAACATCTATATCTATATCTATATCTATTAAATATTCTGTGCCAAAGTGTAGAATTGTAACTTTCAACCGTTTCAACGTCATAATTAGTCATCGTCGCTTAGCACCCATAGTACAAGCTTTGCTTAGACCGGGGCTAAATTGATCTGTGTAAGGTGTCTCTAATTTTTTTTTATTTCATAGAAAACCAGGGTTTAATAACACTTCCAGACCTTGTGCAACTCGCTGCAGATTTAACTTGGACCGACTCCAGTTGTTTAAACTTACCTGAACATGAACATGTATGTCTCCACTCCTGTCCGTACTGACGACATATTTCTGAAACAAAAGAGAGCACGTTTAGTCATATGTCGTGTCAAAATTCGGTCGTAACCTTAACAAAATTATTCAGTCAGAATCGAAATGCCATTTAAAATTATGTTTGGCGGTATCTGAATCATACCCTAGTACTTTCAATAAGTATCTACAGTTGTAGTGCGAAAAGGGTTTCCTTCGTGTTTTTCCGGAAACGTTCGTATTTGTCATGGTAGTTCAGTCAATGTCAGTACATCTTCTTGTACTGAGACAGACTGAAATAGCATGACACGTTCGTACGTTTCCGTAACAGTTCAATACGAAGGCAAATCTTTTTGCACTACATCTGTACAACATTATTTGCATTAGGTACAAGCCCACATTGCCTATCATCAAATTTCATCGATGTCGCCCACCGAAGACACTTCCATAGAGATCGAACGTTTGATTTCGTCGCGCCTGTCTTCCACGCAAGCCACAATACTAAATAGCACTTAAACTTAAGCAGTTTCATTTACTTACTCGAATATTACATACATACATACATACATACATACAATCACGCCCGTATCCCATACAGGGGTAGGCAGAGCACATGAACTACTCAAGTTTCAGTGCCACTCTTAGAAAAAAGAGGTTGAAAGAAAACTAAAATTGTGACATTGCAGTGACAGGTTGCCAGCCTCTCGCCTACGCCACAATTTTAACCCATATCCCACAGTCGGCTTTTACGACACCCACGGGAAGAAAGGGGGTGGTGAAATTCTAAACCCGGCACCACACGGGCAATATTCCTCGAATATTCCTTTTTTGGAATACAGGCATGAGTTTACCTATGTTTGTATGTGTGTTTTTATGTAGGTAGAAGAGATTACCTAATACGCATGTTCGTAGTGCGACGTAAGCGGATTGCCAGTATTGCCACCATAGCACTAACCGGATTACGGATATAGGACGTCCGGTCATCGCGTTGATTGGCCTTTGTTTGTTATTTTAAGCCCGATTGGGTAAATCTCTGAGAGATATTGATTTTTAAAGTAGGAATGTTGTCTAGTAGTAATGTATACAGGGTGTCCCAAGACTATGGGACATGAACGGAAAGTACTTTAAATATCGTGGATAGGGTATTTTGCTAAAAGAAGACTTTATTTTATTTTTAAAACTAAGTAAAACTGCATTCATAGATTTTTAAATAATTACATGGTTAAACCGGGAATCAAACCCGCTACACGAGAAAAAAAAATCATTCTGTAATTTTGTCATACCGATCGATACGTTTCATCATAAGGATTATTTTTTTCTAAATAACATAGTGTCGGACATAAAAGGAAGACCATGAATTTTAACATTTTACATAGCATACTCCTTAGCCTTAAATTTTGTCCATGCAATTTTTCAAAAAAAAAAAAAATCTTTAAATGCAGTTTTACTAAGTTTTAAAAATAAAATAAAGTCTTCTTTCAGCAATATATCCTATCTGTGATATTTTAGGTACTTTCCCTTCATGTCCCATATTCTTGGGACACCCTGTATAGTAGTAGTAACAGGGGCGGCTCACTCCGCGATTATATCGCCGCGCTACAAGTACATGCCGGCGGCCGCGAGTTCGCGGCCTAATCAGGGAACGCACGGAACGCACGTTCGCACTTTCTATAGTTACTTTACGTCGCGATTTTTTTTAAGTTTTATAGGCGATGTCCGCATTGTCCGCGTGTGAATGGCTAATAATGCTTAGTTAAATAGACATCATGAATAAAATAGGACAATCTTACACATCTAATATTGATTAAGTCCCACGTAAAAGTTCAATAAGGCTTGTGATGTCGGGACTTAAACAAAAATATATAAATACTGTATATATATCTAGAATGTACCCAAGACTGGAATATCATATGATAGTATAACATTTTATCTGAGTACTAATTCGTTTTAATCCATAGGCAACCCTATCGTCCGGAGCTGCGCACGTGCGGCTCGTTTCTTTGTTAGAATTTTGTAGGCATTTAAAAGGCGGCATTTCGTGAACATCAAAGTAGTGGGCCTTCTGTACTTGTACTATTATATATTCTGTGGTAGTAATGTTGTTATTTAATGCATGTTAATTATAAGATGTAATGTTTTGAAAAGAAGTGGCCCGCCGAGTTTCTTGCCGGTCCCATAGTGGATACCCCCCTCCCAACTGAGGGGGGACTGAAATCTTCTCGAGGCTGAGGCGTAGGGTTAGAGCCGGCGTAGCTTTGTTTGACGTTCATATGCGCATTGTAATATGCCTACTTGAAAAATAAATATTTCATTTTCATTTTAATTATTATTATTTAGACAGTTCGGAAACTTTTAGGGTCACATCTATCGTCTCGCGAGCGTAGCGTCGGGCCAACTGTATGGCAAAGCCTGACGCCGCTAGATGTGGGGGGCTAGAGGTAGGGTAGGTAGTGTACTCGTACGGTACGACGTTTGATCGGTCGGGAGTTCGAACCCCGGCTCTTACCAATGACTTCTTCGGTAGGTTTTCCTGTGTGCAAAAATCGTGAGGAAACCGGACTAATTCCCCTAGTTACCCTTTGGGTTGGAAGGTCAGATGGTGGTCGCTTTCGTAAAACTAGTGCCTACGCCAAATCTCGGGTTTAGTTGTCACAGCGGACTCCAGGCTCCCATGAGCAATGAATCAAATCATGCAAAAGCAATTGTCACCTCCCAAAAGTTGCATAGCACATGTCTACCAGTCAAATACCTTGCTAGTGTAGAATCCATGTTTTAAGACGATACAGAAGCGAAAATGCTAAAATGGAAAGGGCCCCTTTCCATTTTAGCATTTTCAATTTGAGAATTTTAGTTAAAATATACTAGTGTTATTAACCAGATTTATAAAAAAAAAATTGTCCATTAAGAACAACTCGGTTAAAAGATTATTGCGAAAAAATCTTTAAAATCGAGGTTCCGCTCTCGACTGTTTCCTCCTCTAAAACTCAGTCAATCGGAACGATGAGAATCTGAATAACAATGAAATAATCTGTGTCGGACCGTTTAGTTTTTTTGGCTAATTGTTACCAATCTTGAGTATCACACCTTTTTTTGCGCCATAATGAAAAAGGCCGTTTTTGGAAATTTTTGATTGGCTCTAGCGTCTTTAAAAATAATAAAAAAATCAAAACGGTCCGGCACAGATAAAAATAATAAAAATCTGTGTTGAAAAAATCACTGCTCTATCTTCAAAAACCAGAGAGGAAAAAGCCGAGAGCGTTCGTATGGATAATTGACCCCTCCTGTATCGTCTTAAAGGCCTTCGATTTTTGGATGAAATCGGACGTAATCCTAAAATGGACACTGATTTTTTTGGTATTCGCTATAGTTAGATTAGAAACAGAATTTACCGAATGTAAACATAACAATCAACTACGCTAGAATTTCGATGAGGGTCGACCTTCACCTCGCGCCAATTGATCTGGCAATCAACATGGATGAGGGCTTAGCCAAGACCACTTTGCACCGCGCCGAACAAAATTGAAAAGAAAACCACAATTACCGCAACCAAATAAAACGAGACTATAGATTAAATATAAGATCATACCATCCCATACATTAAAATGCGTCCGCCTAAGGCCGTTTTCACATTATCCGATCCGATATCGGATGTCGGAAGGATTTCAATAGAAAAACTCCAAGATGGCGCCTGTAATGTATAGGATATCGGTCCGACATCCGATATCGGATCGGATAATGTGAAAACGCATTAAGAACGCACATATACTACGCCAGACATTATTTGAATTCAGCCGCCCGTATCATTCGCGGGGACTGGAATCAGAAGATACAGGATTAAAAAAAAAAAAAAACTACGCCAGACATAGATGGCGCCACAGAAAAAATGTCTTCAGTCGTTGACGCGTGGTGAGCAAAACGCAGTCTGGCTCTGTCGCGCCACTATAGAAGAGCAATAGGGAGAGAGAGACATCCTTCAGCGATTGTGACGTTGGCTAGGTTAGTTCGCCCACTCAACGCCTATTCTGAACTAACGGAGATGCACTATTACTGCAGAGTTAGGAATAGCCATTAAAATGGTAAGGGGTCTGGGCGTATAACATCGCTCGGCTATTTATAGATACTGGCCGCTATTTCGTCGGATACATGATAATTGAAACTATCCTATGTCGTTTTTAGGGTTCCGTAGTCAACTAGGAACCCTTATAGTTTCGTCATGTTCGTCCGTCCGTCCGTTCGTCCGCGGATAATCTCAGTGACCGTTAGCACTAGAAAGCTGAAACTTGGTACCAATATGTATATCAACCACGCCGACAAAGTGCAAAAATAAAAAGTGAAAAAAATGTTTTATTTTGGTAACACGTAAAGTGGGGGGTGTTTTTTTTTCATTTCAATCCTGTCGCGTGATATATTGCAGCATCGGTATTTAAAAATGAATAGGGGTTTACTAAAATAATTTTTTGATATTCTTAATATTTTCGGAACTAATCGCTCCAAAAGTTTAAAAAAATGCGTCCCCCGCTTCTAACTTTTGAACCATAAGTTTTAAAAATATGAAAAAAATCACAAAAGTAGAACTTTATAAAGACATTTAACAAAAATATTTTGAACATGATAGATTGAACAGTTTTTGAAAACAATACGAGAAACTACGGAACCCTACACTGAGCGTGGCCCGAGCCCGACACAAATAATAATAATAACAATTAAATGCAATTTTGTCTATATATTTTCAAAGAATCAAGAGGGCCTTTACCAGTTAGTGTGGTGAAAAGAGTATTTTTATTGTATTGTATTTAAAAAGTGGACATCTATTCTGAACGGACATGCACTATCAGTGCGGTAGGAGTAACGTTCCATTAAACGCTGTGAGGGGTCCCGAGGTAAGGCGTTTAAAATCGCTCGGCTATTTTTAGCGATGCAACTGCGCTTCAGAAGCTATAGGTTTAGGCGCTATACGGGGATTATATCACTGATACTCTTAAATTTAAACTTTTGTGACTTTCATTCTGGAAGTCGCAAGTTCGAATCCCGACTCGATTTTTTCTGACATATGTACGAAATGCCATTTGATATTTTTCCAGTCGCTTTTTGGTGGACCACCGGACTAATAAGGCCTAGTTTAACCTGAGGGTTGGAAGGTCAGATGGCAGTCGCTTTCGTAAAACTAGTGGCTACGCAAAATCTTGGGATTAGCTGTCACGGGCCCCAGGCTACCATGAATCGTGGCAAAATGCTCGTATCAATATACCGTTACCGTTACTGGTTTTCGGAACTTATGATATTTGCCAGTCGCTTTTCAGTAAAGGAAAACATCGTGAGGAAACTGGACTAATCCCAATAGGTTGGGTCTATTGACTACGTCACTTCGCCAGCCTGCAAGGTTGATTCCGTCTTTGCGTTTCTGAAGTTACAGGCATCAGTGAGCCATGGCTACAATGACCGCTGACCATCACGCGAGCAATTGCTAGTTTGCTACCGACGTAGTATAAAAAAAATATGTCATTTGTCTCACGTTTGTAGCACAAACAAATTTTATGTATATTTAAGCAACGTATCCGTAAACAATTATTTTGTTCCCATGAGAAACATTACAATGTACTTTTTGCAAACGGTCCAAGTTCAATCGACGATGTTTACCGCCCACAGAAATAGCCCAGTGTATCACCGACTTGTTTAAATTTAAGCCTTATTACAACGGGTTATAGTCTAACTAAGGCTAGGTTATTGCCATCAACACTAATGGCGTCTGAATAATGCTTTTAGAAAAACACAATTAGTGAATGTAATCAACCGTTGGGTGAGAAATGTGGGTGAAGTGCGCAAACGCTCTGCCGGCATAAGCAAGGTGACAAACGCTTGCGTTATGGCGCAATTTCATTTGTCTATAGGGCCCGCATTCGGGGTACGAGAGATTTCTGTAACGCGTGCCACAGGGCCCGTACTCCACCCTTTTTAGGGTTCCGTAGTCAACTAGGAACCCTTATAGTTTCGCCATGTCTGTCTGTCCGTCCGTCCGTCCGTCCGCGGATAATCTCAGTAACCGTTAGCACTAGAAAGCTGAAATTTGGTGCCAATATGTATATCAATCACGCCAACAAAGTGCAAAAATAAAAAATGGAAAAAAATGTTTTATTAGGGTACCCCCCCTACATGTAAAGTGGGGGCTGATATTTTTTTTCATTCCAACCCCAACGTGTGATATATTGTTGGATAGGTATTTAAAAATGAATAAGGGTTTTTTAAGATCGTTTTTTGATAATATTAATATTTTCGGAAATAATCGCTCCTAAAGGAAAAAAAAGTGCGTCCCCCCCCCCTCTAACTTTTGAACCATAAGTTTAAAAAATATGAAAAAAATCACAAAAGTAGAACTTTATAAAGACTTTCTAGGAAAATTGTTTTGAACTTGATAGGTTCAGTAGTTTTTGAGAAAAATACGGAAAACTACGGAACCCTACACTGAGCGTGGCCCGACACGCTCTTGGCCGGTTTTTACCTAATAGGATCGAAAGGGCTCATGACTCAGTAGGAAAAACATTAACCTATTGTAGAAAAAAAAAAGTTTTTAATTTTTTCGCGAAAATCCCCAAATATTTTGCCCAGCGCATCAGCATTGCTATCCAGCAGGGCAACGCGGCGCGGCCAGCCTTCTGGGCTCCTTATCTAACGAACACGGCCTAGGCCAAATTTTTATTTGTAAGTTTTAATAAGTGTTTTATTATTATGTTATTTTTTCTACTCGTCGACTTCAATCTGTCAATTAGGACACTACAGACTAAACTATAACTACTAACTTTTCAGTGTTTGATACTCTATGGCAGTTCCGACTCAACTATAATATCTCATTATAGTTAACTTTAGTTAACTGTAATAATTTCAAAAATAGAACTTCATACAATTTCTATACTAATTTGCGATACCTGGCAAATTTTTCTGCATCTGAAACACATTTTTTTTTACTCTATCGCGTTACCGACCAATCAGAGACGGTTATTATAAACAATTGGTTGCTAGGTAATGCGATGTTGATACAACGGTGAACGACGCTATTAACATTAATTTTAACTTGAATGATGATATGATGAAAATGATGACTCATAGAAAAAGTATTGTATACAATAGTGATATTATTAACTTTTTCACTCTCGTACCGTACTATTAGGCCACTCAGCAAGCTTCGTGGCCTAAACATGGTACTCAACTGAAAAGCTTTGTATTATATCACGATTGTATAAAATACTATTACGTATTACATTGTTAATAAAGATTACTTATTTAACCGTACATTCCAATTCAGGAAACGTGAAAGGGAAACGTCAGATGTCAGCACAGAACGTGGAAAGGGCCCGCGGGAAATCAGCGGTAGGTTCATACAATCAGACCTACAATAAGTAGGTACGTGTGCAACTCTAACTGTGTGTAATGTGTGTATAATATGTATAATAGACATACCTACATTAGGGTGGAGCGACAAAACACTTTTCTGGAATTAGCAAACCTAATAGTTATCAAATCAATCAATGCCCCTTAGCACATCTCGGACACTGGCGATCAAATATATGAAAGAGGCGCGTTCCTAGCACACAGTCTAAGCTCGTGCAGGTGAACACGTACCATGCTTGTATGAGTGAGATCTGACAGGTTGACTGTTCGCGTTTTTGACAGGCGGTAACTGTGAGGTAACCGAGAGGGGGTGGGCGGCGTTCAGCGGGGAGCGGGAGTGGCCATACTGTACGATAGTACTCTTTATATACTGTGCCCTTAGTCTATGAAGCCTTTGCAAATTTTCAGGTTTTTAAATCAACATCTTCTGCCTCCGCATTAGGTTTGAAATTTTGAAAATCTCATACAAACCTGAAAATTCAACTTTGAGATAAATATTTTTCGGCAGTATTATGTTCAGTATACATTATTGATACATATTAATACAAGAAACTACCAAAAATTGCGAAAATAGCGTTAAAAATCGCCAATTTTCAGTATTTTAGCGGCTATTTTGGCGAATGTACTGAAATTAGACAAACTTTGGCGATTCTTGACGCTATTTTCGCAACTTTTTGTAGTTTCCCATAATTATTTTTTTTTTTTCAGTAGCCTACCTAGTGTCCCACTGCTGGGCAAAGGCCTCCCCCCTAGATTTCCAATCCTCCCGATTAAGTGCAGCATCCGTCCAGTTGTTAAGAAAGGAGTCCAGGTCATCCCGCCATCTCTTTCCGGGCCGACCCCTCGGGCGTTTTCGTTTTGGCACCCACTCCGTAGTTAGCTTAGCCCACCGCTGTGGATGCATACGCCGTACATGGCCTGCCCAGTCCCACTTCAACCTGGCGGTTTTGACCCCAACGTCGACAATGCCTGTCTTGGCGCGCAACGTAGTGTTTCGGACCCGGTCAATCCTTTTCACCCCAAGCATGTTGCGCTCCATGGCTCTTTGGCAAACCTTCAATTTTGTTATGATATGTATAATAATGATATGTATCAATAACATATACTAAACATAATATTGCCGAAATTTTTTTTTATCTGAAAGTTTGCACAAAGGCTTCATAGACTAGGGGGCATTGATTGATAACTATTAGGTTTGCTAATTCCAGAAAAGTGTTTTTTCGCTCCACCCTAACCTACATACCACTGTTAACCACCAAGTGGCCTTTTTTTAAAAGGAACGTAAACAATCTTACATATTTATCTAACTCAACCAAGCAATTAATTTAATTAATAAAAAAAAATGACTTTATAAACTTTGTAACAAAAAACTATTGCCAGCAATGTACAGCACACACACTTGTAAAGTGAATTCACACGCTCATAAGTATGAGCCATGTATGAGCGATGTGAGTAATGACAATTAAGTGTTTGAATGTTGGAATTTCGGAAAAATAATTGTTCAGTTAATTTAAATAACTATGATTTGCTGATATATTATTATGCGCAAACGATTGCTAACTGACTGTATATTATTATTGGATTGAATAAAAGTCCGGGTGGTGGTAAGGTAACACACTGTATACATGCACTATCTTTTGCCCGCGGCTTCGGTTGCGTTAAATTGCAAAATGCTCCTTACAAACTTCCACCCCCCATTTTAGGGAATTGGGTGGTTAGAAAGAGACGTAAAAAGAAGTGTCACCTTCAACTACCTCCACTTAAAAAATCACGCCAATTCGTCGCTCCGTTTTGTCGGGAAAGACGGACAAACAAACAGACACACACACACACACTCTTTCCCATTTATAATATTAAGTATGGATATATTCACTCCTGTATTCCCAAATGGAGTAGGCAGAGCACAAGCATGCAGCTTGCTTAGCTTATGTTTCTTGTAAATATTTTTTAAATTAATTGTAATTTAGGGGGTTAAAAGTTAAGTTAAAAGAAAACATCAATTAAAAACAAAAATTGTGATACTGTGACAGGAAGCCAGCCCAGCGCTCACACCACAATGATACCCACGGTCGACTTCTATACGACGCCCACGGGAGGAAATAGTTATTTGTTATACAAAGGGACAAAGTTGTATTTTAACGCCGAGTGTGGAATTGAAAAACGAGCAAGTGAAAGGATTCTATAGTTGAACCACGAGCGAAGCGAGTGGTTCGAGAATAGAATCCTGATCTTGCGAGTTTTTTAACACACGAGAAGTAAAATACATTTGCACCCGAGTGTAACACAAAACTTTTCCCCTCACTATAGCGAGGAAACTACAACGCAAAAAATGCGTTTATAACTGCTTCCACAGGTGGTAAATCATCTTTATTACTAGATTCACCTACTTATATCAATTTTGAAGCAGTTAATTTGACTTTATTCAAGGTCAAATTACTTTACCCACTAGTGGATAAAATGCGTTTTTACCCGCTGGTATTAATGGACAAAACACGTGTTTCCGAGCTAATGAGGGGAAAAGTAAATAATATCACATTGTCAACAAAAACATCCGCTTTACTACCACAATTAATACCTCTCTACTTTGAATGTCTTTGATTTGAATTGCATTTTAATATGTACTGTTATTTTCACACTTACAGTAATAGTCGGTTTACAAACAACTTGAATTATAAGCTCCCGGACGCCACAATTAGTGTTTAATGTTATAATAATAACAAACTTTGTTTAATCTTACCGATTTAACTGGGCGTTGTACTCAAACAGGTTACCTTGCGTTCAGTTTATCGGAAATGTGATTATTTATGTATGTTTACCGTAAATGTGCAAAAGTACAAAAAAGGGAAAAAACTTTTAAAGTAAGTTAAGAATAATCCAGTTAATATTAGCAAAGAGGATCGAGTATTATAGAGAGTTACTGTCGAAGTAAAATGTGTAATCACAGATCACAGTGCATAGACTGCCATCTCTGGACACAGGCTTAGAACTTTTGAACCTCAGTTGTGACAATTTGGCCCATATTCTTAGCTTGATATGTGTTAAAATGTCAAATATTAATATTAGCGCCATCTAGCTGAGCATACCCCAAAGGTGTAATGCCATCTAGACCACCGAACCTTTTTCTGTATGGTACTGAGGTACGTTTTTTTCTTAAGACTTTATCTGTCTATACAGAGTTATATATGTCTTTGATATTAGGAACTTAAAATACCACTATACCACCTCATTTATTATTTACTTTTTTATATCATGTTACTAAATGAAGTGCTTATAAAGGCTGATTTAGATTATAATGTTAACTAAATTTAGACAATACGCATATCATAAAAGGTACTAACGGTACTAAAGGTAAACGAATTTTGTAATAATTGCAAATTATTTAAAATCAAAACATTTCAAAGATTTAACTTAATCGTGAACATTTAATGAAGGCCACACGAAGTTCAAAACGTATTTGTTCTAAATATTTAACTATTACCAATAAACTGCACTCATATAGGTATAGGTATACCCCAAAACAACAAACATTAAAACCGCAATTATCCAGTGTTCTGGCTAGGAACACAACAGCTATTTCTGGCTGAGCTAACCATTCGGTCAATACTGGAACATAATATTGACCGACTTATTGACGTAGACGTCTCTAGCACTGCTACTGTTGACAATTCTTAGGAGTTTTTTTGCAAATATAAGTAGTAGAAAAACATTTGTTAGCAGGACTTAGTTTTTTGCAAATTTAAGAAGGAAATAGTCAATTTACATTTACTCACAGAGAAAAGTACTTTTTGGGAATACGTTATATAACTATTTATGAAATGAAAAAGTTCATTGCAGGAGTAATTCCATAGATTTGTTAGTAAACATAAAAACTATCCCTACTCTATATTAATCACAATAATAACAAATAAGTGCCTAGAAAGCTAAAAATTGTATATGAAGTCAGACATTTTTTAAGATTTTTTTAAAAATTCTAAGGAAATATATAATAATGTTAAAATTACCGTGTATTACGTTTTACGTCTTTAGTACCTACAGCTAATATTGACATTTTTTGGTAGAACTTGGGCTTTGCAAGTATTAGAAGTGGTAAAATATAACGTTTTGGTTTAAATTTCGTTAAGGAGTAAAAGAAGGAGTAAGGAAAAATTTATTTTCCCCTCACTAGCTCGGAAACACGTGTTTTGTCCTTTAATACCAGCGGGTAAAAACGCATTTTATCCACTAGTGGGTAAAGTAATTTGACCTTGAATAAAGTCAAATTAACTGCTTTAAAATTGATAAAAGTAGGTGAATCTAGTAATAAAGATGATTTACCACCTGTGGAACTACTGGAAGCAGTGATAAACACATTTTTTGCGTTGTAGTTTCCTCGCTATAGTGAGGGGAAAAGTTTTGTGTTACACTCGGGTGCAAATGTATTTTACTTCTCGTGTGTTAAAAAACTCGCAAGTTCAGGATTCTATTCTCGAACCACTCGCTTCGCTCGTGGTTCAACTATAGAATCCTTTCACTTGCTCGTTTTTCAATTCCACACTCGGCGTTAAAATACAACTTTGCCCCCTTGTATAACAAATAACTATTAATAGACGTTGCACCACATATACCTATTTTGTCCTGATAAATCCATAACTAGTTTTGACATTTCGTAGGAAGTTGCTTATTTGTCATTTAAATAATAAAATAGGCTATTCCTAGTTTGTGTTATAATTAAAATTTCATTTGCAGACACTTTTACTACCAGTAATTACTGTTTGAAGGCCCATGTTTACATGATTGTACGCAACAGCTGCGGTGACTTAAATATTCATTAAAACACGCGTGTAACAGAAATAAAAGAAAACACTTCGTCATTACTATTTCCTATGTCTTAAAAAAGGCTGTACGTAACTACGTATGCCTATTTAAGTAAAAAAAACTATTTACTTATGTAACGAGAGTAAGTTGAATCGCGAAGGCCTGCCCTGCTGGATCGATTTAAATATTTGAGTTTGTAATATTCTTACGCCCGAAGTTTAACATGATGTTTTTCACCATACTTGCGATTTAAAAAATAAGTTAAATACGGTACTAGAAATTTCATAACTCCCTAGGGAGAACGATTTTTCTATAATTCCCGCCCCGCCTGCGTGCAATAGCACATTTAGTGTGCGAGTGTGATGAAAATTGTTTTAACCCTACTACCAACTAGTTTACTATTTACTAGTAAGTAAGCCAATGCCCTATTAAACAGAACCTATAATCGGAGTCGTAACCAGCCGTCAACAACTGTCAACAAGCCGACGTAAGTCGAGAACTCCAACTGCGTCATATGATGAAAGATTATTAGAATACTTGACGACCTATTTTGGGTTCGATCATAGATTAAATATAAGAACATACCATCCCATACATTACTAAAATGCGACCGTCTATGAACGCACATACACTACACCACACATAGATGGCACCACAAAAAATGCCTTGTTGCCATCGATTATTTGTAGATTGGCGTTGTGTCACTTTAGTTTTGAGCAATAAATCTATGTCAAAAGTGACACTTAACGCCACCTACAAGTATAATCGAAAGCTACAAGACATTTTTTTGTGGCGCCATCTATGTGTGGTGTAGTGTATGCGCGTTCTTAGGCGGTCGCATTTTAATGTATGGGATGGTATGATCTTCTTATATTTAATCTATGGTTCGATCCATAATCGTACCTCGGACTATAAAATATTAATTGAATAAAACATCTACTTTAATGACCGTATATATATTTAACCTCGTCGGTTTTTTTTTAATACAATGTAGGTATTGTAGGTGGCAAACAGGTATACGGCCCGCCTGATGGAAAGCGGTCATCGTAATATGGACGGCTGCAACTCAAGGGGTGTCACATGCGCGTTGCCGACCCATTAGAAACTTGTACACTCCTTTTTTGAAGTACCCCATACTGTATATAAGGTCCTAATTTATTAGATGCAGATATTTTTACAGCTGATAGTACTCGGTCTCTGGAGTATATTAAACCGTGAAACATTATAGCTTTTACGATGTTTTTTTAGAGAAAACGGAAAAACAAATTTGCTACGTAAAAACACCCTGTTTATGTGATTATTAAATGAAAACTCATTGAACAGATTCTAGTACCTCTTTTACGTACCACTTAACTGTAACTGGCCACTTCAATGACATGTGCAGTTTTCCCGCCGAACCTTTACGACATTTACAACAAACAATTGTCGACATGACAGACAGTGTTATTGTAACATGTGATAATACTGATAATGCACATGATCATTTTTTTTAGACGAAATTATAATTATTTTTTTTGTTAGGAAAATGAAATCAAAAAAGTTACATGAAAAGATTTCTTAATTTATATTTAAAGTTAATTATTTTAATGTAAAGTATCATGTGTTAAAATATCTGCAACTAATAAATTAGGACCTTATATAGTTCATCGGGAATACCTCGGCTGGGAAATTCCACAACCGGAGCGTTCGTGGGAGGTAGGGTAGGCTAAAGCAGAGCAAAGCTTCTTCCTTTTCATATATTGTTATGCATCTAAACACATCGACGACCACAATAATTTTCCGAAATAAAATTATTGTATTTTATTAAAAATGGGGAGCTTAAGTAGAAAGGCAATAAGCGATGCCAAATAAAAAAAAATGTAGATATTTAAAATAGATAAAACGGAACAATACTGTTGTTGATTACAACAAGATTATTCTCTCACCTCCCTTATGTCTGTTGATATAATTTTTGTCAACTAATCAAAATAGAAGGTTTATTGAACTTAATTGATTAGGCCAATGTAAGCGACAGGCTCAGCGTCGGCCTCCTTGGTCTGCCAAGCACCAGGGAGGTTCGTCGGCAGCGCGCGCACTGGCCGTGTGCGCGGCGGCCGATTATAGTTTTTCTTTTTTTTTTTAGTTGTCAAAATTCTTCTCTAGCGATATACTGCTACGCAGCACTTTATGTTGATTTTTGTTTAGTTTTCGTCTTGCAAAAAGTTATTCCATATTGTAAATCTGTGTAAATATATATTGTGAATTGTGCCTAACCTGTGACTTGTAAATAAACTGTATATAGAACCTTGCGTGTATATAATTTTCATCACCCGCGGCCCGCACTGTCTACAAAGTGGTCAACTTCGAACCGGAACCCAATGTTAAGAACGCCACCAGCCGCAGTGATGAAAACGCGTTCTGTTGCGCGTAAGGAGCTCGAACAACAAGTCCAGGTACCGATATTACACAGTACATTTAATATGGAAACCGAAACTAAACAACCATCGTCGCGTAGCATAAGGAAGTCTGTTTCTGTATCGTCCTCCATTGAGAGCAGGCGCAAGCGGCTCGAGCTCGAGGCAGCGAAACAAAGGGCCGCTATTCAGTTGCAGCTCATCGATAAACAGTTACAGGCAGACTTAGCAGAGTTAGATGAAGAAAACTGTAGTAGACGATCACAAGCGGCCTCTATTAGCGACGTCAACGAATGGCTCGACAAACACGAACAACCGCAGCAGGAACTGTATGAGGAGCAGCAAGACCACGCTCATGGGAATAACTCGGTCGAGCTGCGCCGCCCGGCGTGTGTCGCCGTTACTCCTGCCGGTAATAAGTCGTCTGCGAGCACAAATGACAACGTAGCCGCCGCCTCTGTAAGTAACATACAGCAACCTAATGACCGCCAGTCGGCGGTGGTCACTACTGACAGTGTCGCGATACTAGCGAGCGCTATCAAAGACTTAGCCGTCGCCTCTGCTAATAATAAACCGAATGCCAGCCTACTAAGCAGAATCAGCACTTCGCGAGACCTGCCCGTGTTCTCAGGAGACCCGATGGAGTGGCTGCAGTTTAAACAAGCATATATTGAGTCCACAGAGGTGTGCGGTTTCAGTCCGGCTGAGAACATGTGGAGGCTGAGGAAGTGTCTACGCGGTGCCGCAAAAGATGCTGTGTCAGCTCTTTTAATCAGTGCTTCCTCGCCCGACAAGCTCATCGCGACATTGGAACTACAATTCGGTAATGCTGATACTATTTTATATAAATTGATGCACGACATAAAGAAACTTCGCCCAGTATCGCCCGAGTATCACAATGACATAGTTTCCTTTTCTGTGAAGATACAAAACTTTACTGAAGCGATACGCGCAGTCGGCCGCGAAGTTTACATGCATGATGTGACTGTCTCATCAATCGTACTGTCTAAACTACCGCCAGTGCTGATTTCAAAGTGGTCCGATTACAGTTTTATACCGATAAAGGCTGGCATAAAACCGCGATTGGAGATATTGTCTGAGTTTCTTAGCCTAGAAGCGGAAAAAATATCGGCCACGGCGAACGCAAGTTTAATGTGCACTATGAATACTACGCAACACAATAGTACTAAACATGTTCCTCGGCCGCAAGCTGTACTAGTGCAATCGGACAGCCGGGTGGCTAGCGTAAACTGTCACTATTGTCACAAAATGGCACATAATCTGACCGAGTGTAAGAAATTCATGAAGGCGCTTCGTAAGGATCGCTGGCGATGTGTGAAACGTAACAATGTTTGCTTCAAATGTTTGATAGCTTGTCATGGGGCCGAATCCTGCTCCGCTCCTGTATGTGACGTAGACAACTGTGGCGGCGAACATCATCGGTTGCTGCATTTTATTGGGCGCAACAGTGATACTCCGCCAAGCACGGAGTCGACCGCAACTTCAACGACGGCGTCGGCGTCGACTGCTACACCTACCGAAGAGACCGTGAACCATGTGAAGACGGCCGACACCACTGTGTTTTTAAAGGTAGTTCCGATACAGTTTCACGGCCCTAAAGGCGTTTTCAATGTGAATGCCTTCATTGATGATGGATCTTCGGTGACGATGGTCAGTCGCGAGCTCGCCGACCGCGCCGGGCTGCGCGGGCGTCATGAGTCAATGCTCGTACGCGGTGCGTGGAAAGGTGACAACTCAGTGCATGACGCTACAGTGTTCGATATTAAGAGCGTTATAACATTTCGGCGTCGGGCGAAATTAGGTATTTTACCCGCCGCGCGAGCCCAATATGCCGACCCTTTCTAGCACGTCTTATCACTCGCTCGCACTACAATAATGGACAAAACAATCTTGATCCTTTCTATAGAATTTTGATAACAACCACAATCTACTATCTCGATATAAACTTTTGGTTTCTAATAAACATTATTTTGTACGAAAATACGAGAATATAGCGCGAAATAATATCAATTATGTTAAAATTTAAAATTAAAGTAATAATTATAAAAGTAGATCCCATCCCAAATATTTGCTTTTGTTATATGATAAGTATTAGAGTAAAGTATAATTATATTAATATGATGATAAAATAAGACAAATACAATTCTAATTACTTCAAGGTGGTGCTCAGGGTCTGATGATGGAGCCAGATGGTGGTCACCAATACCAATGAACAATATGACTATACAACTTCGTGGTTTACATGTCATTCTAGCATTTTCACTTTCACATTTCAAGTGCATATACCACGAGTATAGGTTTTCGGGTGTGCTGATTTAAAAATTAATGACCGATTTGGAATCTGACATTGCTGACTGTCACTTTGACACAAAAGTCGTCATGGGTGTCGTAAAATAGGTTTTAGGGGTGCTGATTCCAAAATTAATGGCCAATGTGGAATCTGACATTGCTGACTGTCACTTTGACACAAAAGTCGTCATGGGTGTCGTCAAATAGGTTTGCGGGGGTGCTGATTCCAAAATTAATGAACAATGTGGAATCTGACATTGCTGACTGTCACTTTGACACAAAAGTCGTCATGGGTGTCGTAAAATAGGTTTTAGGGGGTGCTGATTCCAAAATTAATGACCAATGTAGAATCTGATATTGCTGACTGTCACTTTGACACAAAAGTCGTCATGGGTGTCGTCAAATAGGTTTGCGGGGGTGCTGATTCCAAAATTAATGAACAATGTGGAATCTGACATTGCTGACTGTCACTTTGACACAAAAGTCGTCATGGGTGTCGTAAAATTGGTTTTAGGGGGTGCTGATTCCAAAATTAATGACCAATGTGGAATCTAACATTGCTGACTGTCACTTTGACACAAAAGTCATCATGGGTGTCGTAAAATAGGTTTTAGGGGGTGCTGATTCCAAAAATAATGACTAATGTGGAATCTAACATTGCTGACTGTCACTTTGACACAAAAGTCGTCATGGGTGTCGTCAAATAGGTTTCCGGAGGTGCTGATTTGAAAATTAATGACCGATTTGGAATCTTGACATTGCTGACTGTCACTTTGACACAAAAGTCGTCATGGGTGTCTTCAAAAAGGTTTCCGGGGGTGCTGATTACAAAATTAACGACTATTTTGGAATCTCACAGTGCTAATTGTAATTTTGACACAAAAGGAATCATGGGTGTAGTCAAATAGTTTTTAGGGGGCACTGATTCCAAAATTAATGAAATGATTTAAAAAGTAATGACCGATTTGGAACCTGACATTGCACAGTACCCCTGGAAAGGAAACCTATTTGACGACACCCATAACGACTTTTATGTCAAAGTGACAGTCAGCAATGTCAGATTCCAAATTGATCATTAATATTGAGATCAGTACCCATGAAAACCTATTTGAAGACACCCATGATCACTTTTGTGTCAAAGTGACAGTCAACAGTGTCAGATTCCAAATTGGTCATTAGTTTTCAAACACCTCCGGATACCTATTTGACGACACCCATGACGACTTTTGTGTCAAAGTGACAGTCAGCAATGTCAGATTCCAAATTGGTCACTAATTTTGGAATCAGCACCCCTAAAACCTATTTTACGACACCCATGACGACTTTTGTGTCAAAGTGACAGTCAGCAATGTCAGATTCCAAATTGGTCATTAATTTTGGAATCAGCACCCCTAAAACCTATTTTACGACACCCATGACGACTTTTGTGTCAGAGTGACAGTCAGCAATGTCAGATTGAACATTAGTCATTAATTTTGGAATCAGCACCTCCTAAAACCTATTTTACGACACCCATGACGACTTTTGTGTCAAAGTGACAGTCAGCAATGTCAGATTCCACATTGGTCATTAATTTTGGAATCAGCACCCCTAAAACCTATTTTACGACACCCATGACGACTTTTGTGTCAAAGTGACAGTCAGCAATGTCAGATTCCAAATTGGTCATTCATTTTGGAATCAGCACCCCCTAAAACCTATTTTACGACACCCATGACGACTTTTGTGTCAGAGTGACAGTCAGCAATGTCAGATTGAACATTAGTCATTAATTTTGGAATCAGCACCTCCTAAAACCTATTTTACGACACCCATGACGACTTTTGTGTCAAAGTGACAGTCAGCAATCTGAGGTACTACATATTCGTAATCTGAAAGTAATCAAGTCAATAATTTCAGTTATTTTGAATCGACTATGATTCCGAATTATTGGTAATAGTAATGATTGTATAGATGATTAGTGATTCCTTTACATGTAATGGTAATTTACCGTTTCACTTGATTACATTACAAGTAATCTGACACCCAGTAGTGTCAGATTACAAAGTAAAATCAAGTAATCGTGTAATCCGGAATCGATTACGATTTCCCCATCTCTGGGTTTAGTTATATGGTTCATTGGTACTGGTGACCACCATCTGGCTCCATCATCAGACCCTGAGTACCACCTCTTGTCAAAGGTCTTGTTGAGACGAACCCAACGAGCCTAAACACGAAGTCGTTTACTTACATGGTTCACTGGTACTGGTGACCACCTTCTGGCTCCATCATCAGATCCCGAGTACCATCTTGATGTGTCTTATCATCTTGACCGTATTGTAATTTTCACATTTTTATCATCACAACGTTGTAATACTTTAACATTTAAACATAACAAAGTATTACAAAAGCAAATATTTACGGATCTAGGATCAAATTCGTTGGTCGCTGTTTACACACACACAATGCGAGGATAGCCCGTGTAGAAACAAGGCGTCCGACCCACACAACAATAAATATTCTCGACGTTTGCGATGAAAACTCGGAGACCAAAGCGACATACGTCTTACCTCCTCGAGCTCCGGCGCGGCACTGAAATCGCAGGCGTCCGTCGCCGGTAAAATAGCGACAGGAAGGCTAGATTTCAAAAAATTGGCAAAAAATCATGATAAAATATTATAACGACAAATGGATAACAGCAGTTTAAGCACATTGTGCAGATTATTTATATACTAAAATAACTTCGATAACATGTAGATTTTCGGAGAAATGATCACTTGTTTCGATGTATTTTCAAGACAAAATTGAGTTCGTTTTACTTTCAATTTCTCAATTTCAAAGGATTTAATGATAAATATTGTTTAATGGGCCTTAAGTACAAGATATTTGGAACTTAAATTTACCTCATTTATGAGAGTGATCTTATAAAATTGTAGATAATAAGAGCTCCGAATTCTGTGCTTCACGCGGTTTTTCCTAAACGAGCATCAGAAAAACAATCATTACTAATTGAAAAAGCTTTTTTTTTCATATGTTTTTTATTTAACCGACAGTTAATAAGATGTTCTAACTGAAACAAGTACTTTCACTGTCTTTTAGTATGAGTAAAGTGTACAATTTTGTCGATAAATATTGTGCATTTTACAATATATCGCCTTTTTTTGTCATAGCGCTCTTAGTCAAAATGGTAAAGTGCATAGCATTAAGGCCCGTGGTGTATTAGATTTAGACTTGCCACAACAAAGTGTATCCCATATAGACTTAGATAAGTACTCACATCTAAGATCACTTAAAAATAAGTTGTCACAAAATGTTGATTTGAAGCCCGAAGTGTTAATAGGGCAAGATAACTGTCACTTGTTTATTCCTCTAGAGGTATGTGTAGGAAAACGTAATGAGCCGTTAGCTACCCGAACACCCCTAGGCTGGGCTGTCCATGGTCCAGTGCGGGTCCCACGTGTAAAAAGCTCAACATCGCATGTACACACGACGCTGCTCTTGACCAGTGCACCTGTGGCTGAATCGAAACTCGGCCTCCACGAGTTGCACGAGATGGTGAGGCGCTCTTTTAGTATAGAGGCCATGGGTGTAGCAGGTAAGCTAGGACAGAACAGCGACGACGTGGCCGCCCAGGCAAAGCTTGAGCAAACTGCGACGCTCATCAACGGTAAGTGGCAAGTAGGATTACCTTGTAAGAACGACAGTTGTAACTTACCCGAGAGCTTTGAACGGATAATGGTTCTTCAGCGGATGGCAGCTCGAAGAGGTTGGCCGCGATGTTTATACTCTGATCCTAATGTGCGGGGCGCTAATTCGAAGTTGAAGATAGCCAAACAAGAATTAGATGACGATGTCTTGAAGAGAGAAGCTGCGAAGAATGGAATCCGGTGCATATTTATTCCATCCGCTAGTCCCCATTGGGGTGGGACACGGGAAAGATTGGCGCGCAGTGGAAATACTTCACTAAAGGTTATTTTAAGGGAAAGAGCGCCTAAAGATGAAACTTTGAGCACTCTTATAGCCGAGGCAGAGAATATTGTGAACTGTAGGCCCTTGACTCACGTCCCTGTTGAACCTGGAAGTGATGAGGCTTTGACGCCAAATCATTTTCTCCTCGGCACGTCGTCCAGCTCACCTGTATTAAGTGGTAAGTCAAGTGTTCCCGGGAGCAGACGGTCGTGTGCGCATGGTTGAGCTAGACGAAATCGGGTTTGTTGAGGCGTTCCGCAACACGTGTTGCACGAATCCCAGTAGGTAATGAGTGCTGAGCCAGCACTGGGGTGGGATGTGTAAGCGACAGGCTCAGCGTCGGCCTCCTTGGTCTGCCAAGCACCAGGGAGGTTCGTCGGCAGCGCGCGCACTGGCCGTGTGCGCGGCGGCCGATTATAGTTTTTCTTTTTTTTTAGTTGTCAAAATTCTTCTCTAGCGATATACTGCTACGCAGCACTTTATGTTGATTTTTGTTTAGTTTTCGTCTTGCAAAAAGTTATTCCATATTGTAAATCTGTGTAAATATATATTGTGAATTGTGCCTAACCTGTGACTTGTAAATAAACTGTATATAGAACCTTGCGTGTATATAATTTTCATCACCCGCGGCCCGCACTGTCTACAGCCAATTTGAGGGAAATTGTTCCAAAAAATTGATTTAATGGTCGCTTCCTAGTGGAATGCTATCAACATATCATATTTAAGTACTTGATGAATTGGCAAAGGTGAATTTCATTGTTAACCTAAGTTCAAAGTAACATGAAAGTATAGGTAAATATTAATAAATATACCATAAAACTCTTAAATTTGCATACGTCCTGTTAGAAGGACTGAGAAACAACCATTAATAATAAAAGATTTAATGTCATATAATGTTTCAACAACTTCTTCCAGATCTCAAACTATACAAGTTTGGTAAACAACATTATACATTATGTATGTCTTTTGAGGTCCCCAAACTTTATTATAACTAAGTTTTTTCTACAAAAACGTTTCCCATACTCGTGGTAACTATTTTTACGCACTCCGAAACAAATATAATACACGGTTTTTTTTAATACTACGTCGGTGGCGAACAAGCGTACGGCCCGCCTGATGGAAAGCGGCCACCGTAACCTATGGTCGCCTGCAACTCAAAGAGTGTCACATGCGCGTTGCCACCCCATTAGAAACTTGTACATTCCCTTTTGCTGTGTGAAATACCCAGTAAAAAGGAAATAAAAAGAGGGGGGGGGGAGGTGAAATAAAGAGGCCCGTTCAAACTTTGCATAATAACTCTTTTGAGGTCATAATGAACAACTTTTATTATGGGAATGGGACCAAAGATACAAAAAAATACAAAATACAAAAATTCTTTATTTCTTTAAACACATGGTCATAATTTAGGGGAGGGGATGGAGCCGCCCGGTAAGCAAGGAGTTGCCTGTGTTGGGAGGCCCCGCTCTTCCCTAGGTTAACAGAATCTACATTTTTTTTTTTAGCACTAAGCTGGATATCAAAATACATTTTTTGCTAGATGAAATCGCAAAAAAAATTTGGTTGTTCCATACATTCTGACTGTTATGACGTCGCTCATTTCTATGAATCTGGAATTTTTTTTTTCGCGATTGCAGTATTGGTCCTATAATAAAAGTTGTTCATTATGACCTCTAAAGTCTATAAATTAAATTGAATTAAAATGTATACCAATAAATTTTATCAATTTCAAAATAATTTTTGCCGCTACATGTCCGTGTAATGTTGCTTAAAATGCATGTTATTTAAAAATCCATGTTATGTAAATAATTATAGTTTTAGTCTTAGTTAAGTAATATATTGCTGTATACCCTAACAGGGTTCATCCGGTTCATGTGATCTTTTGCTGTAAATAGCCTATTGTAAGACCTTGTGTAACACATGATTACAAATGCAATAAATGAATTATGAAGTTTAAACGGTCCTTTTCATTTCACCCTGTATTATTTACGTCACATTTGTTTACCAAACAACCAAATTTTATCCACCCACCGAAGAGTCCGAAAACTTTAAGGTTCCCAAACTTTGATATAATAACTAAGTTTTATTCGATTATAAAAACGGTCCCTTATACTCGTGGCAACTATTTTACACACACACACACACACACATGCGACACACGCATACACACCCCGAAACAAATATTATATTATTTATGTCACATTTGTGCCCGTGTGATGAGTGATGACGAGTTAAACATTTCATCACCCCCATTCTTCCCGTGGGTGTCGTAGACGTCGACTGTTATGGTTTATATTGTGGCATAAGCGAGTACTATAAGAAATGAGGATCTGTGTAGTATGTGCTGACAACCTTCGATTGCCCAGGAAGTGGCTCTGCGGAAATGGAGATGGATCGGTCATACCCTTCGAAGAGGAGCTACCAACAGCGCCAGTATCGCGTTTGAGTGGCGGCCTCAAGGAGGAAAGAGGGCCCGCAAACGCCCCGTACACACCTGGAGACGGAGCGTTGAGAACGAGCTGAGGGAATATGGACTGAGCTGGAACGAGGCCAAGGTGGTGGCTCAAGATAGAAAGGCGTGGAAGGATCTTGTGGAGGCCCTATGCACCTATGGGGTGCCTTAGGACATACAACAACAACAACAACAACATAAGCGAGTAGCTGGCAACCTGTCACTCTGTGTCTGTGTTGTCTGCAATGTCACAATTTCGTTTTCTTTCAACCCCTTATTTGCCAAGAGTGGCACTGAAATTTGAGGTTTCATTATGCTCTGCCTACCCCTTTATGGGATACAGGCGTGATTGTATGTACTTATGTAAAAAAACGTTCCCCATCCACGTGGAGGAACTATTTTTAAGCGCTCCGAAACAAATATTATTATATTATTTCAGCACGGCGGAGCTGTTTCACGTACTCCATAAACATTGCTGGAATACTTTAAAAATATGTTTTACTGCGGCAGTTCACAGACGAGACGGAACTAGGTGATATTTATATATTTTAGGTCAGCAACATTTGACCTAGTTACTTATGGTGTTCTTGAAACAATTATTTATTCATAAAACCAGTACTACATTTGTATAAAAACATAAAAAGAACTTCAACGTCTAAACTTGATCTAACACGGAATAAATATATGTACATTACATAGAAATATTTACAAATAAAAGACAGGAGCAAGCTCGGCGCCGGATGGTAGCGGTGGTGTTCTTATAGCATCCTGATAAATTTCTTTCATGATTAGGTTCCAATGTTTGGTGCCAATAAAAGCTAATATATGTCGCATTTAGACTGCTTTATTATGACATAATTACTACTAGAGGTAGTGTACCTAAATAAAATAAATACTATGTTAATTAATACTACTAACCGAAAGATAAAAATAAAATACATCGCAATTATCGCATGGCGATCCTTATTGGGAGAAACTATTCATTTTATTATTTTCAATTCATAATGTAATTTTTGACGATCATGATGAGAAGATAAACATAACTTTGGCATGTAACAAATTTATAGTGTAATTTTTATCATGAAATAAAGAAATCTAAATCTAATCTATTACCGATTTGCAATAAGTACCTAATCCAAAGAGATAACAGATGACGATAGAAATTCTCAAGCCGTATCTTAGACTAATTAGCAAAGACAATTATGTTACTCTGTATAGACGGATAAAGTCTAAGAAAGAAACGTACCTTAAAGCCCTAGAGAAAAAGGTATGGTGGCCTAGATGGCGTTACACCTTTGGGGAACGCTCGGCTAGATGGCGCTAATATTAGTATTTGACATTTTAACACATATCAAGCTAACACTATAGGTCAAATTGTCAAAACTGAGGTTCAAACGTTTTAAGCTTGCGTCGAGAGATGGCAGTCTATGCACTGTGATTACACATTTTACTTTGACAGTAATTCTCTATAATACTCGATCCTCTTTGCTATTAGGCCGTTTTCACATTATCCGATCCGATATCGGATGTAGGACCGACATCCTACACCCGATAAACGCTTCCGATAGTGTCGGATGTCGGTCCGATAAAACGCATTGTTCCAAATCAATGAAGTATGATTTTGTATCAAAAAATATTTTTATAAAGTTTTATATTTAATAATTATAAGCACTACATTTAAAATATTTTATTATACAATTAAAATAACGAGCATAAAAATACTCAAATGTTGCAGGTAAAATAAATAATTTTACATTTAACTAACTAAGTATCTACTAAAATATGAAAAAATTAGTATCCGCAATTCGGACCGATGAATTACAATTTTTTTTTTTTCAACAGAAATTCATCATTAACAGCTGTTTAATAGACGCCATTTTTGTCACGCACACTACTACAAACGTATACCTACATTATATACGCACACATACAAATATTATCGGCCGACAGCTGGCAGGGGGTCCGGCATGCCAAAAATGTCGGAAGCGTCCTGCCGATATCGGCAGTTCGATGGTGCCTCGTACAAAAACTGTTGTAGGAAAGTGCCATCTGCATTAAATCCGCAATATTTGCGTTTTATATCGTTTTTTAGTAATAATGATCTATCAAATACATAAATAAAGACCTGGAAGCGCATAAATCTTACATTTTACATCCTTCCTACATCCGATATCGGATCGGATAATGTGAAAACGGCCTTAGGTAAGAAGAATATGGATGGGACGATAAGCTTATGAAAGAGCAAGCCAAATATCATCTCTCACATAACACTTAAATGTTATCGCTATTGCAACCGCGTAGGTACCCTTTAGGTGAAGAAAAATGGTACGCCGTTCTTAAAATAGAAGGAAAGGACAAACATACTGACATTTAATCTGAAGGGCAATGAAAGAATTATTGCGTTTGTGTTGACGGTTTCGCGAATTTCACGTCACCACCATATCTTAGCTTAACCAGATTTTTTTTTCAAGACAAAACATATGGCGATGAACAAACAAACAGTTGGTATAAGAAGATCATGCCATCCCATACATTAAAATGCGACCGCCTAAGAACGCGCATACACTACACCACACATAGATGGCACCACAAAAAAAATGTCTTGTAGATGGCGTTAAGTGTCACTTTTGACATAGATTTATGGCTCTAAAGTGACACTTAACGCCAATCTACAAATAATCGATGGAGTACAAGGCCTGATGGTAAGCGATCACCGCCGCCCATTAACACCCGAAACACCAGAACGGTTGTGGGTGCGTTGCCGGCCTTTAAGAATGGAGTATGCTCTTTTCCTGCGGGTTCGAAGGTAATATTGGTCGGAAAGTACAAGAAAAGTACTTTCCTAAGAATAAAAAAATGTGTGTTATATCTTCAACGAAAACATGGTATTCGGTATACAGGGTGGAAAAATCGAATGCCACATGGATGGCAACTACCTTAAATATTGTAAATAGCACATTTTGTGTAAGGGAGACTTTCCTTTGTTTTTGAAAACAATAAATTCTGAATTTAAGGATTTATGAAAAATCGCTTGCCTCAGTCGGGACTCGAACCGGTCAAATGTGACAAAAAATAACGTGCCAAATAATGTGCCAAATTTTCATGGCCTTCCGTTATTCTGATTGTATTTGTTATTTAGAGAAAAATGAACCTTATCAGTAACCCTTTCAATCTGCATCATAAAATATGGCACGTTATTTTTTGTCACATTTGACCGGTTCGAGTCCCGACTGAGGCAAGCGATTTTTCATAAATCCTTAAATTCAGAATTTATTGTTTTCAAAAACAAAGGAAAGTCTCCCTTACACAAAATGTGCTATTTACAATATTTAAGGTAGTTGCCATCCATGTGGCATTCGATTTTTCCACCCTGTATATGTATGTGTTTGTGTTGGTCTTTCTCTATATGTTTTGTTCTTGTACTGCCTGTTAGCTTTTGTTTCTATTCCGTTTTTCCAGCTACCCTAAGGTTGTCTGGAAGAGACCGCTTTTTAGCGATAAGACCGCCTGTTGTTACCTAGTTATATATACTCTCACTCAACATTCTGTATATTTATTTACATGTAAAATGCTGAAATGATGCAATAAATAATATTTACTTACTTACTTATTTTTAGAGAGATACGACCCAAAAACCTTGGAGATAACCTAACCAGGGGCGGTTCACTCCGCGATTCTATCGCCGCGCTACAAGTACATGTCGGTGGCCGCGAGTTCGCGGCCCATGCAGTGGTGACGACCTTCGCGCGACGCAATAAAATTCAATATCGGCTGCTCGCGTGCGGTCCGTTTGTTAATGTAGGTAAGAAATTAGAATGGCGGCATTTTGTGAACATCAAAGGAGTGAGCCTTCTGTACTTGTACTATTATATATTCTGTGACCTAACCACAAAATTAAAATTTTGAAAAAACCAGTAGACCGATTTTCATGAAACATGGCTAACAACACTCCCGACTAACTCAGCTTTCAGACAAAAAAACTAAATCTAAATCGGTTCATCCGTTCGAGAGCTCCGATGCCACAGACAGACACACACACACAGAGATACAGACAAACACAAACAGACAGACACGTCAAACTTTAACACCCTGTCGTTTTTGTGGCGGGGGCTAAAAACTGAACGCAAGGCAACTTCTATCTATCAGACACACACACACACAGACAGAAAGACAAACAGACAGACAGACAGACACACAGACAGACAGACAGTAAGACAGACAAACAGACATACAGACAGACAGACACGTCAAACTTATAACACCCTGTCGTTTTTGCGTCGGGGGTAAAAAGAGCGTAAACACATAATATAATTTTGAACGTAAGCCCTGATTGCCACAATGAGTTAAACGTCTACTTCCATTCTATTTTCGGATGAACCAAATCTGAGTCACCGTTTGTTAGTAAACAAAACTGGGACCGTAAATTGTCACTCAGAGTAAATTAACCTGTCAACGTCAATTTCGGTAACCTAACAACGCAGTACCAAAAGTTGAATACATATAATACCAAGATAGTTTAATGTATGTATGTACATATGTAAGATTGTAGGTATAAAATAAGTCAAATCGTGGAAAGTCAATGATTGTTCTGAGAGCTAAGGGATAACAGGGTATGTAGCCAAATGCTCAAACGCTCACGATAATATGTTTCGTAGCTATCTATCTCTATCGCTATTGCGTATTGACGGGTGTGTAATGATTGGTATAACTTTTTATGGTATAGTAACATTTAATATAACAACATTTGGTATATATTTAAAGGATATAATTACTCATTTGACATAATTAACATTTGGTATAACCACAAAATATCTACTTTTATTTTGTATAATCATTATTTTGTATAACACTTATTTATAACAACCGTTATATGGTATAACTATCTATTGATATACGACTAGTATAATATAACTAGCAAACAGTATAAAACATTTCATGAATTAATTTTATTATTTTTTGAAGGGATCACAGTTCTAACCTAACCTAACCTACTTTTCTGATAGCAGTACCTATGTTTAAGAGTCACAGTTCTAACCTAACCTAACCTATTTTCTGGTAGCAGCGCGTTGTGTGTAGGGGTCACAGTTCTAACCTAATTTACTTTTCTAGTAAGTGATGGATTTAATTTATTGTATTTTTTTTGTTATTCTAACTGTGCTTTAGAAAGAATTTGTGTTATACAATTTATTTATTATCGGAAATAAGCATTATACTCAAAGTATGTTATAATAAATGTTATTCGATAAAATGATCATTATATTAAAAAAGAATTATACAATTTGTTAGTATATTATTTGTTGTTATATGATTCAATAATTATATCAAATGATCGTTATAACGACTAAAAATATATCAAAAAAAGTTATATCGATCGATACGCACCCCGTATTGACGCGACAGAGCCAGACTGCAGTTCGATCAGTGTCGATTGTCCTTTTGGCTAGCTGGCAGGAGTATGAATCCTAACATTGCCACAATTCCTGAGTCATGGATGTTTCCTATGTATATAGGTATGTATTTATCTATTTAAGTATACTGTATATCGTCGCTTAGCACCCGTAGTACAAGCTTTGCTTAGTTTGGGGCTAAGTTGATCTGTGTAAGGTGTCCCCAATATTTATTTATTTTACATTTTATTTAATGAGTTAAACGTCTACTTCCATTCTATTTTCAGATGAACCAAATCTGAGTCACCGTTTGTTAGTAAACAAAACCGGGACCGTAAATTGTCACTCAGAGTAAATTAACCTGTCAACGTCAATTTCGGTAACCGAACGACGCAGTACTGACAGATTAAGTGAAAAGGCGCAGTAACGTTTTTTAAAATGCCAAAATCTCGCGTAGAGGATTTGTGGAGAAGAAAGTTGAACCAACGAAGAGCATCCTGTAAAATTTTTGAACGCAATTCAATTTTTAATTTTTTTCTAACACAAAAAGTAACGGAATATAAAGCTGAAATAGGGTGAATGAAAACAAAGAAACAATAAGTTTGTAAGACAACTATATAATTCATAATTGGATGCTGATCCGCAATAATGTGTTATCCGCCATGAATTTTTCAGTAAAATGTCAACTTTAACCGTCAAATTTTTGAGTTGACATCTTATTGCAAAATGCATGTAATTATTAACACATTATTGCGGATCAGCATCCAATTAACATTGGAGGAACACAAAACTGAAATTTTGAATATTTGAAAAGAAAATCTTTAGGTACTTCTAGCTACCAAAGCCAGATATTTGATAAGTAGTTTTATAAGGTAATTTCTCGCACTATGATGATTTACATAAGTAGTTGTCGATTTTTTTGAAATTTATTAAGTAAATTGCTTATTTTTAAAAACACTTGAAGCGATACGTTCGTTATATTTTCCGTACAAAGATAATATTTTGGGTATACTAACGAACATGCTTTAAACCTGAGAAAAGGGTTTCTTTCGCATTTTTCCGGAAACGCTCGTATTTGTCATGCTAATAGTTCAGTCAATGTCAGTACATCTTGTATGAAATGAAATGAAATATCTTTATTTGCTTGAATATGGTAACAAGGTAGGTCTTATGGCTAAGTATTCCATGCATATTCAACCTGCATGTAGGCGTGCAAATTTTTAACATTTTAATATTAAATAATTTATCTCATGCGCATTGAATAAACAAACTACAAATTAATTAGGTGTCCTGCAAGTTCTAAATTTCTAAATAAACTAAAATGATTTTAAATGTCAAAGGTTTACAATAAATAATAAATTAAAAGTAGTAAATCGGAATTATTAACAATTATAATAAGCTTCACGAGTCAAATAAATATTCCTTAACGCTATAAAAACAATTGTACTGAGACTGGCTGAAATAGCATGACACGTTCGTATTACCAAATAAATTATCAAATAAAGAATTATCTTATCTTATCTTATCTTATCTTACGTTTCAGTAACAATACGAAAGCAAATCTTTTCGCACTACTTCGTACTACTTATTTTAACGATTGAAATGAATTTAAGAGCCCATCAAGCGAAGTCCTCTGGCTTAATAACGACGGGCTCAACAGATAAGACGCAGTTATGATTTTTTACCTCCGCAGCGAAGAAAGTTTCAAATACAACGTAAACGGTATAGTTTTAGCACATCATTTTTCACACAAGTACGTTAATGACGTAATAGTTGAGAAGTTCCTGAACAACCAAATAACTGAGAAGGACTTCGATCAAAATCCTGGGGTCCGCTTTGACAACTAATCCCAAGATTTGGCATAGGCATTAGTTTTACGAAAGCGACTGCCATCTGACCTTCCAACCCGAAGGGTAACTAGGCCTTATTGGAATTATTAGTTAGTAGAAAAGAGACTGGTATTTAAATATCAAATGACATTTCGCACATAAGTTCCGAAAAACTCATTGGTACGAGCCGGGGTTCGAACCAACGACCTCTGGAGTGAAAGTTGCACGCCCTTACCGCTGGGCCACCAGCGCAAAAGTTGCTAAGTAGTAATGTCTAAATTTTAAAAACAAATGTCTAAAATACTAAAACTAGGCCAAAGTTGAGCTCCTGAGTTACAGGGTAATATGTAGTTTCCTTTCGTTTTTACGCAAAACTAAAAGTAAATAAATATGTAAACTTTTTATATAAGCAAATTTTAGTTTGGGACTAGGTTTATCTGTGTAAGGTGTCCCCCAATATCTATTTATTTTATTGTCACTGTAAACTTAATAAAACTATTTATTAATACTAATTCGTATTTGCGTATAACAAAAAAATCTATAATTAATAAAACTATTTATTAATACTAATTCGTATTTGCGTATAACAAAAAAATCTATCAGGCGCAAAAGAGAAAAACTTAAAAACTAATTGGAAAAAAATCTCACTCACCTGAATACCCTTATCTTCCTGGTCAGGCATATCGTCACTGAACTTGCAACAAACTGGTATACAAATACTATTATAAAGCACCTTACAGACCGTCCGAGCGGCGCGCTGGGAGTGCAGTGAGCAAGGCGGTGGGATGGCGTGAGACGGAGGCGCGGCGTGCGCACACAAGCCGTGAAAAACGCTTGTTTGAAGACCGGTCTGGCGCAGTCGGTAGTGACCCTGCCTGCTACGCCGCGGTCCCGGGTTCGAATCCCGGTATGGGCATTTATTTGTGTGATGAGCACAGATATTTGTTCCTGAGTCATGGATGTTTTCTATGTATATAAGTATTTATATATTATATATGGTTCCCCTTGTTTTGGCATAATTTTACAATCGAGAATTCTTTTTGGCATAATCTATATTGGCATAATTCACCTTTCGCATAATCTGTTATGGCATAGTATAGTTACGCATAATTTGTCTAGGCATATTTTTGTTTGTCCGAATATATTTCATGCATAAAGGTTATTCGCCGAATGGTTTTTATGCATAAATTATTTCTGCATAACATGGTTTAGTGGAAATTTACTACGCAGAATTTTTATCATAGGTAATACTACTCTATTAATGTTTCAGTTCTAACCTAACCTAACCGAAATTCTTGACAAAATGTTTTATTTGTTGAGGTCGCAGTTCTAACCTAACCAAACCGACTCTCTTAACAGCATTTAGTATGGGTGGATATTCTGATTTTAAGAAATATGCCAAATACAATTATGCGAATTAATTTTATTCATAAAAACAATCGGCGTAAACAGAATTATGCGAACTTATTTTCGGACAATGTGTTATTCGTATTATTTTCGATTATGATAAATAAGTTTTCTGCCAAATTAACATTCGGCGAAAATCGATTATGCGAAGTCTGTTATGCGAAAATCGTTTCGGACAATTAAAGTTAGGTATGCCAAATAGAGGGAACCCATTATATATATCATTGTCTGAGTACCCTCAACACAAGCCTTCTTGAGCTTACCGTGGGCCTCAGTCAATCTGTGTAAGAATGTCCTATAATATTTATTTATTTATTTGTTCAAATTATTGTTAATTACTTTATTGGCGCTACGACACAAAGTAAGTCTTTGGCCTCCAACACAAGAGCACGTCATTTTACGCGGTCCAGAGCGACATCTCGCCAGCCCTTACAACGTCGAGTTCACGGAGATCTGCCTCTACTCTATCCGCCCAACGATATTTAGGATGGCCAGCAGGATGGCGTCCAGTTGGACATGATTGGACAAAGATAAGGAAAATACTAGACCGCAATACAGGAATAAACTCCTTTTACCAAAAACTAATTTAGAAATGTGTAAAAATAGTCCCCAATATAAATGCATTTTGATATTTAATAAAAATTCCTAACACAATCAAATTAGAACCTAGAAATGAATTATTTAAAAGCAAATTTAAAAAATTACTAATTGATAAATGCTATTACTCGGTTAAGGATTTCCTTAATGACAATAGTTTGGATAGCATACCATAATCTTTCAAATAATATTAGAATATTAAATGAATTGTATTTATTGAATGTAATCAAATTAAATCATTAAATTAATTGTTATTATATAATAATACCTAAAGTTTAGCTTTTAGTCTAGTTTTAAGTTTCTGTTGCATGCCCTTCCAGGGTGTCATGGCCTTACTTGTACCTTATTATGTAACATCCTAATTTTATCGTACATGACTACAACAAATAAATGAAATGAAACATCCCAGATAGGCCCTCTTGACTGCCCTATTCTCACACATCCTTATAAGATGGCCAAGCCAGAGGAGATGCCTATATACCTATATTCGGTTCGGCTGTTAGATGTTCAATTTCGGCATTCTTGTTACAAGTCTACTTCGATTTTTGTATTCTTCTTTTCGTGTCGAGGTTCCTCTTTAATAGATGCCCAATAGGCAGAAGCCTTTTCCCACCACCAACCCTTTTTCCTCCCTTGAGTGTCGAAGATCGATCATATCAGGAACAGCATGCATTTACGTACGGAACAGTGACATTTGGTGCAGTGGAACTCCTGATGATGGTCAGAATGGAACTCCTCAAATCTGAACGGCACACTTATAGTGACTTTGGTATTTTTATAAGAACAGCATACACTTACGTCCAGAACAGTGACATTTGGTGCAGTGGAACTACTGATGATGGTCAGAACGGAACTCCTCAAATCTAACGGCACACTTATAGTGACTTTGGTATTTTTATAAGAACAGCATGCACTTAAGTCCAGAACAGTGACATTTGGTGCAGTGGAACTGCTGATGAAGAGTGAGCCGCCTCTGGTTAGAGTTCCGTTCTGATAATCATTCTCATCTGTAAGTACTTCAGAATCATCCAAATTTCAAAATTGGTTCAGAAATGACGGAGATATCGAATAACAAACATTAAAAAATATACAGACGAATTGATAACATAATCCAACATTTGAAAGTATTTATCACCAGAACCCCAAAAATTTTTTTTTCAACCACTTTATGCTAACAGCAGTGGCACTGAAATTTGAGAAGTTGCTTAGTGCTCTGTCCTTTTTGAGAATACAGGCATGAGTTTATCTTATGTTATGGGTGCTTGAATAAATTCTGACCTACATATATTAGCAGATACTCAGGTCCGCCTTGGCATCTAACCCTGAAAATTGGCACAGCCACTATTTTTTAAATAAGCGGCCACTGTCAAATGGCAAATTTTACGTAAGCTCCGAAAACTCATTGGTATTACGAGCCGCGGCTTCAACTCGCGACCTACGTATTAAAGTCACATGGTCTTACTCCACAAGCGCTTTCAGCCTCTGAATAGTCTGAATGACCTAATCACAAAATTAAAATTTTGAAAAAACCCCGACATAGTGGACCGAATTTCATGAAACATGGCTAAAAACTAAAAACACTCCCGAGCAACTCAGCTTTAAAAAAAACCGGCCAAGAGCGTGTCGGGCCACGCTCAGTGTAGGGTTCCGTAGTTTTCCGTATTTTTCTCAAAAACCACTAAACCTATCAAGTTGAAAACAATTTTCCTAGAAAGTCTTTATAAAGTTCTACTTTTGTGATTTTTTTCATATTTTTTAAACATATGGTTCAAAAGTTAGAAGGGGGACACACTTTTTTTTCCTTTAGTAGAGCGATTATTTCCGAAAATATTAATATTATCAAAAAACGATTTTTGTAAACCCTTATTCATTTTTAAATACCTATCCAACAATATATCACATGTTGGGGTTGGAATGAAAAAAAAAATCAGTCCCCACTTTACATGTAGGGGGGGTACCCTAACAAAACATTTTTTTTTTATTTTTTATTTTACTACTTTGTCGGCGTGATTGATATACATATTGCTACCAAATTTCAGCTTTTCCGTATAAGGGTTCCTAGTTGACTACGGAACTCGAAAAACTAAATATAAATCGGTTTATCCGTTCGGGAGCTACGATGCCACAGACAGAGAGACAGACAGACAGACAGACACGTCAAACTTATAACACCCCGTTGTTTTTGCGTCGGGGGTTAATTAACACTTTCTTCGCGTTTTTATCGCGCAGTGTACGTCGCGCCTAATCACCGTATATCCACATAGGTATTACTGTGAATATATCGGTATCCGTATCCGATGTGTTTAATAAAACCGAATTCGTTCGGGTCACTACTAACCCACTTATTGTTTATATTAAACTAAACATACTTATACCGGGTGGTCTTGGATTACGGGCAATTTTTTTTATTTTTAACCCCCGACGCAAAAACGACAATTAGAACAAACCAATCAATTTAAAGTCGGGTGTTTTAAGTTTGACGTGTCTGTCTGTGTGTTTGTCTGTCTGTCTGTCTATCTGTTTGTCTGTCTGTCTGTGTATCTGTCTGTGGCATCGTAGCTCCCGAACGGATGAACCGATTTAGATTTTTTTGTCTGAAAGCTGAGTTAGTCGGGAGTGTTCTTAGCCATGTTTCATGAAAATCGGTCTACTATGTCGCGGTCGGGGGTTTTTCCAAAATTTTTGTTTGTTGAAGGGTTCACCAACAGTGGCAACAATAACTTAACATAAAGAAACAAAAATTTTACAACTTAATTGTGATTGCGCCACCAATTACAGATTAACATAGCATGCATTAAAAATTCTACTCTGTAAACATTTTAATAAGATGAGCTTAAAAATCTATGCTAAAGAAATAATGTATAATGTTATTGTACCTACTTCAGGGTGATCGACGTCTCCCGACACAAGCATTTCTATGCTTTACTGGCGACTCCATCCCCAATATCATTTTGTATCCCCTGTATTTTTGTAAAAATGACTTGTAATTCGATTGTGATGTCTAAATAAATAATTGGTCAGAGATATTTGAATAAGATGTCGATATTTAGTAAGTTTTTTTTTGTGTTTGTGTATAAGAGTCCGTCAAAGCCAAATAGCTCAATGAGGAAATTTCGTAATCACGTCAAATGTTAAGCTACGAAAACTCGTGTACTTTAAGACGACACAGGAGGGGTCAATTCTCCGTACAATCGCTCTCGACTATTTCCGCCCTGTATATTATTTACATAAGAAGGTCCATATCTTTTTTTTTCCCCTCACTAGCTCGGAAACACGTGTTTTGTCCTTTAATACCAGCGGGTAAAAACGCATTTTATCCACTAGTGGGTAAAGTAATTTGACCTTGAATAAAGTCAAATTAACTGCTTTAAAATTGATAAAAGTAGGTGAATCTAGTAATAAAGATGATTTACCACCTGCGGAACTACTGGAAGCAGTGATAAACGCATTTTTTGCGTTGTAGTTTCCTCGCTATAGTGAGGGGAAAAGTTTTGTGTTACACTCGGGTGCAAATGTATTTTACTTCTCGTGTGTTAAAAAACTCGCAAGTTCAGGATTCTATTCTCTAACCACTCGCTTCGCTCGTGGTTCAACTATAGAATCCTTTCACTTGCTCGTTTTTCAATTCCACACTCTGCGTTAAAATACAATGTTGCCCCCTTGTATAACAAATAACTATTATACCACATGGTGGCAAACAAGGTTTGTTAGTAAGCATCACAATCTTGGCTAGAGGACCAGTTATTCTGAAGCTAGGCTTTCAGCCTTTGAGGTGGAACTTAACCGTTTTGACCTTTCTGCCGAGCGCTCAACAATTAATTTAGAGAGTTCGCGTTTAGGTTGTAGGTCAAACGTATGTTCAAGTATAAAAATAAAAAGTAGTTTGTTAGAAATGGGAATACGTTATCGACAGCAACATATTAAATTAAATGCGTTTAACAGTTAACAGTTAGGTATGTGTGCAAGGATCGACAGAAAATATATTACATACACAAAATTTATCTACATGCAAAACCCAATGTAGATTTCGTAGCGTATTTTTTATAGATTGTAAGTACTTATAAAAGTCCCTTTGAAGAAATAAACTAAAAGTACTTATCCATTCTAACATTATTACTTACACAAAATTGACCTACACGTAAAACCCAATGTAGATTTCGTAGCGTATTTTTTATAGATGGTAAGTACCTACTTATAAAAGTCCTTTTGAAGAAAGTAAACTAAAAGTACCTATCCATTCTAACATTATATACCTACGCGATAGGTCTAGTCTATTACCTACTTTAAACATGGGAAGGTAAAAAATAAGAGAAAGTTTTGAGTACCGAGGAAGATAAAGGATACCTTGCCTCCTAGAAACCAAACCCTAAAAGCTCCGCCACACATGCGCGTTTTGATAGCGTAGGCGGTGCGGTAGCGGAGCGCAACGATAGCGGTGCGCCGGACGAACGCTGGCGTTGCGCCCAGCGGACGCCGGCGGGAACTAACGAGCGCGGATTGTGAGCGGATTGCGAGAGGAACGCCAGCGTTCCCTCGGCACACCGCTATCATTGCGCTCCGCTAACGCTACGCTATCAAAACGATTTATGTGTGGCGGAGGCTAAATAGTAATCAGGGGTTATATTCCCGCTTTCAAACAAATAAAACCAATGTTCGTCATTAAAACATTTACCTAATAACGTAATAACATATTATCCTAAACTTTAGTGGTTCGAATCAGCTCGTGATTCTGAGAAGAATGAGCCCAAACACGTCCAGATCTGGTGAAATTCGATATTCGGGAATTAATTTGGAAAACGCCCAGCCATGTTTCATGAAAATCGGTCCGCTATGTCGGAGGTTTTTCCAAAAAAATTTTTGTGGTTTCACCGTGTAGCTGGTAGCCTAGCGGTAAGTACGTGCGACTTTCGTTCCGGAGGTCGAGGGTTCGAACCCCGGCTCGCACCAATGAGTTTTTCGGAATTTATGTGCGAAATGTCATTTGATATTTGCCAGTCGCTTTTCGGTGAAGGAAAACATTGTGAGGAAAGGAAACCGGACTAATTCCAATAAGGTCTAAGGTCCCTTCGGGTTGGAAAGTCAGATGGCAGTTGCTTTCGTAAAAACTGGTGCCTACGCCAAATCTTGGGATTAGTTGTTAAAGCGGACCCCAGGCTCCCATGAGCCGTGGCAAATGCCGGGATAACGCAAGGAGGGTGATGACCGTGTAGATATTTTCTATGGCGCATCCTGATTTTCCAGAAGTTTCCTGTTATAATAGTAACACAGAATATATAATAGTACAAGTACAGAAGGCCCACTGCTTTGATGTTTCCGAAATGCCGCCTTTTTAAATACCTACAACATTCTTACAAAGAAACGAGCCGCACGTGCGCGGCGTCCGGTGATAGGGTTACCAATGGATCCAAACGAATTAATACTCACATTAAATGTTATACTATTATATTCAAGTCTTGAGTACTTTCTATGTATATACGCTGTATTTATATATTTTTGTTCAAGGTTCCAACATCACAAGCCTTATTGAACTTTTCCGTGGGACTTAATCAGTAGTAGATCTGTATAAGAATGTCTTTTGGTATTTATTTTATTCAATATGTCTATTTAACAAGGATAAGTTCGCCTTTGTACTGAAACTTTTTATTTTAAATATTATGTGCTGTATTATTTTTCTGTACAATAAAGTGTTTACTTACTTACTTACTTAACTAAGTATTATTAGCCATTCCACCCGCAGACATCGCTTAAAAAAACCTCGCGTCGTAAAGTAACAATAGAAAGTGCGAACGTGCATTCCGCGAGAATGCGCGCCACCCCTGAGTAGGCCGCGAACTCGCGGCCGCCAGGATATACTTGTAGCGCGGCGATAGGATCGCGGAGTGAGCCGCCCCTGATAGTAAACTGAATATCAGATCAGAGGGTAGGCGGACAAGTGGAAGGAAGTCTTACAATTAGCGGCGACCTAATTACTGGCCAATTGAACCCACGACCGGCATGCCCGCACTTACCTGCCTAATGCGTATCCTATCATAGGTTTGATATAGGTCACTATACAGGAAGAAATAAAAAACCGGCCAAGAGCGTGTCGGGCTACGCTCAGTGTAGGGTTCCGTAGTTTTCCGTATTTTTCTCAAAAACTACTGAACCTATTAAGTTCAAAACAATTTTCCTAGAAAGTCAAAGTTCTACTTTTGTGATTTTTTTCATATTTTTTAAACATATGGTTCAAAAGTTAGAGGGGGGGGGGGGCGCACTTTTTTTTCCTTTAGGAGCGATTTTTTCGGAAAATATTAATATTATCAAAAAACGGTCTTAGTAAATCCCTATTCATTTTAAATACCTATCTAACAATATATCACACGTAGGGGTTGGAATGGAAAAAATATCAGCCCCCACTTTGCATGTAGGGGGGGTACCCTAATAAAACATTTTTTTCGAATTTTTATTTTTGCACTTTGTTGGCGTAATTGATATACATATTGGTACCAAATTTCAGCTTTCTAGTGCTAACGGTTACTGAGATTATCCGCGGACGGACGGACGGACGGACGGACGGACGGACAGACAGACATGGTGAAACTATAAGGGTTCCTAGTTGACTACGGAACCCCAAAAAGGATCGACCAAACTTTGTACCGTGACTTTTGAGGTCATAATGAACACGATTTATTATGGGACCAATCCAAAAATCGCAAAAAATTAAGTTGTTTCATACATTTTGTTTCGAATGTCTTGATGCAGCTCATTTCTATGGAACAGCCACTTTTCAGTACAGATTATGTATTTTTACGCACTAGTGCGAGAAGTGGTTCATTATATGTCAGGTCGAAACTTTGGAGGGCCATACCACTGAAAAACACACGCGATACACGTGCGAAAGGAAATTTGTAACTCGAGTCGATTTAGACTCCCTTTCGGTCGTATTTTAATTTATCGCCACTCCTTTCGAACTATCTTTTTAGGCACTTGTATCGAAATGTACTATTTCCTGATTTCAGCATTGGTCCTATAATAAAAGTTGTTCATTATGATCTCAAAAGTCACTATGCAAATTTTGAACAGTCTTTTATTTTTCCCCTCACTAGCTCGTAAGCACGTGTTTTATCCTTTAATGCCAGCGGGTAAAAACGCATTTTATCCACTAGTGGGTAAAGTAATTTGACCTTGAATATAGTCAAATTACATACATACATACAATCACGCCTGTATCCCATAAAGGGGTAGGCAGAACACATGAAACTACTAAACCTGCAGTGCCACTCTTGGCAAATAAGGGGTTGAAAGAAAACGAAACTGTGACATTGCAGTGACAGGTTGCCAGCCTCTCGCCTACGCCACAATTTAACCCGTATCCCATAGTCGCCTTCTACGACACCCACGGGAAGAAATGGGGTGGTGAAATTCTTAACCCGTCACCACACAGGCTCAGTAGTCAAATTACATGCTTTAAAATTCTACAGTGGCCTAGGGTTCCATCAATTGGTTGACTGCACCTACTGGCCCTACTGCTTTTCACATCAACTATCTATGAGAAAAATGTTATGTTCCAAAACATTACTTAGTCTAAAAAAATTACCATGAAATATGTTTTCTTAAACAGAAAAGTTCACATTTTTTCCCTCCTGGCAAGGAAGAAAATGTCACATTGATCCCTCCTAGACAGAAAAAATCCGCTTGTAATATAATTTAAATCACAAATAATTCAGAAGTTCCGAAAATAGGACACTTTAAAAAACATAAGATTGCTTACAATTGCCATGAAACCACTGCCACCTGGCGTCGAAACGCAAAACTAAAACGAAACAGTTTCAGGCGAGTACTGAAAACATATTTGTGTTCAGCTTCAGCCGACGATAATCTTCCCGAGTTTATCGTCACTCGTGACTTCAGAGATTGCCGAGAGATGGCGACACATAACGTGTTTACGGAAAATAGGAAAGCAGGCTGCGTAGACAAGATGTTTGTCGCTTACGCTCCCTCGCTCAGTTATCTCACTTTTTCGCACTTATAAGGAAAGATAAAACTAGGGCAGAAGAATGTCAAAAATTATTCAAAATTGAACTCAACGAATTTGATAAATAATTTAGACTGCTGCTAAATATTTGCCCCCTGCCTATTTAATTAAGGGTTAACTGATGTCTATATATACAGGACAATTCGCTCGTACTTTTCCAGTCTCTTTAAGTAAATGTACACAATTTCTATATAAAAATAACATAATTCAAATATCATTCTGATGACAGTGCATGTTCAAATTAGTGAGAATCTAATTTTTTTTATTTTTAAGAACTCCGGGTTTTATACTAAGAGACAGGATTTTATAGTAAGGTTTTATACAAAGACAATATTTCTCTCAAAAAGACTTGATTAGCAAGGTTGAATATTGACAAACTGATAAAAAATTTGTTCATACATATACATACATACATATAATCACGCCTGTATCCCATAAAGGGGTAGGCAGAGCACATGAACTAAGTTTCAGTGCCACTCTTGGCAAAAAGGGGTTGAAAGAAATCAAAATTGTGACATTGCAGTGACAGGTTGCCAGCCTCTCGCCTACGCCACAATTTAACCCATATCATATCCCACAGTCGACTTCTACGACACCCACGGGAAGAAAGGGGGTGGTTAAATTCTTATCCCGTCACCACACGGGAAACACAAACAATGTTTATTTTGTACATATTTATTTGTACAAAATAAACATTCGATAACAATCAACAATGTGTGATCAGTTATTAAACAATATTAAGTAACGACACTTACATATCTCTTTCGGGAATGATTTACCATCAATAGTCAATTTAACCTCTATCAACAATGTACTTCTTACAAAAATTATGTAAGTACGTAGGTAGCTTTATAGTTTCTTTTTTTGTTAGATTTTTTTTTTTTGCAAACGAGGCTTGAAATCACTTTCTTGTACTTATTACAATAAGCTGACAATAAGCTGACGCTTACTACTAATAGGTACTCCCCGTTCAACACTGTATGTATTTCTACTGAGACAAATGTGTAACTACGGTACCCTAATCTGGACATGGTCGACATGCATTTGGACACATGTATCATTTATTTTTAAACTACAGAAGAATTTCAATCTTTTGGTACGGAACCCTAAAAAAAACGCTAATCTTGCACTTTCTGACGACGTTGTAAGAAATTCATACGGTCTCCCACTTTTTTCCCCTACACATCATCATCATCATTTCAGCCATTAATCGCCCGCTGCTGAGCATAGGCCTCCCTTCGTGTACGCCACTTATCCCGGTCCTGGGCTAATCTCATCCAGAAGTGCCCCGCAGTTTTTCGAATGTCGTCCACCCAACGAGCCATCGGATGCCAGGCGCTTCTTACATCCGATAGCGGCCACCATTCGGTCAACATTTTGGTCCACCTGCCATCACTCTGCCTGTCAACATGCCCCGCCCAATTCCATTTGAGTTTGGAAATGACGTCACCCACGTCCCGCACCGTGCCTTGGTTTTCCCTTCACAAGTGTTTATATAAAGATAGTGAATATTTGTCAATTTATTTCATTTTTATGGAGTGGAGTGGATATTTGTTATTTGGCAATTTTTGCGTAAAAAAAAAAATAATCTCATTGAAAATCAAATCACAAATATGTTTCATACCAATATGTTACATTCATGGTTTTCGGAAAATTCTATGAAGGTTTCGCAATTTCAAGGTTGATTGATCCATACTACAATAATATTATAAATGGGAAAGTGTGTGTCTGTTTGTTTGTCCGTCTTTCACGGCAAAACGGAGCGACGAATTGACGTGATTTTTTAAGTGGAGATAGTTGAAGGGATGGAGAGTGACATAGGCTACTTTTTGTCTCTTTCTGACGCGAGCGAGGCCGCGGGCAAAAGCTAGTAATATAATAAAATTAACAAGTATAATGATAAACTCACCCTAAAAAAAATCAGTTTAGGTACTAATGGTACTGTAACCACCCTGTATCTAACAACAGTTTTCGCAACGTTATTGTGCCAAACTATAAAGAAAAGAAATCTTCTGATGTTGACAATAAAAGATATGACGGACGGGAAACCGTCTACGAGTTTCGAATAGGCCGAGAAAATAGATCACTGACGTCAGAATCTTTTCAATGAGGATGACGAAGAACGCGCTGGTGGCCTAGCGGTAAGAGCGTGCGACTTTCGCTCCGGAGGTCGTGGGTTTGAACCCCGGCTCGTACACAATTGGCAGAATTTTCTCGAGCTTTACGGATTTGATATGCCATACAAGGCAAAAGCATGTCGTAAGCGACTTTCTCGTGGAATCCTCCAACAATACTGTCTCCTAAAATGTTGGTACACTGTATTCCATCCATATGGTAGAACATAAAAATAATACAAAATTATAAATGCTAACCATAATTATGCTAATATATTCTATTCGTATCTTTTAACAACGAGACACCTAACTGACTATTCCTAGTTTTTTGTCCTTAAGTGCGTTTTCACATTATGCGATCCGATATCGGATGTCGGACCGATATCCCATACATTACAGGCGCCATCTTGGATTTTTTCCATTGAAATCCTTCCGACTTCCGATATCGGATCGAATAATGTGAAAATGGACTACTAACTCTTTATAATGAAGTCCAGAATTTGTCAACAAAAGATGAAGACATAATCATAGTCTGCAGGACAGCTATATCTGCGCGCGCGCACACCCACTGCAATTGTTGCGTCTCGCCAGGAATAGACGCGCAATTATACTCGGGGGTAGACCAGTTGGCACAGACTGGGACTTTACAGTCCGTGTCATTGTTGAGGCGTAACGGTCTACTTGCAATATTTCTTCACACAACATCTCTGAATGGTACTATACATTATGTCTATCATCAAAGAAGATTGAGTATTATAGAGAGTTACCGTCGAAGTAAAATGTGTAATCACAGTGCATAGACTGCCATCTCTTGACACAGGCATAAAACTTTTGAACCTCAGTTTTGACAATTTGGCCCATATTCTTAGCTTGATATGTGTTAAAATGTCAAATATTAATATTAGCGCCATCTAGCTGAGCGTACCCCAAAGGTGTAATGCCATCTAGGTACAGCCTTTTTCTCTATGGTACTGAGGTATGTTTTTTTCTTAGACTTTATCTGTCTATACGGAGTTATACATGTCTTTGCTATCATACATTGAGCCAGCCCTACGTCACCCGCTCGCGATCGCGCGGTAGGTTAGGTTAGTTATCGCTAGCAGTTGCCTCGAGGTAACAAGTGCCGAGGGGCGCCACGCGCGTTGACGTCGTAGTAGGTACTCGAAAGATTAGTAGGTACCTACTAATCTTCCGAGTTTTGCGCAGTAACGTTATTAAAGTTCGCGTTCAGATATCTCTGAAGGGCAGGCCGTACAGCTGCGTTCGTGGCCCACAAACCGGTCTCGCCGGAAGATCAGCGCTGGCCCCTGGCTCAGCATTTATGCTGAGGCAGGACCATTTCGTGGTAAACCAGACATACTTTTTTTTTCTTGGCTTATTTTTTTTGTAATTATGAAACTACTTATGTAAATAATTGTGGTTACCATGAATAAACTATTGAATCTGAATCTGAATCTAAAGTATTAGTTAAATAAAGCGTAGATATTTGTCGTTTTGCGGGCAAGTGAAGGATTTGTTACGTTAGTAACTTATTAATAATCTGTTATAGAATTATTAGACGTATCGATAGTATATTATATTATGGAACGGGAGTACGTGGTTTGCGTGGACACGATGGACACGATGCGACGCGACGCGGCGCGACGGAACCAAACCTTCGATCAGTGTTCGATCTCTATGGAAGTGTCTTACCCCTAAGATATTTCCATACAGATAGAACATGATTTTTCCCCTGACTAGATCGGAAACGCATGTTTTATACTCTTATGCCAGAGGGTAAAAACGCATTTTATCCACTAGTGGATAAAGTAATTTTCCTTGAATATTTCTGCTTTTTTAGGGTTCCGTAGTCAACTAGGAACCCTTATAGTTTCGCCATGTCTGTCTGTCCGTCCGTCCGTCCGTCCGTCCGCGGATAATCTCAGTAATCGTTAGCACTAGAAAGCTGAAATTTGGTACCAATATGTATATCAATCACGCCAACAAAGTGCAAAAATAAAAAATGGAAAAAAATGTTTTATTAGGGTACCCCCCTACATGTAAAGTGGGGGCTGATTTTTTTTTCATTCCAACCCCAACGTGTGATATATTGTTGGATAGGTATTTAAAAATGAATAAGGGTTTACTAAGATTGTTTTTTGATAATATTAATATTTTCGGAAATAATCGCTCCTAAAGGAAAAAAAAGTGCGTCCCCCCCCCCTCTAACTTTTGAACCATATGTTTAAAAAATATAAAAAAAATCACAAAAGTAGAACTTTATAAAGACTTTCTAGGAAAATTGTTTTGAACTTGATAGGTTCAGTAGTTTTTGAGAAAAATACGGAAAACTACGGAACCCTACACTGAGCGTGGCCCGACACGCTCTTGGCCGGTTTTTTGTAAAAGTGGATGAATCTACTGATAAAGATGATTTAACACCTGTGGAACTATGGAAAGCAGTGATAAACGTGTTTTGTGCGTTGTACTTTCCTCGCTATGAGGGGAAAATTTTTGTGTTACATACGGCTGCTAATGTATTTTACTTCTGGTGTGTTGAAAAACTCGCCAAGTTCAGGATTCTATTCTCGAACCACTCGCTTCGCCCATGGTTCAACTATAGAATCCTTTCACTTGCTCGTTTTTCAATTCCACACTCGGCGTTAAAATACAACTTTGCAGCCTTACATAACAAATAACTATTAACATACCTATCGATGTGATGCGACGCGACGGCGCGGCGACCGTCGTCCACGCAAGCCACCACGTAAGCAACTCAGGGTACGCAGCCGAATGGCAAAAACGCTCACGCAACGAAACGCTCGTAGATATCTATCTCTATCGCTCGTGCGTATTGGCGCGACAGAGCTAGACTACCTTTCGCGGCGTTTCGTTTTCGTTTCGTGTCGTAGAAAGGCTATTCGGCTACGGCACCAGGGGCCCGTTTCTCGAAAGGTACAAGCCTTGTATTACAAGTGTGTTTCCATGACAACCCATACGATTTGACAGTTCGCGCACTTGTAATACAAGGCTTGTACCTTTCGAGAAACGGGCCACAGGTCTTATCTCTGGTTTATCTGTATACCTTGGTAGTATGCTGAATAGTTGCCATTCTGGTCTCCCATTTAATCTAGCAGGTATTCTACTGCTCTCCGCGGGTTAAAAAGGAAACGCTCGCCAGGACGGCGCATATGAAGATGTTTTATATTCATTTAACTGGCTTTGATGGCCGCAGAAGGTGGGATGGAAATAGAGAGCGTAATTTTAATTGTACCTGTAATGTCTACAGATGTATGATAAGCGCTGGTGGCCTAGCGGTAAGAGCGTGCGAATTTCGATCCGGAGGACGCGGGTTCGAACTGAGTTTTTCTCAACTTATGTGTGAAGTGTCATTTGATATTTGCCAGGCGCTTTTCGGTGAAGGAAAACATCGTGAGGAAACCGGACTAATTCCAATAAGGCCTAGTTACCCTTCGGGTTGGAAGGTCAGATGGCAGTCGCTTTCGTAAAACTAGTGCCTACGCCAAATCTTGGGATTAGTTGTCAATGCGGACCCCAGGCTCCCATGAGCCGTGGCAGATGACGGGATAACGCAAGGAGTATGATGATGTCTACAGATATAGAAACTATAATGATTTTTTCATTGCAATTTCATGGAACCATGAACCGTGAACCACGTATGACAGGTTGGTCCCCTCACATCTAGCGTCTCGCGAGCATAGCGTCGGGCCAGCTGTGTGGAAAAAGACGCCACGTCGACGTTGCGACCAGTGTTGTCACATCTACCTATTTATAGGTAGATCTACCTATTTTGCCTCCCGTCTACCTGTCTACCTATTTCGGTCCTAAATCTACCTATTTTCTAAAATATTACTATTGTAGAAAATTCTCCATGCGTGTTACGAAATTAAGTTTTACCTGTCTTATAATTACAGCATTTTACTTAAATCGGAACGTGTTTAGTGAATAATCTGTGGCTGTCAGCTTGAAAATCTTGATGTTTGTCAGTTTTGACACTGACAGCCTGGTAGTGACAGTGACAATGTCATTTGACAATGACATGACACTGACACTTCTGACAGCCTGACAGTGGCAGCTCTCGGAGACGCTAGCTTGTGTTTAAAATATTTTAACAAAAACATGTATAAACACCATAAAGAACTCACCAAGTAAACCAATAAATATATTTTTAATAGTTTAGAAGCATTTTTAATCATTAAAACTGGACTTACCTTAGATGGTATTAAAACAGGTAGATCTACCTATTTTTCGTTTCTAATTCTACCAGTTTCTACCTATTTTTTCACCCTGGTCTACCATTTTGTTCAAATTGTATGTGACAACACTGGTTGCGACAACGACGCGCCGACGGCGACGCGGCGTCAGGCTTTGTTTGTAATAAAATGGCTGCGCAGCATAACATGCTGAGTCCGTTCCTTTTGACACGCGTGCAAATTGTTCATCTTATTTTTAACCCCCGGCCCCGACACAAAAACGACGGGGTGTTATAAGTTTGACGTGTCTGTCTGTCTGTTCGTCTGCCTGGCTATGTGTGGTGTGTGTGTCTGTCTGTGGCATCGTAGCTCCCGAACGGATGAACCGATTTCGATTTCGTTTGTTTTTGTTTGAAAGCTGAGTTAGTTGCTGAGTGTTCTTAGCCATGTTTCATAAAAATCGGTCCACTATGTCGCGGTCGGGGGTTTTTTCAAAGTTTCTATTTTATGGTTAGGATATTTGTCTAAATGTTCAATTTTTATTTGTGTGTCAATATAGTATTTTATGCAACTGGTGGTTAAAAAAGGTCAAAAAAGGTGAGTGGCGTGGGTAACAATTTGAGGCGAAGCCGAAAATTGTTAATAAAGACGCCACGAGCATTTTTTGACTCAGTTAAACACCGTTGCATACAATACTTTTTCTACGACCAAGCACTTACTTTGAAAGAAAATTATAAATTCAACAGATACCTACTTTTAGGCATCTTAGTTATCTAGTGGACCACCCACCATTTTGAATATGCAGTTTGAGTGCAAACATGAAAATAAAACTGTCTATGGTATGGTTCTCTGAAACCTGGCCACTAAGACGAATCGAGCCGCGTCGAATCGAGTTCTCATACATTTGAATGCGATTCGACGCGTCGCCAATGAACGCAGCAGAAAACGAACGAGACTCGACTCTGCGAATGCCAGGCTTTATCTGACATTCTAAGGTTGGCAACAATGTATTTCATACAATATTTTAATTTTCTACGATGAAGTGAGTGGTTTGTTAAGTTGGTAGCAATGTATTACAGAACTTTAACAGCTATAATGTGCTACTGCTACAAAATGTTTTCAGGGTATAGACTAGATAGACTTGTCTTGACATCTTTTATGGTTTTAAAGTTCTATGCACGACCTTGTAACTCACGAATAACAGTACGGGAGTAGAAATAGTTATTTGTTATACAAGGGGGCAAAGTTGTATACTTGCGAGTTTTTTAACACACGAGAAGTAAAATACATTTGCACCCGAGTGTAACACAAAACTTTTCCCCTCACTATAGCGAGGAAACTACAACGCAAAAAAATGCGTTTATCACTGCTTCCAGTAGTTCCACAGGTGGTAAATCATCTTTATTACTAGATTCACCTAAGTACTTTTATCAATTTTAAAGCAGTTAATTTGACTTTATTCAAGGTCAAATTACTTTACCCACTAGTGGATAAAATGCGTTTTTACCCGCTGGTATTTAAGGACAAAACACGTGTTTCCGAGCTAGTGAGGGGAAAAAATGTTTTCCTATTCTTATTCCTATATTGTAAGACTTGTTTTCAAACTTATTGTTTTCAGCAATTCGCGATAATTCTTAAATTACTTTAAACAGATCTTAAAATAGACTTGGCAGCGCAGAATGGCTAATTGTACAATAAATGTTCGCGTTCAATGTTTGTAAACACGATAGTAAAGTAAACGGGTCGCACGCGGTGTGGATTATTACTTATTAGCTTTTTTCCGCGGCTTCGCTAGCGTTCGAAAGAGACAAAAAGTAGCCTATGTCACTCTCCATCCCTTCAACTATTTCCACTTATAAAATCACGTCAATTCGTCTCTCCGTTTTGCCGTGAAAGACGGACAAACAAACAGACACACACACTTTCCTATTTATAATATTAGTATGGATTAGCTTTTGTGGCTTCGCTAGCATTAGAAAGAGACAAAAAGTAGCCTATGTCACTCTGATTTTCTTGCAATACGATGTGGACGATTGTGAAATCTGCCAAAAAAATTCTGAGTTACTACGGTATTCGGCGAAACCTACTTAGGGTCGCAATAGGACAATAATGTATAATATCTGTGTCTAACTAAAGTTCTTTTTCTTCCTCGTTCCCTAAATTCGCGACCACAAGTAGCTAGCGTGTCTCCATTGAACGCGGTCATAAGCCATGTGGACTGCACGGCTTAGGCTGCCGCCAGTCGACTAAAGTAGTCGGTAAAGTTGCTAACCGTGCGTAGATCTGATACGTATGCATTGATAATTACATAACAGGTTAAAAATATCACACACAATAAGAAGTACCTACGCTAAATATAGCTTTACACAATTACCTGAAGTGGACCGCCCACCCGTTCACAGATAAATCAGCGGAAGCAAGTGCACTGATAAAATAAAACGCTAAAGATCAATCGAAATTATTTGCTTGAAGTATCGAAATAAATCGAAATTAATTGCTTGATTTATGAGTAAGCTAGCTCTATTGTACAGTCGACTACAAAGAGATGTATCCATTTTTTCACCTTATTACAATGCAGTAAGTTGAAAAAGTGGATACATCTCTTTGTAGTCGACTGTACCACCAACATAGAATATTCAAGACATCAAATATAAAGAAAGAAGAAGAAGAAATTATAAAGGCGAAGTTATCCCTGATAGGGATCTCTTCCAGTTAATGGAAACACATTGATTTAACAGGCAACTAGAATGCAGAGCAAAATTTTGTATTTGAACTTAATTATATAAGTAAACTCACTTTTCTTTCTGTCTGAAATCTCCACTAAGTAAAGAGTAGGTAACTAATGACACGTCGACCGATGAAGTTTATCGACAATACTGCAATATGCAATATTATGTTCGAAAACATGTACCTACGACGAATAGTTGCAAGTCATTTTTTATGAAACCTCAAACGGAAACCATCTTTCTTTACATCCATCACAACCAATTGTAATATAGTTTTCTACATAACCGTCCCCTTCCTTTCCCTTAACATTCTGTATAATTTTACATGTAATAATGGTGCAATAAAGTATATTTTACTTACTACATTAACTGATTACTTAATATTGCTCTGGATACAAATTGAATTACGAATACATACCTATTAATACACCCACTATTGACAGATTAATAGATCAGCTAGCGCACTGACAAATTAAAACGCTAAGAGAGAAATAGTCGCTCCGCAGTTTCATTAAACTATAACACAACTAAATATACTTTGTTATTAGTATGAGATAAACAGATATATTCACAGGAATTAATGTGCAACAGGGGTTCTACGGAAATAACGCTTGCCAATATAAGTTTTTTTTAATAGTAAGTAGTTTGTGAGTCCGTGTAGTGTGCTACAAAGAAAATAAAATTTTAATAGACCAATGTTACAATTAGGCAAAAGGTATGTACGTGACATTTTTATGTTAAAGGTAACATAATGTCGCTTTCCAGAAAGACGAAATTAAGCTATGTAATGAAGGCTAGATTCCCTACACCAGTGACAGGAGACTATGTAACATAAAATGTATCCCTACCCTACTCTATAATATTAGCTATGATGACGAGTATTGGAGCAGTTTTAGTACTAGTAGTACTTCCACATTAAAAGTAAAATGTAAAAAATTTAGAAACTTAATTTTACTCGCTCTCATTTTTTTTTACATTTTTTATCGCTGTATCTTCTTTGCTAGTTTAATATTATTAAGTGTTCCCACTCCCACGCACCAGGTGATTTAGAGATCCGCCTGTTATACCTACGGCTGAAAAGTGTACAGATACAAATTATGCTTGTCTCTTTAGCATATTGTTTCTTAGAAAGATATAAAAAACAGAGTTAGCTGAAAGGAAGTGTCATCGGATTTTTTAATTTTTTTAATAGGATATGTAAATAGGTCGTTGTTTCAAATGAACCACTTCTCGCACTAGTGCGTAAAAATAACTCCATCTGTACAATAATACCACACTAGGATACAAGTGCGTAAAAAAGGCAGTATTTCCTTTTCGCATGTGTATCGTACGACGTTTTTCAGTACAGGTGGCCCTCCGAAGTTTCAACCTGGCATATAATTAACCACTTCTCGCACTAGTGCCTAAAAAATACCATCTGCCGTGTTTTAATTTATCGCCACTCGTTTCGAACTTCCTTTTTTACGCACTTGTATCGTAAATATGATACAACGAGCGATAATGTAAGGTAACTAATGTTGTAAAATTAAAAAGTAGCTATTTATAACAAATTTAATTTAATTGTTTATGCACGTATTTCTTGACCACCCTGTATTAATTTAATTCCCTTTACTATAACGCCGTGGCCTGCGTGGGCGACGGTCGCGCGACGGCGATGCGACGCGTACGAAATCAAACCTTATCGATATGGAAGTATGAGACGCGACGGCGACGGTCGCGCGACCGTCGCCCACGCAAGACACGGCGTAATAGTACCTAACCTAAATTAAATACCTCTGCAGCTCTGACGTACACCACACCAAACCATCAAATCGTAACAATCAAACAATACAACGTTGCAGGACTTGCTAGGCTAACTCGATCAACAGTCAAAGTTCTAAATATAGATGCGGACAAAGCGCCAAAATTATGTATCCACAACCTTAACCCTTAAATGCATGGTTTTTTCTTTTAAAGAGATATTAATATATGTGATAGACAACGGTTTTCTGGGAAAAATAATTAAAAAAATATTGAATACCGATTTTAATACTAAATCAGTGTTAGAAGTTAAATAGGCCAAAACTTATTTATATAAATATATAAATATTGGTAAGTTTTACTACTATTAGAAAGGTTCACTATTTGTGAAACCCCCATGATAAAATGTTTAAACATAAACTAATTACTAACTCCGAAAAAATCTGCCTAAATCACATACTAAAAATCGCCATCATCCTGTTTTTTCACACTTTTTCGCCATTTCATCTTTATCCTTAAATAATAAATAGTAAATCACTATATGTTTTAATTTTATTAAATAATAATAAATACTGAATAAGTTCATTTTAGATTCCATTAACTCTCAAATAGTCCTTACACCCTGGCGGGTGTTGCCTCTGCGTGTGTCCCATGATACGGGCAAGGGCAACATCCGCTCGGTGTACCCCTTACATTTCATTAAAGTGTCGAAAGGGCCTCTACGTGTTGGCTTCGGCCCCGCGCACGCCTCCCAAAGGTCCGGAATACCATTGTTCCGTGATGGCAAAGAAATACTGAATAATAATTAAGCTATAAATGCGATTTTGGATAGCTACATATTGAGCCACAGGCCATCAAATATATGATGCATATATACATCACCATGCATTTAAGGGTTAAGGCGAAACAGGAGCGTAAAATTAAAGGATTTGGGAATTTTAGTTAACTAGATTTATCGAAGAGTTGGGTCTATTAAGAACAACTCAGTTAAAAGATATTGCGAAAAATCTTTAAAATTGAGCGCTCTCGACTGTTTCCTCCTTCAAAACTTTATAAGTCGTAACGAAATTTGAGAATCTGAATAACGACGAAATAATCTGTGTCGGACCGTTTAGTTTTTTTTTTGGCTTATTGTTACCAATTTTTAATAGGTACCACACCTTTTTTGCGCCGTAATCAATAAAGCCGTTTTTGGAAATGTTTGATGGGCTCTAGCGTCTTTAAAAATAAGAATATCAAATAAATCAAAACGGTCCGACAAATAAAAATAATAATAATCTATAAATCATTGCTAGATCTTCAAAAACCAGGGAGGCAATAGTCGAGAGCGTTTTTATGGAGAATTGACCCTTCCTGTTACGTCTTAACGTAAAAGCGGTGTATACATAATTTTTAGCGCTTTGTCCGTATCTATATTTAATAAGTTAACTTTACTACCATTGTACTAGTGTGCTGTATTTCGTTCGAATAAGGTGCATTATAGTTAGTGCGTTGGACAGATTTAGCGAGTGACGCGTGCGCCGACCTCAGTGGTAAAACTGGTAAACAATAGAATAGCCGTGAGACAGTGTTTGACATATCAAACGGGACTGAAAAACCGGCCAAGAACGTGTCGGGCCACGCTCAGTGTAGGGTTCCGTAGTTTTCCTTATTTTTCTCAAAAACTACTGAACCTATCAAGTTCAAAACAATTTTCCTAGAAAGTCTTCATAAAGTTCTACTTTTGTGATTTTTTTCATATTTTTTAAACCTATGGTTCAAAAGTTAGAGGGGGGGGGACGCACTTTTTTTTCCTTTAGGAGCGATTATTTCCGAAAATATAAATATTATCAAAAAACGATCTTAGTAAACCCTTATTCATTTTTAAATACCTATCCAACAATATATCACACGTTGGGGTTGGAATGAAAAAAAATATCAGCCCCCACTTTACATGTAGGGGGGGTACCCTAATAAAACATTTTTTTCCATTTTTTATTTTTGCACTTTGTTGGCGTGATTTATATACATATTGGTACCAAATTTCAGCTTTCTAGTGCTAACGGTTACTGAGATTATCCGCGGACGGACGGACGGACGGACGGACGGACGGACGGACGGACGGACGGACGGACAGACAGACATGGCGAAACTATAAGGGTTCCTAGTTGACTACGGAACCCTAAAAATAAGTCAGACGTCCGATTGATCGGTGTCTAGTATACAAAAACCGGCCAAGAGCGTGGCCTTCAGTGTAGGGTTCCGTAGTTTCCCCTAATAAAACCTTTTTTTTTTCACTTTTTATTTTACCACTTTGTCGGCATGATTGATATACATATTGGTACCAAATTTCAGCTTTCCAGTCCTAACGGTCACTAAGATTATCCGCGGATGAACGGACAGACAGGCAGACATGGCGAAACCAGGGGCGGCTCACTCCGCGATTCCATAGCCGCGCTACAAGTACATGCGGGCGGCCGCGAGTTCGCGGCCTAATCAGGGGTGGCTCGAATTCTCACGGAACGCACGTTCGCACTTCCTATTGTTACTATACGTCGCGAGTTTTTTTAAAGGTTCATATGCGATATCCGCGTGTGGAATGGCTAATAATGCTTAGTTAAATAAACATCATGAATAAAATAGGACAATATTACACAGATCTACTATTGACTATGTCATTTATGCCCCACGGAAACGTTCAATCAGACTTGTGACGTTGGGACTTAAACAAAAATATATAAATACTGTATATATACCTAGAAAGTACCCAAGACTTGAATATAATAACATAACATTTTATTTGAGTATTATTATTTTTTAATCCATAGGCAACCCTAACGTCCGACGCTGCGCACGTGCGGCTCGTTTCTTTGTAATCATTTTGTAGGCATTTAAAAAGGCGGCATTTCGTGAACTTCAAAGCAGTGGGCCTTCTGTACTTGTACTATTATATATTCTGTGGCGAAACTATAAGGGTTCTTAGTTGACTACGGAACCCTAAAAACATGAGATCTACGTCTAGTCTCTCCAGCATTAGCAGGGCACATTATTAGAACGGTATAATGTCGCCGCGAGATAGACATTATGTCATTGATACAATCAGAATATACCTACATACTGTCGTGCCAAATTGCCAATCATGTGCTAATAGGGTTTGAGATCCGGATATCCGGATATCCGAATTATCCGGATATCCGTTGAATTTGAGATCCGGATCCGAGGACTCATAGGATCCGGATAATACAAATCCATTAAACATGGCCATCGATGTTACTATGTGGCGGTCATGACACACTCAAAATGCCGCGCTACAGGTGAGTCCTACATCCGATATCGGATCCAATGTGAAAGCGCACAAAAGATCAAACTTTTAACAAAATTTATGAATCAGAATCGGCCTCTATGACCGTTAATCACAAGTCTGCGTTAATAGTCCCTGAAATAGTGTGACCGTCTATTTCTAAATCGGCAACACAATTGCGATGTAAAATGTTTAGTCTGCGACCGCAGTACAGACATGGGTGACAACCGGTCAATAAACAACACTTTACATGGAAAAATAATCATTCGTATAACTTTTAAATGAAGGACACTTTTTGTCGGATTTTGAAGATTTTGCGTCGATAAATGTGGGGAGACCCTTGGCACTGTTGTTAGTTTAGTGCTGCAACACTTTTCTCTATTGGCATTTAACACGGCACTAAACTTAGTTTATGATGTAAAATTGTGTTTTTTAGTTCAAATCGAACTGTTAAACATAGTTGAATTGAAATATTTATAATTGAAATATATCAACGTCTTTTATTTAACATTTACTACAATATACTCGTACAAACCACCCACTCGTAGCTCACTTCATCGTAGGCCACGTCTTTGCCTTTGGCTAGTCTGTGGCCAAGAGTAAGCCCATTTATAATTAAAAAAAAATACTCGTACTTTTTACTAACATTCCTAATACGAAAAAATCTAAGAAAATTTGCATGCCGAACAACCAAAAGTTGCGAATGAATGTAAATCATGTAAGTCTGTATGTAAATGACAAATGTTTTGATATTACTTACATAATAGCATAAGCTATTTAAAACTATGAATTTGAGATATACTGGCTAAATTAATAGGTCAGTAACTCGGTGACATCGTTACAAGATGCACTAATTCGATATTTGCTTGAATTATCCTTTAAAAATGACGACACGTGAGTAGGATCAGTTGCATATTATAAGCAAAGATCCTTATATGAAAAAGTTCGATAACCACACAATTAGTACACACCCTAAGGTAGTTAAAATGAAAGGAAATCTATACCTGTGAACAGCATTTTCTCGGGCAGGGTACCAAATGGTAAATGTGACTCACGGGGTCAGCGGGCTCGGGATGCTGGCTGTCCGGATCATGGACAGCTTGCGGCGCTGCTCCGCCGAGAGCGAAGCCCGGCGACTTCTGCAGAGACCATAGCCGGACACGTCAGGTAAATCGGCGCTCGCACCGCGGATGAGCGTCGGTCGAAACATTTCGCACTTTTGTTAGGTTAGCGGCACTTTTGTTAGCTTAGGGGCGCTTTTGTTTAGCCTTGTGGCACTTGCGCGTGTTAAACCGTTGGTTATTTGTTACTTAGAACTTAGATAAAGAAGATTGAAGAGTTCAATAGCGTGATTTTTTTGTAATTATTGGTTACACGTTGACACAAAACCTGACATCTTAACTAAAGCTATTTGCTGATTTAGTTTTATAATACAATTTGAAGCGGCATTTGACACTTTTGTTAGCCTAGTGGCACTTTAGTACTTGCGTGTATTCAGTTATATTTTGATTTGTTACTTAGTTCTTAATGTAAAGGCGACTTAAAATAATCCGAAGAATATCCACGCTTTGTATTGATTTGTTTTGTTAATAATAGCTGAGAGCGAAGCCCGGAGACTCCTGCCGAGACCATAGCCGGACACGTCAGGTAAATCGGCGCTCGCACCGCGGATGAGCGTTGCGAGCGTCGAAACATTTGGCACTTTTGTTAGGTTAGCGGCACTTTTGTTAGCTTAGCGGCGCTTATGATGCCTAGTGACACTATAAACGGAGCTGTGTTAAACCGTAGCTTAGGTTATGTGTTATGTGTTAGGTGCCTACTTAGAACTTAGATCGAGAAGATTGAAGAGTTTATTAGCGTGAATTTTTTGTAATTATTTCTTACAAATTGACACTAAACCTGATATCTTAAGTAAAGCTTTTTCTGATTTAGTTTTATATTACGGTTTAAAGAGGCATTTGGCACTTTAGTAACTAGCATGTATCAAGTTTTTAGGTAGATATGATTGGAGATTTTAGAAGCGTGGAATATTAACAAATTATTGTAAAAAATTACACTGAATGTAACATCTTAATTGACGATTTTTACTGATTAAGTTTTGTAATAATTGTCAATGTAGTAAAAAGTACTACAAAGCTATCGAATAACATTTCAGCACTTTTAGCAGCAGCTGCAGTAGTATTAATCGTTGTGTTTGCGATACTTAATTAATAAAAATAAAAAAAACATTTATTTCAGAAGACAGGTTCCATAATATAATTAATCACTTCAAGCAAGGATTAAGCATGACCTTATTTTGGCACTTAGTGTAGTAGTTAGTGTAGTAGTTTCATTTGTAATAGGCACTATCTCCAGAAATGGCACTTAGTTTAGTTACGCTAAGATTCTCCAGAAATGGCACTTAGTTTAGTTACGCTAAGATTATCAATATTAACGATGCAATCATTTTTAGTAGGAAAATGTCGAAATGTTTATTTTTCATTTCAAACAGATGTGCGCGAGACAGCCGTATCGTAAATTACTCATAATTGCTTATGCTTGAACGCAAACATGCTTGTTTGTTTATACGGTTAATTATGACAAAGTCTCATACGATAATAATCTACAGATTTATTTTTAGATATATTATGGAGACGTCAAGTTATTTTTTATTACACTTGCTCAGTAAGTGTGTAAATGCAACACAGGCGCCGCGAAAGTTATAGAAAAATGCATTTTTATTAGGAAATTAAGAAATTTCTCGTGTCCGTAATCAACTTTGATATTTATCTTTTTACATATTTTTATATTGCAAGCGTGGTGAAAACATTGTGTAATTTGGGTGGAAAACAATCGCTTAATGTTGCACGATGTAGGTATATTAAATATGACAGGGGGGTGTTGGCATCGTATTGTTATTTCATATATTTGTTATGTAAGTAAGTTAGTTAGGTAGTTAAAATATTTGTGGGTTAACCAAGTAAATAGAAAACCACGTAGATCTGTCACTGAGTGGTCTTTAACCATATTTTCGAAGTGAGGGTAGATTTTGTTTATATTTATCTGAATACCTAGAGACACAGACTATAGTTAACTATTATTGACATTCATTTGTATATTTATCATTTCATTTATAGGTTTACAAACACGAAATTAATGATCTTGTGTTTTTTTAAGATAACATTCAGATAAATAAGTATTTAAACTAATTCTTAATTTTAAGATATGAAAATTTGCCTAACGACAAAAGATAATTAAAATCATAACGAAGTATTTTCATATGTTCAGTTCAAGCTAAGTCAATTCAGACTTAACTCATAGGTAAGCATAGCTATGCACGGTTAGTACTTTTATGTCATACACAGACTGAGATTCAAAAAAGTCCCAAGGGGTTTTAAGTCATCAAATTCTCAGCCGTTATCAAATTTAAAAATTGTAAGAATGACTATTCTCAAACTAAAAATAATCCGGATTGATCTAGACATAAACAAAAATGTATATTTTATATCTCTTATCATTTAAATGAGACATGAATCTAAATCTCTGTATGAATCTCTTCTAATCACCTTCTCCTTTCCATTTTCCAATCTACACTAAACCATCACACAATCCACACAAACACTAACGCAGCGTGTACGCCGCACGCACGCAAAATGTCACCTTTCAACGCAACGAAAACTACGCGCGAAGACTTTGCGAATGCGCGAATCGAGCAAAGTTTCGGCGTTGAATAAAAAAGAACGCGAACGTTAACCCTATTAACGTCTAGGTGAGCCTTACACTGAGTTTTGAGTGAAATCGCGATTACGGGTTAAAACGCGAACTCAGCGCGGTGTAAAGTGTTCGAATGAAAGTTTTGAGCCGTCGCCAGCGCTTGTGCAATTATCTATCTGACATTTAAAATAGGAACGGGACGCGGGAGCCGGTCTCTTGAATGTCTACGGATTTTTTATTGGAATAGGCTAGTTTCCTATACTTAAAATAAAATATTTTATGCAGTGAATGAAATAAAGCACCACATAATTAGAAGAAAAATATGGACAGTAGTTATGTTTAAACATAATTTGTATTTAATAAGTCAAAGAGAAAGATATAAAGTAGGTAAATGAATTGACCGTGACGTCACTCCTCAGTATTTCATAGTTAATTCCATATTAGCAACTCGTTTTGACAGTTCCTAAAAAATGCTGATTTGACTAATAGGAAACTAGCCTATTGCAAGAACTGTTACAATAGGGATGACGACTACATAAAGAAATGGCATTCAGTTTATTCCGTCAGTTATGAGCGTTCAAAAATACTGAACACATATTTTTCGCTTTCTTCTAATTAATGAAAAAATACAAAGGTATAGAGCATCAAAGTTCCGGAGTGAGGGCATGTGACGTCACTTCTAAGTAAAAATTGTACCTAGGCGTGACTTCACGCGAAACTTCAACGCACTATACCGTCTTCATTTTTCGTTTACGAGAAAAAAGAAAACGTACGTGTCAAATATTCTTTTTCTACTCGTCGACTTTAATCTATCAATTAGGACACCACAGACTAAACTATACGTGCTGACTTTTCAGTATTGGATAGTCTTTGACACTTAGTTAATAATATTTCATTACGCTTCACTTTAGGTAACTGAAAAAAATTCAAAAATAGAACTTCATATAAGTTCTATACTAATTTGCGATACCTGGCAATTTTTTCTGCATTTGAAACACATTTTTTTAAATTATCTATCCCGTTATCGACCAATCAAAGACGGTTATTACTAACAGTTAGTTGCCAGGTAATTCGATGTTGATACAACGGTGAACGACTCTATTAACATTAATTTTAACTTGAATGATGATATTTTTCGTTCATTGATGATGAAGATGATGACACATAGAAAAAGTATTGTATACAATAGTGATATAATTATATGGTACTCGACTGAAAAGCTTTGTATTATATCACGATTGTATAAAATACTATTGATAATCTAATTGACGGACTAATTAGTTTTTTTTTTGTCGTCTCGCCTATTGTTTAACTTTCCAAAGGTACTTAAATGTTATCTTATCTTATAATTAATCATCATTATTATTCGTTTGCCGTTGTCCCAGTCACTATAGGGATATTAGGGATCGTCACAGAATGTCTTTCTTTTCCATATAGGGCTATCACCCGTCATCTCATGATTAGGACTGCATACTGTGGAAGTGTGGTGTTAGTCCGTTTTCACATTATCCGATCCGATATCGGATGTCGGACCGATATCCCATACATTACAGGCGCCATCTTGGATTTTTTTCCATTGAAATCCTTCCGACATCCGGAATCGGATCGGATAATGCGAAAACGGACTTAAAGCTCGGCCACACATGCGCGTTTTGAGAGCGTAGGCGGAGCGTTAGCGGAGCATCAGCGGAGCTCATTGATAGCGGTGCGCCGGACTAACGCTGGCGTTGCGCCCAGCGGACGCCGGCGGGAACTAAAGAGCGCGGATTGCGAGCGAAACGCCAGCGTTCGTCCGGCGCACCGCTATCGTTGCGCTCCGCTGACGCTACGCTATCAAAACGCTTTATGTATGGAATAAAGCGAGTCGAATGGCATTTCTGCGGCGCCAGATGCCGACAGAAATGCAGTCTAGCTCTATCGCGCCAATAGGCAAGAGCGATAGAGATAGATAGCTACGAAGGAGGTATTATGCGTGAGCGTTTGTGCGCGGCTACGCACACTGAGCAGAATAATTAAAATTTTGAAAAAACCCCCGACCGCGACATAGTAGACAAATTTTCATGAAACATGGCTATGAACACTCCCGACTAACCGAGCTTTCAGACAAAAAAAAACTAAATCTAAATCGGTTCATCCGTTCGGGAGCTACGATGCCACAGACAGACACACACACAGACAGACAGACAGACAGACAAACAGACAGACAGAGAGACAGACAGACACGTCAAACTTATAACACCCCCTCGTTTTTGCGTCGGGGGTTAAATATGAATCTAAATTTTTTCAAATAGGTAATACTACCGTAACCTCAAAACTGAGATTCGTTTATATTTCGCGAGAAAAGAAAGAGTAGGCAAAAAAAATCCCTCGAGAAAATAAGGTGTGTATTTTTTTATTATTATTATAAACCTTAGTCGCACCTGATGGAAAGTGACGAGTTGAGGACAAGGCCGAGGTTGTAGCTCACTGGTTCAATAATAGCCTATTCACTCTTGACTTGAATACACCCAGATTGTATTCGTCCGGGAATACAGATGAGGGGAGCATGTTCCATTCCTTAGCAGTTCGCATTACGACTCTCGTGCTATAATTCAGTGACACAGGTTTGGACGATATTAATATTTCGCGTCGTTATATGTAATGGGCTGGCGGCAGCAAACATGAGAATAAAGAATAGAAGCGATTTCAAACCACTAGGTGAAATCATATTGGTAATACAAAATAATATTTACCTATTGGATCTACTCATGACTACAGCGAACTTTTACTATGGGACCATCTTCGAAAACATCACTTCAAAATCTACATCTCCATACAAATTATGAAACCAACTTTGATTCATTAATATGTATCCATTTCTCTATACAGCTCCCTTGCAATTTGCATACATATTAATGAACACGATATAGGGATGACGACTACATAAAAAATAGTATTCTGTTTATAGTCTTATTCTGTTAGATCGGCGAAAAATACTGAACACATGTTTTTCGCTTTTTCTAATTAATGAAAAAATACAAAGATATAGAGCATCAAAGTACCGGAGTGGGGGCTTGTGACGTCACTTCTAAATAAAAATTGTACCTAGGCGTGACGTCACACGAAATTTTAACGCACTGTACCGTCGTCATTTTGCGTTTACGAGAAAAAAGAAAAAAATACGTGTTTAAAATTCTTTGATAATCTAACTGACGGACTAATTAGTTTTTAGTCGTCTCGCCTATTTTTCTGCCGAATTCGTTAAGTCCCATAGTAAAAGTTGATCGTAATCATGAATAGATCCAGAAAATATTATTATTACCAATTCGATTTCGCCTTGTTCTAATTAATTCTCAGAAACACAATGTCTGATGATCTCTTTATAGATTTTTGTTGCTTAATAAAATTAGACCTAAATACAAAGATGGCATAAGTTGTACCTATGCAAACACAACGGTTTAGATTAGATTTTCTTTATTTCTTATTGAAAGTTATAAGATATTTTAACTTAAAAATAGCACAAATAGCCTAAGAACGGTGCGATATTTTTGAAAATAATTCTACAACAGTAGTTTTTTTTCATATACAGCGTTTAATCGCAATTTAAAAAACCTATATTTTCGAATCCACCAATAGTTTGGAATGGAAGATATTAAAAAAAACTACGCCCAAAAAATAAGCGTTTTCTTTCAGCAAAATACCTCACAGTAATTTAATGGTGGACACATGTAAAAAAAATCAGTTTTAAGGTTTACAACCCGAAGCCACCTAAATATATGACGGGAAATAAGACTTTTTTTAATGATATAGAATTTTTGAATTTTTTCTAACGTGCTCTAGAGCAAATATAACAACAGATATTTTTAAGCAGAAATGAATAGCACATAATATTTCAGATATTTAGCATATAAAAACCACCAATATATTTATATGGAAATAAAAAAATCTAAATATTTGACCGGGCAAATTAGGAACAGATAATAGTACGAGGTTGACTTTTACTGTCCCTATTTAACAATATTAACAGCATGATAATCCAACCAATAAGTTTGACCTTTATTTAATAATATATTTACATTTTTGCGTGGTTTGGTTTGGACCTTAGTGTCTTACATTTAGGAATCCATATGGCAAACCACCACGCCAGTGGCGCTGGGCCGAGAGTAGGTGATGAGCCGTGTCGCATGCTTTTTATTCTGTTCTTCTATTACACATTAACGTAAATGAGGAGGTACACTGACATTTTACCCCGCCAGGCGGCGCCTATGCAAGAGTCTAGGCATGTCACTGTCATTCATATGTGAGAGAGTGAAAAAAAAAAACATAATTATCAGCTTCTCGCTCTCACGTCTCACGGACTAATAGGGTGGCGCCATCTGTCGTATCCTTTGAGTGTTCCTCCTCATTACATGCCTATTTCTACATAAGTAATATTTTAGGTAGATTAAAAACAGACGTTTTCCACCGATAATAAAGTTCAAAGTAATTTAAAAAATTACATATTTATTTTAGGCATGCGATTTGACAGTCGTCGAAAAGAGTATATACTTGTCAGTACATACATCTATCTCACGTTTTTCTCTTCTACCATTTGACAGATCTCCGTCATCTTGTGAAATGTATTCTTCCATTCTTCAGAATCGTTGAAGCAACGCTTGTCACAAACACGCGAAAGCTATGCAAAGTCTAATTTCGACCCATATGTCACGGCCAGGTATAGCCCCGGCGATTATCGATAGACTTACAAGCCACAGGTCACGGGTTCAAATCTCAGTCGTCGCATATGTAGGCCGTAGATATTACAGCTTTTTTAATTCATTTTTTTATGTTTTATTTATATTATAAGTTGATAAGTACAAGCTACTGCAATGACATTACATACAAGGACGCACAATTCATAACAAAAATGTTTTAAAAAGCTGGGTCTCAATTACATTTATAACATTCTTGTTGATGCTAATAACGTTAACTTCTTATCTGCTTAGGAAAAAATCGTTCATGCTATAACATAACCAACTTAGTGTATAAAGACCTAAGTATCAAAATTGCAAATGGAACTGCGACACACTAAAAACTCTTTATCAAAATACCTTTTGTCATAATATGCTCAAATGACTTAAATGTCAAAATGAATTGCGAACGAATATTGAACGAATGGAGCCGCTACCAATATATAATAAGTATGTAGGTATTAGATATCAGTGGCGGCTGGTGAAAATTTCTGCTAGGCAACACTGAGCAAAAAGAAACCTATCTTAACATTAGGTACTTTACTAGTAGGTAATCAATTTTAGGCAAGCCGGTGGGAATCGGCTTGTATGGACCAGCCGCTGCTGTTAGATATTTCCAATTTATTTCATAAATAGAAATACCTAAAAAAGGCCGCAATTTTACTTCTTCATTACATAAACTTTAAAAATACCCTACTGTATCATCTTTATCTTGGTCACTTGTACTACGTTTATTACAATAAATGTACTATGTAATGTATGTATGTGTAAATTTCCTGACATGTCATATCTTGTTGTCACAGAGAAAAATTTACAGGGCTTCCAAGAATCTCGAGCTGGAAGGATACAAATAAAAATATTTTCTATGAAAATAATTAAATTCGACAGCAGACAACCCAAAGGTTAATCGGATTTATTTATTATAGGCATTTGTTTTAAATTAAATACCAGTGGCTCTGATCTGATAGTGGGATATTCTTTAAAATTTATTTTCAAAAGGAGATTTAATGTTGGTAATAATGCCATTCAAATTATATTAGAAGTGTCTACGCGAGTGTCCGAATTTAATTATAGGATAGCACATATTGAAAGTACTGTAATATGGGTACAGACAGAAGCCTGCCTATTGAAATATAAAATACATAGCAAAAAGTATAGAAAGAACCTACTACTTTTCGACTTTTTATTTACACTACATACCGACCATACAACAGACTCTAATTAATCTTGGTTTTCAAAAGTGTAAAATGTAGACCAAAGTGCGTTTTCGCATTATCCGATCCGATATCGGATGTCGGACCGATATCCCATACATTACAGGCGGAATCTTGGATTCATCTATTGATATCCTTCCGACATCCGTTATTGGATCGGATAATGTGAAAACGGTCTAATAGCGACTCAATTAGTTTTTGTTCCTTGACGGTCATTAATTTGAACTAATAAAATTATTTATTTTTTCTACTCCCGAACTGTTATACGTCATTTACACGGTCGTGCATAGATCTTTAAAACCCTACATAAAGGTCTATTCCCCAAAGCCAGTGTCCGCCGGCTTTCCGCGCATGCGCGCAGTATCGAAAAAACTGAAAACGCATTGTTTGGCTCTGTAACCATGGCAACGCCTTATAACGACACTGCGCGAGTGCGCGGAAAGGCTTTGGGCAGCTGAGCTGACAGTGCAAACCTTTGCGTCAAAATACAGGAAGCAGTGTGAATTTCACGAAAGTTATTCAAGAAAACTATTAAAAACTAAGTGCATGGTCGTAGAAAAAGTATTGTATGCAACGGTGTTTAACTGGGTCAAAAAATACTCGTGTCGTCTCAATAACAATTTTCGGCTTCGCCTCAAATAGTTACCCACGCCACTCGTCTTTTTTGACCTCCTTTAAACGCCTGTTGCATAAAATACTATAAATCTATACAATTACAACGAGTATTATAATGTATTATACATTCATTTTGTAATGTAATCCAACGAAATAACCTATAGAAATATATTCTACCCTTTTTGCTTATTTTCAGATTACTATTTAGCCAATTTTTCATTGAGTCATACCATTACCATGGACTTTCAATAGGGACTGAGCTCACACTTTTTTGCCATAATAAATTGAACTTTATCACCGGTGCAGAAAAACGTTCTTATTAGGATAGTAAAAGTGTATCCACATGAGAGGGTCAAAGTTGGGGCTGGTGTCCCTCTCGCACGTGTGACCAGTGTTAAAGAGATTACTATAGAGAGACAACTGTCACTGTACATTTGTAATCCTTATTACAAGGGCATAACGTCTAGCGATGGTTAGCTAAGACAGAGTATTGCGGTTGCGGGGAGGAACGATGTTGAACCTTAGGTTACCTTCAATCAATATTAATACTGAAATACAGTTTTCGACCTTATTGCATTACATGTGTCTAGAGATGGGTAACTACCCAGGTAAATACCCGACGGTGGGTATTTACCGGGTAAATACCCGATATTTACCTACCCGCGGGTAAATACGCGGGTATTTTCATTTTTCTTCTAAATTTGACGTTTTAAATGGTGTTTTGGGCTAAAATAGATTAATTTAAGTCAGTCTTTGTAATTCTACACATAATGTTTATTCAAATTGAGAACGAATAGGTTGCTATGAGATAAAATGTGATTTTAATGTATCTTCCCAACTATAAAAATGGTGTAATATCATTCTCTGACACACGGAAATAATTTAAAATGCTTTTAATATAAATTATAAGTCTGATAAATTAAAACTGTAAATGAAAATATGTAAATAAAAATATTTTAAAAAACTCTTTTTGAAGCTCATAACTCATACATAGTATATTTTATGACAAAAATGTATATAAACTTTTTTGTAGGAAATTTTGTCTACTTTAGTTCGTACATACAAAACTTTTCGATATTCATGATAGTTTCCATGAAATATGAAAAAAATACATTTTACCCCCCCTAACCCCACCATAACCCCCTCCAACCAGTATTAGGAAGTTTATCTTTATCGTATAAATACGACTATTTAATGCAATCTAAAAAGCACACGTAAAACATATTTTTTTAATTATTTTTAAAAATATACATTAAAACTCCTGTAATCTTTATTGTATATTTGACTGAACAGTTTCGTTTTGAATTGTGTATAATAATTACAACCACTAACTTAGTATTTATCTCCATTTTAACACAAATCAGCATGTGCAACATGAAATGAATCTACCCGTCAATTTGGGTAGATACGGGTAAATACCGGGTAGATAGGTATTTACCGGGTAAATACCTGGGTGGCTAGATTGGGTATTTACCCACGACCCATCTCTACATGTGTCTAATAACATTTTAAAATGGCTAGGGAATTAAATATCTTGACTGTACCTAAATTACTCACAGCATTAAATAAAATGTTATATACAACAAAAAAAAAACAATATTTTAAATAAAGGGGGTAAAAAGGCGGTAAAAGAAAAATAAAATAAAAATAAAAACCAAAAAAAGTTCATTTCGACTGCCGGGGATCGAACCCACGACATCAAAACCGTCCGTCATTTTACGTTACGCTAGTACAACCTGAGCTATTTAAGCGATAGTAGTGGCGACGAAATATATTATTATACCATGATGTAATGAAAATGCGGTTGAACACATGAGTCACTTTTGAAATAATGCAGGAAATTACATCGTCAATGGTGGAGAGTTTGTAGGTAAGAAGAATATGAAAATACTTATTTCAGTACGTACGTATGTGGTTTTAGCGCTTCTTGGCGAGCATTTAAAGGTGGATTAATTTTTATTCTTCTTTATTATGATCCTAACGAAAAGTCTGTTCCAATTTTTTTGCTTATGTAATTTTTGCCGTGAATGTTATTCCGAGCTAGTAAAATATTGAACATCCGTCTTGTTTTTGGGGTGGTTTCAGTTTTCATAGTGTTTCAACATATAATGTATATACAAAACAACCATAACTTCACTTGTCCTTTTATTGCTTGTGTCATAACTGATTTAATTAGTCCGCTTTTTGCTACTACGAAGTATCATTCACAAAAATAGGTGGTTTCTTAATGTGTTATAAAGGTCATAAATTAAAGTAGTCGAATTTAAAACAAAAGTCCTGATTCCATTTTCGCCTGATTTTTAGTGAATTAAAATAATATTTTTTTTATTCTATTATACGTTTTTTGTCACAAATTTTGGTGGCTTAACTAAAAATACTATTTCAAATTACCAAACTTAATTTTTGGTGACATAAAAAGTACTGTTATAGAATTAAGTTATTTTCCCAGTAGTAGCAAGATCGGATGGTTCCTAGGCTAAAATTCACAAAAAGATCGTCGTATGTATACAAAATAATATTAATCATGAAACAATAAATAAAAAATCGATAAGAAAGTAAAAAAAAGCGATATAATAAATAAAAAAATATTTCAAATTCAAATTAAGATGTCAATACGTTGTATATAAGACTATAAGGGATTCCTAGTTAACATAATGTCACACCTTGGACACTGGCGATCAAATATATTGAAAAAGGTGCATTCCTAGCACACAGTCTTAACTCGTGTAGGTGAACGCGTACTATGCTTGTATGAGTGAAATATGACAGTAGCGGTAACTGGGAGGTAACCGAGAGGGGGTGGGCGGCACTTTCAGCGGGGAGCGGGAGTGGCCATACTGTACGATAGTACTCTTTTTTATACTGTGATATGTCAAATGTCATACTCTTCTTTAAAAACAATGTTTATGCTGTACGTTGATTTGTCAGCCAGTCAGGACTCAGGCTTGTATATAATACCTAGAGATAGATTACATGTTCGTTCTTAAATTATTTATAAAATTTGGCTTTATACTGAGAAATGTTAACTCAGATACGTACCTAAAGAATCTTAGCTCAGGTACCGTACCCCACAAAACAAAACTAGTGAATTCAAACAAATAAAAAATAAATAATTTGAGGTTTTCTTCGATTGACAGGAAAACTTTTCAAAATTTCGGGCCGAAGTCAAGCCGAGGCCTATTAAGTAGATTACGAATCACTGGAGAAATGTTCGAAATTATTTAATCAAATAATCCTGACTAGTGTTAGATAGATACCAAGATATACATAGACACTCGTGTATACCTAAACCTAACTCCCCCGTGGCACACAAACCTCAAGGTTTTACCAACGGGGTCTTGTGTAAAAATGAGTGATTTTATCTTTTATTAAACAATACATTTAAAAATATACTCTTCTTTTATTAATGTCCCGTAACCAATCAATCTCTGACTGACATTCTACGAATCGCACTTTAAAAAACTGTTCGCTAAAATACGTTTTACGTATTATTTAAAACAAACTCACCCGTTCTATAGAAATATGCCGGCGTCTAAAAAAATCCGATATACCACACAAATACATGTCACTCACTGCACTACACCTTTGCACTAATATGGATAATTAAAAAAAAAGATAGCACAATACTTGACCGATAACCACCGAGTTCGAAAATTAAAAACATTTGAAGGTACATAAACACAACTGCCGATATCATAGAGGGCAATTCAATATTTTCTTAATTATCTGTCGTATTCAAAACACTACTACATTGAGATATGGCAGTTTCTCGCTTGAGATGTGGTGATTCGGAATGTTGATACAGGGCGTTGGGAAATAATTCGTTCGAAGTTTAAAAATACGTTGACATTTTTTTCAATGGAATTTAAATTGATTGTTTTGTATGTAGGGTGACGGTACCAATCATGGATAGTTTAAGATAAAATTTTGCCTATTTTTGATATTTCACTGATACATGCAATCATTCTACCGCTAAGTAAGCGTGTTAAAACTTATCCTATCCATCTTTTACATTTCGAGCTTATTGCAGAATAGATACTGCTATTGGTTTCCTCATAGTTAACAAATTAAGACAAGGTGTATTTCCTCCAGTCTTGGTCATCAGTGCTCCAGTAATGGATCCCCATCTACTATTACTTGGTACTTTTACTTTAGAGCGTTTTCACAATATTATTATTCAATCCGATATCGGATGTAGGAAGGATATCAATTGCTAAAATCAAAGATGACGACTTTGATACATAAGATATAGGTCCTACGTCCGATATCGATATCACTTACATGTGTACATAAATATACTAGTTGAGGTGGTGCGTGACGTAAAGAGGAGACACACTGATATTTTATCCCGCCAGGCGGCGCCTGTGCAAGCGTCTAGGCATGTCACTGTCATTCATAATGTGTGAGAGAAAAAAACTTCTTCTAGCTCTCACGTGTGAAATTCTTTATCTGTGCAATGGACTAATAAGGTGGCACCATCTGTCATAATTTTTGAGTGTGCCTCCTCATTATACGTATTTAACATTAAAATGTACCACAACATACGTGGTAACACAAAAAATCGGCAATCAAATAATAAAAGAAGTGTTTAATTTCCTATACAGGGTGTAAACGGGCGAACCTCTTGACGGTGGTGAGTATAGGACATAAAAAATGGAATTAGATAACTTTTACTTAAAATTGAAATATTTTTTTTATCCATACAAATTAATTCGGCCCGCAACGTAATGCAAACACACTCGCGTTAAACGCTCGTTGACAGTTGTCATTGATTGTCATCGCAACCACGTTTACAGTACATTGCTGCTGGGAAATTTTTCAAAAATTAATTATGGGCTAAAAATTAAGAGTAACTCAAAAACACCTCTTAATTGATGATAACAATATTGAATTATATGCCTTGTTTCATTTATCGCCCTTATTAGGTTTACGCGCTGTATACCTACTAAGCAAACCACAAACTAGGTATGTGATAAATGCCAATGCCAAATACACCTATGAGTACAAATAATCATTCAAGATGTAATGTACTTAATACATTAAACACCCTGTACTTTATAGAATGTTATTGCTAGGGTATCTGCAGACTCAGCACTCTCAGCAGGAGAGCAAGAATTTCATGATATAAAACCTGGCCAGAAATAAATGACTTTTCACCACTCCAACTGGCTTACTGTGCTATTCGAAAACAGATAGCAAAATTGCATTTTATCCACAAGAGTGCAAAGTAATTTCATACAAATTGTAACTTGATGTCATAAGCCGACTGGTAGAATTTACCAATGATGATTTTGAATCATAAATATTGAATAGATTGATGGATGTGATTTAGTTTGATGTTTTAAAGTTAGTATTTTGATCGTGTTGGTGTGGTGAAAAATTTTGTGTTTCACTCGGTGGCGAATTTTGTTTAACCTTCGTGCTTTGAAACCCTCGCAGTGCTCAAAATTCCACTTTTTGAACCACTCGCTACGCTCGCGGTTCAATATTGGAATCTTTCGCTTGCTCGGGTATCAATATTGGCACGTGCGGCTAACTTAATAATATGTGACTAAGCGACAACACTATTCGAGCGGCCTAAGAACCGCTTCGAACCCGCGGGAACCGAATATAACTAATTACCACAATTACTGGAGCAAGCAATTGATGCTTTAATCATTGCGACGAGCCACTTGTTTTGCTTGTGGCAAAGACATACAGTGTGTAAATCTTCTACGGGCGAATGTCTTAACGGTGGTTAGTAAAGAACATAAAAAACGTACCGACTTACAAAGAAAATGCTTTATTCATCAAAAGAAATAATTTAAAAATACATACGTCCAGATCCACAGTGCAAGCTTCGTCATATAACAGAGTGTTCATCCACCTAAGGTTTCGTCAATATAAAACATTACCATAACATACAATACACTTAATAAAAACCTTATTATCCTAACCCGGTCAGTACCTACCCGGAACAAACGTCCCAAAAATACCAGCCGCGGCGATGCCGCGCCGCATAGCCAAAGATACCTAATTACCTATACGTTGTACCAGTAGGCCTAGCAGTAGCAGTATGTCGCCGCGAGATAGATTGACACGTCTTCTTCTAACTGTATTAATAACATAAGGACGGGTAGTCTATCTCGCGGCGACATACTCTCGCGACAATCATGTGCTAAGTTGCTAACCCTGCAGGTATGAACCCGATCTAGGATCACAACCCCTATCCCGCAAGCGTTTACCCACAGGGCCTTCAGAAAATCCTTGGCTTCGGCGCACCAGGAACCAGCCGACTCAAAAACTAAACTAAAAAAAACATTGTTATCCGATTTTTATAGAATTCGTAGGCGTCATAATAATAAAATAACACATAAACTAACCACGACGTATACACTTTTCACCTTGCTGAAACCATGTTCTAAACAATGGGCTACGTTGATTTATAAATTAGTCATAATTTAGAAACAAACATAACGTAGGTATGAAGTTTGCTTTTTAGGGTTCCGTAGTCAACTAGGAACCCTTATAGTTTCACCATGTCTGTCTGTCCGTCCGTCCGTCCGCGGATAATCTTAGTGACCGTTAGCACTAAGCACTAGCCGACAAAGTGGTAAAATAAAAAGTGAAAAAAAAAATGTTTTGTTAGGGTACCCCCCTACATGTAAAGTGGGGACTGATATTTTTTTTCATTCCAACCCTAACGTGTAATATATTGTTGGATAGGTATTTAAAAATGAATAAGGGTTTACTAAAATCGTTTTTTGATAATATTAATAGTTGTGGAAATAATCGCTCCTAAAGGAAAAAAGTGTGTCTCCCCCTCTAACTTTTGAACCATAGTTTGAAAAATATGAAAAAAATCACAAAAGTAGAACTTTATAAAGACTTTCTAGGAAAATTGTTTTCAACTTGATCGGTTTAGTAGTTTTTGAGAAAAATACGAAAAACTACGGAACCCTACACTGAGCGTGGCCCGACACGCTCTTGGCCGGTTTTTTACGTTCTAGTTCGTGTTTGCTTCAACCATCTATACACTGTGGATACGAGTATACATACCGAAATGTAATAGGTATGTTATGACTTACACACCCTTGGCACACCTCGGACACTGGCGATCAAATATATGAAAGAAGCGCGTTCCCAGCACACAGTCTAAGCTCGTGTAGGTGAACACGTACCATACTTTTATGAGTGAGATATGACAGGTTGACTGTTCGCGTTTTTGACAGGCGGTAACTGTGAGGTAACCGAGCAGCGTTAAATGCTTAACGTTCAGTATTGCCACTTCCAACTAATAAAATGCTAGACACCAGTGCCAGGAATATGCCAATTTTAGAAGTGACACCTCAAAAACAGTTTGTCAAGTGACCATCACGTTTTTGCGTTTAGTTACGTCCATCTTTTTACTGTTTAAAATATTTTACATTGCTATTTGCTCAAATTATTGAAAAAAAAAACATACTCATTTTGCACTCGATCTAAATATAAAACACACACAATCCAACCAACCATTCCACCATTTAAAACCATTCTTTGAGTTTCTGTGCTTATATATTTATTTATTTCTTTAATCTTTATTGCACAAGAAAAAAGTAGGTAGGTACAAATGGCGTAAAGCCCATCCAGAAATGCCTATATGACTATTGTCAAGATGGCGCTGCTATTCTGGTACCTACCATGCGGTGACAGTTCAGTAGGTACCACAGAATTAGATTTACGTAGAAGAAACAAGTTCATCTATTTGTATGGCGGCCGAGCGTGTCAGATTTTGTACTGAAGTTGTTACTTGCCTGTGATTTTAAATATGTCTCAGGCCCTTGAGTGTTCATAATTTTTGTGTTGTATCAATTAAATATCACGTAACGAGGCATTTTTAATGTTTATATTGACTTCAACTTACAAAAATTTACGCCCGAAAGCTGCAAGCTGCGATCAAAGACGGACAACTCAGTGGATTTCACTGAGTTCATTTGACACGCTAAGTAGATACATTTGCTTGATCTATGGTATATATGACATCTATGGTAGGTACTTATATTGTAGTATTTGGTAGTATGAATAGACGTGCAAAGAAGATTTGCCTAAAATAACTTAACTAAATAATAAACTATCGATATAGGGAACAAATCAAATTATTTTATTATATTTTTTTACTAACCAAAGTAAAAATATACCTACACAAAAGACACTGAACATAACCTACTTACTTGTTTTTTACTAGTAACACTACTATATATGAATTATAAACTGAAATATTTAGATAACATACACCAAAGAAAACGGTCGGGGTGGTGTAGTGGATTGAGCACATCAGCCGCGATAGCTGGAGACCCAGGTTCTATTCCCGGCTTCGCCACCAGTGGCCTTAATCGCTTTTTCTTTGGTGTCCGTCCGTCCGTCCGTCCGTCCGTCCGTCCGTCCGTCCGTCCGTCCGTCCGCGGATAATCTCAGTAACCGTTAGCACTAGAAAGCTGAAATTTGGTACCAATATGTATATCAATCACGCCAACAAAGTGCAAAAATAAAAAATGGAAAAAATGTTTTATTAGGGTACCCCCCCTACATGTAAAGTGGGGGCTGATATTTTTTTTCATTCCAACCCCAACGTGTGATTATTTAAAAATGAATAAGGGTTTACTAAGATCGTTTTTTGATAATATTTATATTTTCGGAAATAATCGCTCCTAAAGGAAAAAAAAGTGCGTCCCCCCCTCTAACTTTTGAACCATATGTTTAAAAAATATGAAAAAAATCACAAAAGTAGAACTTTATAAAGACTTTCTAGGAAAATTGTATTGAACTTGATAGGTTCAGTAGTTTTTGAGAAAAATACGGAAAACTACGGAACCCTACACTGAGCGTGGCCCGACACGCTCTTGGCCGGTTTTTTCCTGCACGAGAAACTTTTGTATGTAATTTAGACGTTCCGATTATTTGTATGCACTTTGTAGTTTATTTTTCAACACACTTACTGGTAATAAGAATCTCATTGAACCTCTTTTAGGTTAATAAGTCAGGAAATTACACATATTAATTACAATATTTTGTGCCTTTTAATCTTAATATAACACTTGGGCTAATGGACGGTAATCCGATAGAAATGAGATTGAAACTAGTCGCTAATAATTTATACTATAATTCGTCCCATACTATAAATTTTATAGTATGGGACGAATGTTAGCGTGGGATGCTACCTGCGTAGACACATTGGCACCGTCTCACCTCCAACGGACCAAGATAAAAGCGGGCGCAGCGGCAGAAAGTGCCGAAATTATGAAACGTAATAAATACAAAAGTCTTGGCAAAGAATACATTTTTGTACCTTTTGGCGTAGAAACTCTAGGTCCATGGGGTCCCAGCGCGAACAAGTTGTTCACAGAAATCGCGAAGCATCTGGTTGAGGTAACTGGTGACCGAAGAGCTGGCGACTTCCTCGCACAACGTATCAGCATTGCGATTCAGCGAGGAAATGTCGCCAGTATCCTTGGTACAATGCCGCAAGGGCCTATTTTAGACATTAGCTAGCGTTTAGTCTTAGTTTCTTATATAATTATACAAATTAATACTAGGTGTTTTTTCTCCAGTCATGGACGTCAAATCTCCAGTAATGGACCCCCAGTAATTGAATATGAAATATGTTTTCGGCAAATAAATATTTTACTTGTAAAGACTACTAATAACATTAACTTTCGAGACAATTCCAACAACCCCAAATTGAATTTGTTAATGTTCCTTGTAAATTGTTGATCGTACCTACATTTTTTCTTGACGACCGCTCAGTCGGTAGTGACCCTGCCTGCTAAGAGCATTTATTTGTGTGATGAGCACAGATATTTGTTCCTGAGTCATGGATGTTTTCTATGTATATAAGTATGTAATTATCTATTTAAGTATGTATATCGTCGCTTAGCACCCATAGTACAAGCTTTGCTTAGTTTGGGGCTATGTTGATCTGTGTAAGGTATCCCCAATATTTATATATTTATTTATTCTTGTTCCATCACAGAAGGTGTGCAGTTTTCCAGCTCCAATAATGGATGAAAAATACTACTTTCTTTATAACTTTAGACTTTAGAGCGACAAACTCGTATAAGGAAAATACATTCGTTTACCAACAAATATTTATGATTTTTTTGTATTTGTATTTTTAGGGTTCCGTACCAAAAAGGTACAAAAGAAACCCTTATGGCGCCGCTCTATCCGTCTGTCTGTCTGTCTGTCACATTTCTAAATATCTCGATACTTATGCCATCGATTTGAAATTTGGAATAGTTATGAACATTGTTAACCTCTACAAGCTGAAGGTATATCTTTTTTAAATTTATTAATATCAATTATAGCAATTGGCCAAAATGAAAAGGGGGCAAACTGTAAATGTCAATTTACTAGGTCAAGTGGGCCTCCCGGACCACCAGGTTGAATTCCTAAAATGTTGAAATCCCGAAACGTTGACTTTCCCAGAATGTTGATTTTTTTCAGTTTCGCAAAATGTTGAATTCTCATAACGTTGAAATATCAAAAAGTTGAATTCTCAAAATGTATACTTTCAACATTTTGGGATTTCAACATTTTAGGAACTCAAGTTTATATTCCTGGAATCTTTTTTTAACATGGGTATTTTTTAATATGATTTCTACTCAGAATCGCGAGCTTTTTGGTCCTAATAGGAGAAAAAAATGTACCTTTGATGGTCATGAATTTCAGTCTTCAGACTGTATTTAACCCATTGCTGTAACGGGGAACAAAATTTTAAGGCATTATGCTTCGAAAAGGCTCATCAGTGGAGTCTTGGGACTTAAATATGCCCTGAAACTATATAGCATGTAACAAAAGTCCCTCCCTCCCTCCCTCTGCCTATCAGGCAAGCTCAGAGTAAACTCTCTTTTAAAAGCAAGTTGCGTAAGCACTTATTTGCAAACATTCGAAATTAAAGTCTACTTGATGTCTCGCACTAGGTACATTTATTTATTTATGTATGTGTATTTTATTTATATATTTGTATTATACTAATATATATGTAGGTTTATTTATTGTATTTGTGTATGTTTATTTTATAATAGTAGGTATCGACTTGTATTTAATCATTACAATCTCATACTGGCTTTATAATATTGTGCACCAAACTAACTATCTCTGTTTTGCCCAATGGTTGACTGGTAGAGAATGCCTTAAGGCGTTAAGTCCGCCATTTGTACTTTTTATTGATAATTTGTGCAATAAAGTTTAAATAAATAAATAAATAAATAAAAGTCAATAGGTTGCTTTGAGATAATTTCGACATACAGAAATGCTCGGGTAATTTCGAAAGGGGAATCTTGATATGAGGGAAATAATGGTGATTTTTATGTGACTTTCAAAATTAGACTACGTTCGAAATTACCCCAATGCACCTTACTTCAACAGCCGACAAGACCAATACCCTGATTGCTATTTAAGCGGAAAAAATCGAAACTCATTTTTTTCGAACTACGAAATTTTTTCACTTGTATCACACTTAGGGTCATTAGTAACCCTATCAGCTGTTAAAGTATCACTCGGGACCTTTGCTATACCCTGTAGGTACCTACTGCGAATTTAATCTTATGGAAATTCAACATTTTAGGGTTCACCATACCGCAAAGTCAACTTTCTGCAAATTCAACATTTTAGGATTCAACAAGCTGCAAATTCAACTTTATGCAATTTGGACATAAAAAGAACTCAACATAATGCAAATTCAACATTTTAACATTCAACATCCTGCAAATTCAACTTTTTGCAAATCCAACATTTTAGGAATTCAACTTGGTGGTCCTGGAGGCAAGTGGGGTATCGTTAGAAAAAGCTCAAATTGTAATATCAAAACTATTTTTTATAATTGTTTCATTGCGGAAAAAAATAATTTTGAAGGAAAATATAAAATTTTACGAAACATTGGTTTTATCCCATATATTACAGGAAAAATAAAATCATGTCTGTATTTTGGAAACTTTTTTTTAATTAACAAAAAACTTTCAGATTTTTACTTTCGATTTACCCACCCTTGCGGATGTATACCGTTCTTGAAATGAATACGAGATTTTACGTAAAATATCTTTTTTTCAAATAAAATAAAAACTGCCGAAATCGGTTAACATTATAAAAAATTATCCCTGAAAACCCAACATTCTATACAGGTCGCGCAATATAGATAGCGAATTCACCAAGAGATGGCGCTGTACACAATCATGCTCATCATTATACTTAGTACATACATAAACATAATATACAGTCTTTAGAGTTATCTGAAAAACGAGATTATTTTAACTATTTAAAATTTGTACGGAACCCTCGGTGGGCGAGTCCGACTAGCACTTGGTATATTCTTAGAAATAAACACACTATTATGATCATGATTCGTTGCTTTCCTTATTTCTGTGCTCGAGCCTGAGCTGAAACTTGTCGCAATGCTTCATCATGATGTCGAACTTGAGCCGCAGCGGGCGCGCGAGCTCCTCGGCCGACACGCCAGATGGCGGCAGCAGCGCGTAGCGCCGGAGCAGGTTGGACAGGTTCGTCTTTGTCGACATTATGGCGTAGTTTGCACCTGTAACGATAGATGGCGTTGGTAGAGATCAAAAGTTTATTGTTAAGTAAGAAAAGATGAATGATATAAACATTCCTTAAAGGAATACCTTCATTTCTTCTTAATCTGGCTAGCATAAATATCATTGATATTAGTAATAAAAAAATACAATGGTTTTTGAACACTTATAAAACCTTTACCAACGTATTTTGCCCCACAATTAGACACAGGTATAGTAATGGACACAATACATATTTAGCAGTCTGGTGTTCTTAGTATTAATATAAAAAAATATGAATATGTTTGTATTTTAAGCAACAGAACTGATGTGACAAATGGACAAACAAAAGAAATTGTCAAGGTGTGGGTGGTAGGTAAAGCAATACATTTTAGACCAAGATGGGGTAACATCAACTCAGCCGATCGATTGAATAAACGCCATGTGATAAAACCAGTAAGTAATATCTCTTCTAATAAACGTCCGCCGCGCGGTATGCATGTATGCGTGCCGTGTAAAAGTGCCCCTGTGGCCTATTTGCTGAATTTTTTTTTTACTTACGCAAATATATTTTTTTTACACACGTAAACGGATGAGAATGATCCATTCTCGTTCATTTCCATCCGCTTTCAGGTATTATAAATAAAATAAAATAAATAAATAAATATTATAGGACATTCTTACACAGATTGACTGAGGCCTACGGTAAGCTCAGGAAGGCTTGTGTTGTGGGTACTCAGACAACGATATATATAATATATAAATACTTATATACATGGAAAACACCCACGACTCACGAACTAATATATCTGTGCTCATCACATAAATAAATGCCCTTACCGGGATTCGAACCCGAGACCGCGGCGCAGCAGGCAGGGTCACTACCGACTGCGCCAGACCGGTCCAGACTAAGGTATTGTATACGTAGACGTCGTATGTACATACCGCACGAAGTACGCTTATTAGAAGAGTTATTAATTTAGCTTATATTGCGTTCTGGGCACAGATGTCATATAAACCATAGATCAAGCAAACGTATCTACTTAGCGTGTCAAATGAACTCAGTGAAATCCACTGAGTTGTCCGTCTTTAATCGCAGCTTGCAGCTTTCGGGCGTCAATTTTTGTAAGTTGAAGTCAACAAAAACATTAAAAAGGCCTCGTTACATGATATTTAATTGCAACAACATAAAACTTATCAACACTCAAGGGCCTGAGACATATTTAAAATCACAGGCAAGTAACAACTTCAGTACAAAATCTGACACGCTCGGCCGCCATACAAATAAATGAACTCGTTTCTTCTATCTAAATCTAATTCTGTGGTTCTGGGTCTTATAATGTGGTCTAAATGAGCCCAAACATACCAATACAGTTTCGTAGCGAGTAGCTGAAGGGCGCGAACTGCGCGGGGTGACGCAGGGGCGACAGGAAGCGCTCCGGGCGGAACTGCTCCGCATCGGGGCCCCAGTACCGCGCATTGCGGTGCGTGCCCCAGAAGTGGAGCATGAGACCTGTGCCCGGCGCCAATGTCGTCCCGTTCGCTGCAGACACAACTAAGGGTTAAGCAGGGTGTCCACTACTAAACCCAAAAAAAATTCCCTGACTTTTCCCTGACTTTCCATGACCATTAAAGAAAATTTCCCTGACCAAATTTTCATTATTTGACGACATTTTTACAAATTTTGCTCAGGGTAGCAGAAAAACGTTTTTTTTTTGTCTTGAATAAAAACAACTAAAAAAAGCAGTTTTTTTTAGGGTTTTGTACCTCAAAAAGGAAAAAAAACCCTTATAGGATCACTCGTCCGTCTGTCAAAGTCAATTTTTTTCTGGAATATGTTTGTTTTCTAAAGTACGAACTATTAAAATTTGTAAGGCAGTTCATACTGTACTGTACCTACGGTTATTTACCTTTATGTTAGCTATTAAACTTTAATTTCTGGTTTTATAAAACTAACATTAACGAAATCTATAGTTGGTAGTTATCGCCATTTACTTTTGGCTGTACCAGTGCCGGTCTGTGCACTCTAACAGGGACATCAGGGTAGAGCAAGTTTGAGTTTCGGCGTCCTTGGATGTAATACGCTAGAAAAAAATATCGCGCGAACGCAGCGAGCGCGAAAATTTTTCCCCTTTTTTATACGCCCCTGGGACTGGTAGTAGTTATTATGTACAAACAAAATGGAGTACCTAGTCTATCAAGACAGAGACAGGAAAGCAGGCTTGAAATGAAAACAAGATTTCGAGTGTAGTGAGCGCGAAGTATTGAGTAAGTAAGTAAGTAAAATATACTACCTATTATGTAGAAATAGTAAACGCGAGCGAAGCGAGCGCGAAATTTTTTCTCTGTTGTCAGTGTCGGGATGCCCATTTAGGTGTTTTTCCAATACATGCCTTTAAGTTTGTCTTTATCGTTTTCAAGTTGCCCTGGCAAAAGCACATAATACCTTATGAATGTAACATTGTGGTGCAACTTTCCAGTTAATCTGAATCACAATAATTGAATTTATTCCCGACCCCCTCGCCATTTTGGAATATGAGGGTGGGGCATGCAATGTAAATAGAAAAACCTGGATTTTCCGCAATTACGATTTTGGGCCGTATAAATTAAGGTCAGCTAGAGCATGAACATATCCCTCATTAGCAATCACTGGGATGGAGGATGTCATAAAAAGTCCATCTTTGCTGTCATGGATATGGCCAACCCAAGAAATCATATTATTATTTCAATACTTTTTAATTTTTTTCTTGGTGCCAAATTTTTCCCTGACCTCCAAATAATTTCCCTGACTTTCCCTGACTTTCCATGACCACTATGAGCTTCCCTGACTTTTCCCTGACTTTCCCTGACTTTCCAGAAAGTGGACACCCTGGTTAAGAAGACCGGCTCGAAACCCCAGACCACTTAGCAATCAAACGACTCAAGCGCAACTTTAAGTAGGTACGGTAGCTGCAACGAAAAATCTGTCTGTACGTACGCAGTACAACGGCCTCGTGAACATCCCTCACGACAACGGGTGCTGGTGGGTACAGTCGAAGGGTCTCCTTTATCACGGCTTCGAGGTAATTTAGCTTTGGTAGATCTTGCCAGGTAACTGGTCGGTTGGAGTCGCCGAAAACTTCCTTCAATCTGGTAAAAACAATATCATATGTACTTACTCCCAAGTGCTAACAAATGACAATCCATAGTAATATTATAAATGGGAAAGTGTGTGCGTCTGTTTGTTTGTCCGTCTTTCACGGCACAACGGATCGACGAATTGATGTAATTTATTAAGGTGGAGATAGTTGAAGGGATGGAGAGTGACATAGGCTACTTTTTGTCTCTTTCTAACGCGAGCGAAGCCGCGGGTAAAAGCTAGTAATAAGTAAAGGAGGAGGTGATGCGCTAAAAGTATGGAAAGGAAAGACATGCGATCCAAAGTGGAAAGCTAGCAGTGGCGTAGCGTCGATACAACTCGATTCCCAGCGGGTTCCCTAAAATTCTCCAGGATCTGTAGCAGTCCATATAAAACAGATGCCGAAAATTCCAACGAAAATTTTCACGCCACGCCACTGCTACCTAGAAAAAGGCTGCGTCTCTCTTAGTAGTTTTGATACAATAATAATAATTGAGACTTAGAAGACTTAAAAGAAATAAAGAGAATAATAAATAATAATAAAGACGTTTATTCAAAAGTTTGAACACAGGTACATTATAAAAGTACACAGGCATGCTTACAAACTAATTGAAACGGTAAGTGGCTCAGCTAATGTCTGTGCCAGAGGGCCTCGAGGCACAGAGGTGCTGTTATTCTGCCACTACCAGATAACTAACAGTAAAAACATTAACGCCATTTCGATATATACAAAAGCATGTGCATATAATAGTGTAACTTACTCATCATACACCTTCTCCTGTACCCTGGGGTGTCTGGACAGCATGAGAGCAGTGAACGCAGTGCCGACAGCGGACGTGTCGGTGCCGGCCGACACTATCGACAGAATCTCCTCGCGGAGCTCGACGTCCGAGTATCGAGCTTGTTCGGAGGACTCGATCATCATATCCAGGAAGGTTTTACGGTCTGTGATACGTAAAAACATTAGTGATTCGTCACATGTTCTAAATTTATCGTTTATCAAAATCTTAAAATGAAGTATTGCTACCTGGTTAAATACTATCTTAGATAATAAGCAGGGAGCGTACTTTTCGTGCCGATGACATCAATTTGACGTCACGCTCCATATAGGGTGATCACAAATTGTTTTATTGTTAATTATCAATCATTAGTCATCAATCATTTTAAGTTATGAATTTCTTTGCATGGTAATGAATGCAAGGAGGATGGTGTGCTTTACGTTAGAGATAAATTCTCTTTTCTACGTATTTCTTGTAATGTGTTGTTAACAATACTATTTAATTAAATTTATTTATAAAAACAAATCAAATAATTTTATTCACGTTTCACATTTCAAGTAGGTATTATTTATGCCACATGTAAATGGACTACTGTATTTGAAGTAATTTGTATACGATTAAAATGATTGACGACTAATGATTAATAATATACAATAAAACTATTTGGGATCATCCTATACGGAGCGTGACGTCAGATTAATGTCATCGGCATGAAAAGTACGCTCCCTGATAATGAGCATTTTCAGAATTGAGGACCTAAAATTAGCGTAAGTTGTTAACAAAAATTAACTCGCTGTCAGTTTTGTGACGACAATTAAGCATAAAATCTATCTAAAAATTAACTTTTTTTACGTTCTGAATGTAGATTACTGCTTAAAGTTTATGTACTTAATACAAAAACAATATTTTTATTGAAATTTCATGCTTAACTATCGTCACAAAACTGACAGCGAGTTAATTTTTGTTATCGACTTACGCTAATTTTGGGTCCCAAATTCTTAAAATGCCCTAAGATGAACAATGAACATTCTCTTGAACACAAGACAAATGAAAATACACAAGTATGTACGGTGAACGAGGGCGCCGAATGTACAGGTCGGCAACGCGCACCTCTGCCATCTCTGGACTGTGGAGTTGTATAGACTACGAATAGTGCTGCCATCTAGCTGGCTACCATCAAGCTGGCCGCAAGTTTGTTTGCCAAAAACGTAGTATAAAACAATACAGTATGAATACAATGCATTTTCTTTCTTTAATTATTTGTCACTTACCAGACTGAACCGCCCCGCTTTCTAATTGTTTTCTTTTATTTCGTAATGTCTAAAACAAATAAAAATGATATGAATTGATAAAAATGGATTAAATTAATATGAATTGTAGCGGTACCAATGTGGTGTGGTGTTGGACAGGTTAAAGCTAATATTATGCTCGAGTAATGGACACTACGGTCAATTATAAATATTCTAATTAAGTACATTGTTACAATACAAATTGAAACTACCATTAGTATCTATAACACAACCCTTCAAAATATATTTTTTGGATGTTTTTTATAGAGCGGATTTTTTTGCTGGCGTCTGTATTTCTTAGCTCATATAACTTCGCAACCTTCAACTCAAAGGTGACTAAGCAACTTTTGGGTCAGCTCGCTCCACCGTAAGCTACGTCTTCGCCTCAGCCAGTCTGTGGCCATGAGTAAGCCCATATTATAAAAAAAGATAAGTAGTATTTTATGTAGTATGTGGATGCGGATGGCAATGGACCGACAAGCATGGAGGAATGGAGAGGAGGCCTATGTCCGAAGACGGGCGCTTTAAAGGCTGCTATAGATAGATAGATAGATAGAGTGAATCTTTTGGCGCTCATTTCAAAAGTGCCTACCTCATCAAAAAAGTCATAAGCGTTTTTTTTCCACTGCTCAAATAGCTTAAAATGAGACGTCCGTTTAAAGACCCAATCCCAGTACAGCCAGGGTGACAGCATTCGCTTTGCGAGGACCTGGGAGCAGACGTCAAACGCGGTAATAAAAGGGTGCTGCAGGTGCTCCTGAGCATTTAATTCAACCCCGAGAACTGTCTCTGAAATAATACAAAAGGAAAAATGTGAGTGGGTTTAGTAGTAGTCCCACTTTGTCGGTTACCATTAGGCGAGATTTGCTTGTTTCCTTATATGAATAAACTGACAAAGCAGCTTTATAGCAATCGACAAAGTGGGACGTTTTCCCGTGCACACTCACAAATGCAGATACCTAGGTATCTAAAGTAATGCACTTATGTTTACACCAGAATGGTATTAATGATTTGGAATTTGGATACTTAGTTAACAATAGAAAACAAAAATGTAATAACCAAAAAATTTATACTTTTTCCCCTCACTAGCTCGGAAACACGTGTTTCCTCCTTTAATACCAGCGGGTAAAAACGCATTTTATCCACTAGTGGGTCTTTACCCATTACTTTTAATTTGACCTTGATTAAAGTCAAATTAACTGCTTTAAAATTGATAAAAGTAGGTGAATCTAGTAACAAAGATGATTTACCACCTGTGGAACTACTGGAAGCAGTGATAAACGTATTTTTTGCGTTGTAGTTTCCTCGCTATAGTGAGGGGATTAGTTTTGTGTTACACTCGGGTGCAAATGTATTTTACTTCTCGTGTGTAAAAAAAATCTCGCAAGTTCAGGATTCTATTCTCTAACCACTTGCTTCGCCCGTGGTTCAACTATAGAATCCTTTCACTAGCTCGTTTTTCAATTTTGCCCCGTTGTACGCGTCGTTGCGTTAAAATACTACTTTGCCCCCTTGTATAACAATAGTTATTTGTTATACAAGGGGGCAAAGTAGTATTTTAACGCCGAGTGTGGAATTGAAAAACGAGCAAGTGAAAGGATTCTATAGTTGAACCACGAGCGAAGCGAGTGGTTCGAGAATAGAATCCTGAACTTGCGAGTTTTTTAACACACGAGAAGTAAAATACATTTGCACCCGAGTGTAACACAAAACTTTTCCCCTCACTATAGCGAGGAAACTACAACGCAAAAAATGCGTTTATCACTGCTTCCAGTAGTTCCACAGGTGGTAAATCATCTTTATTACTAGATTCACCTACTTTTATCAATTTTAAAGCAGTTAATTTGACTTTATTCAAGGTCAAATTACTTTACCCACTAGTGGATAAAATGCGTTTTTACCCGCTGGTATTAAAGGACAAAACACGTGTTTCCGAGCTAGTGAGGGGAAAATAACTATTTTTGTGACGTTCGACAATGTATTTCTAGAAGTACTAACACTGATTTGAGATTTCATAATACTGAGGTAAAGTAACTTACCGCAGATAGAGTCAAAGGTGTAAGTCGTGATATAGTCCCAAAAGTAAAAATCACCGCTGCCAGCTCTCGCGTGCAGTTTCTCAGTCATAATAACGCTTTGCTTGTCAAAAACAGCCACAAAGTTCTGGAGATTCTTCATGTTGAACGTGGGAGCCATGATTTTGCGACGACCTCGCCAAATTTTTCCTGTAAGTTGAATAGGCAAGACGACTAAAAAAAACTAATTAGTCCGTCAGTTAGATTATCAAAGAATTTTAGACAAGTATTTTTTTTCTCATAAACGAAAAATGACGACGATACAGTGCGTTGAAGTTTCGCATGACGTCACGCTTAGGTACAATTTTTACTTAGAAGTGACGTCACAAGCCCCCACTCCGGAACTTTGATGCTCTATAGCTTTGTATTTTTTCATTAATTAAAAAGGGAAAAACATGTGTTCAGTATTTTTGGACGATCTAACTGACGGACTAAACAGAATGCCATTTTTTATGTAGTCGTCATCCCTATTATCAGAGGGTAATCCGTATGAAAACAATACTTCTAAGTACAGACCCTGTAGCCAAATGGCACTTCTGCGATGCGAAAATGTAGTATGTCTCTGTCGCACCAGAGCGATAGAGATAGATAGCTACGAAAGAGATATTATCGTGAGCGTTTGTGCATTCGGCTACGCACACTGGTCTATTAACGAGAGTTTGTATGAATGGACTTGAAAATATTTACCAGGAGCGAATATGAGCCCATTTCCAAGTATAAGCCGAATGAATTTCACCATGTCGTCATCTTTCTCGAGACATGTCTTCGACAGCAGCTCCAGCGCCTCAGGGTCTGTGATTACTGGCAACCATAGAGAATTAAGTGAATTTTTATTTGAAACGTTAATTATCAAGCCTTACTCCTTTTCTAATATTAAAAAAAACATGTTTAAATCACAAAACATCGAAGCAAAACAATGTAAGGTTAATTGATGTATTCTTACCAACGTATAGTTTAGAAGCCAGCCAAAAACAACCAAGACCGCCATGTTGCAGTGATACAGTCCCTAGGTTTATCAGTGAGTTCATTCGGTCTAAAAATATCAAAATATTAACAGTTTGTTATACTTACATAAATAAATTAATAACGTAATTATTGAATATAACTGACCAAATTCATATTATATAGGTTAATATTTTAAGATATCGGGTTAAAGACATTTATTTTCTCAAAAGAATATGAGGTTCCTACTAGAAATTTACGAACATTTTGGTTGTCGTTATTTTAACAGAACACAACACAGATATAAACAAATAAAATATAATAACTACAAAATGTAAATATTCCATGATTGGGACGTCGTCCATTATGGGTGCGTAGTCACTTAAGTTTTAGAAGAGAGTAGTGTAATGTATGTACCTATATACTTGTTTACTGTTATGTCGCGGTGCGCTCTCTGCAGGCCACCCAGTCTCGCAATAAATGTTTAACTGACCGGACGTGTGTGTTTCATTTATATAGACATATCAATATCTTTAAATGAATAGGTATACCTACTTAGCGCTAGTTTCAACAATTATTTTCGTGGTAGTCTGTAATTTTAATATGACATTTTTATTACACCCAAAATGAATAGGTAGTTAGGTACTTAAGAAATTTACCTTCATCTGTGCCCCTAAATATGTACCCATGTCCAATGAGAGGGTAGCTGGGTTTCCCCAGCGGGTACTTGGCGTAGACCTGGTGGAACCCTCGCCGCTGCCGGTGGCGCCGGTAGACCGCCAGGGCCACCGCGCTCACGAGGAGGACCCACCACAACATGCCGAGGTTTGCGCTAGGAGTTTGAGCTCAATGACCTGTAATGTTCACTGTTACTGAGAGAGGGCTTGCTTAACACATTTCCTAACCTATCTACAGGGTATTATATGATTTGATAGTTAAAAACACAACAAAAACAATACAATACAATGCAATGCAGTACAAAGCATGTATTCATGATAAACGAAATGAAAGGGTCCCGCCTCAGCATAATAATAATAATATTATTATGTTCGACGAAGAGTCTCGACCAACATCTCGAGAGACTCTCGCTAGGTGGTTGGATCAAGGGTCAGATGCAGAAGGCGGTGATCTTGGACACAGCGCGGATAGTCCGACGGTTCCTCTCTCTGCAGCCCTAACCACCGGCAGCTTGGGCCCTGCCCCGCTGCTGGCGGCACCCTAGGTTAGGTTTTTTATAATGTGTTTATATATTTTGTATTGTTTTGTTTGTGGTTTTGTATTTTACTTTTATAATCATATTATAAAAAAATCCTAGCCTAAGAATTAAAATGAATAAAGGAATAGTTATTTGTTATACAAGGGGGCAAAGTTGTATTTTAACGCCGAGTGTGGAATTGAAAAACGAGCAAGTGAAAGGATTCTATAGTTGAACCACGAGCGAAGCGAGTGGTTCGAGAATAGAATCCTGAACTTGCGAGTTTTTTAACACACGAGAAGTAAAATACATTTGCACCCGAGTGTAACACAAAACTTTTCCCCTCACTATAGCGAGGAAACTACAACGCAAAAAATGCGTTTATCACTGCTTTCAGTAGTTCCACAGGTGGTAAATCATCTTTATTACTAGATTCACCTACTTTTATCAATCTTAAAGCAGTTAATTTGACTTTATTCAAGGTCAAATTACTTTACCCACTAGTGGATAAAATGCGTTTTTACCCGCTGGTATTAAAGGACAAAACACGTGTTTCCGAGCTGGTGAGGGGAAAATAATATTGCTCGAGACCATGTGTGGGCCACGTCTTTGGCATGGTGGGTCAAAACGTCTTTTGGGATTGGATACCTACTCATTTTGGGCTGGCTTTATAAAAGTTTAAATTACCGCCAAATGTTTAGTGCAAATTTCGGAAAAGTGACTAATGGACAAAAAAAACAAGTTCTTAAAAATAAGTATCTAAAACTAGTTTCAAAACACTGACAGCATTGTACTTTATGAAACGGTTATAGAGCTGCTTAAGTTTTACGTTTCATTAAATTCATTTAATTCGGGGATTTGGGTGCAAGCTTAAAGCTTAGGTACTAAAAAAAATATCAGGACGATTTCTTAGGAAAGATGCTAAGAGACGTGAGTTCATGTACCTATTAAATAATTTTTTCCCCTCACTAGCTCGGAAACACGTGTTTTGTCCTTTAATACCAGCGGGTAAAAACGCATTTTATCCATTAGTGGGTAAAGTAATTTGACCTTGAATAAAGTCAAATTAACTGCTTTAAAATTGATAAAAGTAGGTGAATCTAGTAATAAAGATGATTTACTACCTGTGGAACTACTGGAAGCAGTGATAAACGCATTTTTTGCGTTGTAGTTTCCTCGCTATAGTGAGGGGAAAAGTTTTGTGTTAGACTCTTTGCCCCCTTGTATAACAAATAACTATTAAAAATGATGTAAACTTGAATGAGTTTTACTTACCGCACTAGCTTTTCCCTCGGCTTCGCAAGCGTACTAAAAGTAATCTTGTTCAAACGAACCGAAATCAGTATCGCTTGTACTGAGAGTACATTAGTAATGATACATAGTAACATATTTCGTGTATCGTAAACAATGAACGCGGATAAATAGCTACTTGGGTGAATCAAAAGCGCAATGTGGATTTTTTTTCTTTACGTTTTATTAACCACGAGTATAAACGGCCAATAACTCAAAAACCATTACATTTTCATTAAGGTCAAATTCGCTTGAGATGTCCTATCATCTCTTTTCATTGTCAATGCGTACCCCGGTCTTTTCTATATTCGTATGGTTCGCATTCGCAACCCTGGACTCTGAAGGAGAGTACTCGAAGCAAAATCGACGCATTTGGGATGTGGTGTTGGCGCAAGATGTTGCCTATTCCACGGACGGCGCGCCGAACCAATGCGTCGATCCTGGCGGAACTTAAAATTCACTGCCGCTTGTCTGATTTTTGCCTCTAGCGAATCCTGTACGACTTTGGACACGTGGCCAGACGGGAGCCGGAAAACCTTGAGAAACGTACTATGGTTGGAGGACCATGGATAGAGGACGGGGAGTGGCCATTCACCAGCCCGCTGGGTCGACAGCGTTAAGAAAACCTGCCAGGTATTGACACACAGGCGCCTATTATTAGGACTGCAGAAACCGTACTCAATGGAGAGCTTTGGTGCGCAAAATAACGACCTCATGTGGTCGTGACCCTCAGGAACCGAGGAAAAAGTCATCCCTTTTCATTTTGGCGTTGTCTTTAGGGACACCACACCCGGTATATTTTATACCCTCTTTTATTCGTCATTTACAGGATCGTGCAAAATTTCTTTTCCCCTCACTAGCTCGGAAATACGTGTTTTATTCTTTAATGCCAGCGGGTAAAAACGCATTTTATCCACTAGTGGGTAAAGTAATTTGACTTTGAACATAGTCAAATAAACTGTTTTAAAATTGACAAAAGTAGGTGAATTTAGTAGGTAATGAAGATGATTTACCACCTGTAGAACTACTGGAAGCAGTGATAAACGCATTTTTTGCGTTCTAGTTTCCTCGCTGTAGTGAGGGGAAAAGTTTTGTGTTACACACGGGTGTAAATGTATTTTTCACCACACCAACTGGTAAAGGCTTACTTTGCTATTCGAAAACAGATAACAAAATTGCATTTTATCCACAAGAGTGCAAAGTAATTTCATACAAATTTTAACTCGATATCTAAAGCTGACTGGTAGAATTTACCTATAAATGATGATTTTGAATCAAAAATATTGAATAGATTGATGGACTTGATTTAGTTTGATGTTTTATAGTCAGTATTTTCAAGTATTTTGTTGGTGTTGGTGTGGTGAAAAATTTTGTGTTTCACTCGGTAGCAAAGTTTGTTTAACCTACGTGCCTTGAAACCCTCGCAACGCTCAAGATTCCACTTTTTGAACCACTCGCTACGCTCGCGGTTCAATATTGGAATCATTCGCTTGCTCGGGTATCAATATTGGCACGTGCGGTTAAACAACAACTTTGCCCCCTTGTAAAACAAATAACTATTACTTCTCGTGTATTGAAAAACTCGCTAAGTTCAGGATTCTATTCTCGAACCACTCGCTTCGCTCGCGGTTTAACTATAGAATTCTTTCACTTGCTCGTTTTTCAATTCCACACTCGGCGTTAAAATACAACTTCGCCCCCTTGTATAAAACCCTTGTTTAAAACCCCACCTTCTAGATGTCAATTGTCAAGTATATAGCCAAAATCGCTTTTATGCATAAGTAAAGATATGGCACCCAAAACCGTACTATAAATTAAAAATGTAGTCTTTCGCCTACTCCCGCAACTTTGTCCCATGTAAAACAATTACTAATATACTATACTATAAAGTAATTTCCCCCTCACTAGCTCGGAAACACGTGTTTTGTCCTTTAATACCAGCGGGTAAAAACGCATTTTATCCACTAGTGGGTAAATTAATTTGACCTTGAATAAAGTCAAATTAACTGTTTTAAAATTGATAAAAGTAGGTGAATCTAGTAAGTAGTAGTATTTACCACCTGTGGAACTACTGGAAGCAGTGATAAACGCATTTTTTGCGTTGTAGTTTCCTCGCTATAGTGAGGGGAAAAGTTTTGTGTTACACTCGGGTGCAAATGTATTTTACTTCTCGTGTGTTAAAATACAACTTTGCCCCCTTGTATAACAAATAACTATTAATTTATCTACAAGGGGGCAAAGTTGTTGTAGGTATACTGCACGTGCAAATATTGATACCCGAACTAGCGAAATATTCCAATATAAAAAGTGGAATCTTGAGCGTTGCGAAGGTTTCAAGGCACAATTTTTCACCACACCGTTCGAAGACTCAAGAGAGCCTTTACCAGTTGGTGTCATGAAAATAACAATTACCTCCCCTCCTTCCGATCAGACCCGGGTACCCAAATACCCGGGTATACATAATGTACCTAATGGTATAATGGATCGGATATATATATCTCCAGTGTGAAAAGTGAAGCTTTCGTTTCGTTATTTAGTAATTTGAATTTGGCCGAAGTTGTAAAATAAAATATCAGAAACACCCACATGTACCTCTAACAAAAGTTCGTAGTTCACAAGTAATCATTGTTCAAATAGTGATACGTATTCAAGTTCAAATATGTAAATTAGTTAATTACGATACAAGTACGGGTAAAGACGGAAGCGAGTGGCGATAAATTAAGACATGGCTGAAGGGAGTTAGTAATAAGTAATCCACGATTTCCCACTTTGCACGGTAATCGTACATCGATGTTTTACAGGTTCCTACAGTCAGCCAAAAAAGTGGTTTACTACCATACTTTTCGTGTTTGAAATACAGTCGAAAAGTAGTAAACCACTTTCTTGGCTGACTGTACCGTCGTCGTCTATAATTTTTCTCAACTACGGTCAATTTCGTTGTTCATCTTTATCTTAATCCGTCTCGTTCTTCATTCGTCATAATCTCCTTCCGGTATGTTCGCTGTTAAATCTACGTTTTTCGTGTTTTTTCGCAGTCTTAGGTCGGTACAAATTTAGACTACGACCAAATACGAAATGACGAAAAACGATTGAGTCGAAATAAGAAAAAGGCCAACAACTCTTTACGGTCAAAGACGATAATGACTGCAGACTAAGGATGTGCAAGTTGCGGAAACTTTCCAAAAAAATCTTAAATGTCTTGAAAAATTCATGAAACTTTCACGAAATATAAAGGGAATTTACATTTATGAAATGGAAAGTTTCCATCCATACAATTGTCCATACAAAGTATAGAAAGTTTCCGAACTTTTCCTACCTATATGAACATTTCAGAATTTTGAAAACTTTCCGTCGGCACATCAGTACTGCAGACTAAGTTGACGAATGAAGAATGGCGGACGAAAGCAGAATCGTACAAATTTAGGAACCAGACGAAAAATTAACGAGTCGACCGACGAACAGTATACCGTTTTCCCAGCCTAGCGCCAGGGTCCGCTTTCCTGGTGCCGTAGCCGAAAGGCATTTCTGCGACGCGAAACGAAAACGAAACGCCGCGAAAGACAGTCTGGCTCTGTCGCGCCAATACGCACGAACGATAGAGATAGATATCTACGAGCGTTTCGTTTCGTGAGCGTTTGTGCCATTCGGCTACGTTCCCTGCTCAGACTTCTCCACTTCGCCCGGTCTTCGGCATCCTTACGGCTCAGCCACGACAGCGGTGAGCGGCGGCCATACATTGGAGCGAGACACAGCGATGGGACTTTTCATTCGCACGTATGGCTGCCGCTCACCGCTGTCGCGCTTAGACCAATGTCGTGGCTGGGCCGTTAGGAGTGAGATTGTTCTCTTGCATGGAGCTTGGCTTGGCTTGGAGAAACTTGTTTTTTATACAAGTCATTTATATTAATAATTAACATGTCAGTATTATTTCTTAGTCCTGCAATATTTTGATGTATAATGTTAAGTCTGGCTAGCTTCGAACGTCGTCTTTGATTCAGTCTTGAAAAATATCTTGTTTTTTTCGCCTGAGACAAGAAGGGACCAATTCCAGACAGTCGCTTTCGTAAAACTAGCGCCTACGCCAAATCTTGGGATTAGTTCTCAAAGCAGAGCCCAGGCTCCCATGAGCCGCGGTGAATGCCGGGATAACGCATATGCATATACTATGTTACAGAAGGCAAATGAGCAAACAGGTCGCCTGATGGTAGGTAAGCGATTGCTGAGCCCTCTTTGCCGGTCCTAAAGATGGGTGTAGGGACTGTAGGGTCTATTCTTGAAGGTCGTATATAATATGCCCTTCGGTATTCTAAAAGTCAAATGTAAAAAATATAATTGTAGTATGCTGGGCTGAGAGTAAATGAAACGAATGAGTAATTTCTGAATGGTTTTTATTCCAGCGGGTTTTCTAGATTTAACGCCGTGTCTTGCGTGGGCGACGGTCGCGCGACCGTCGCCGTCGCATCTCATACTTCCATATCGATAAGGTTTGATTTCGTATGCGTCGCATCGCCGTCGCGCGACCATCGCGCGACCGTCGCCCACGCAAGCCACGGCTTTAGGTATAACAATGCACCTATTCCCAATTTTATAATTTCCAATGAATTTGCGCTTGGTCCAGTCATCTAACAATAAATAATTTTTAGGAAAAATTCCAAATTTTTTGGAGAGGCTAATTAATTATCAGTGATCGGTTTTTTTGGATTCGATATGGGGTGAACGACCTCAATCATTATGTTAGTATGGATATGCCCCGGGAATCCGGGCTTAATGTTGTTAGAAAAGGCAAAAAAATATGTACAATGTCCACAATGCCAAATGATTTTATTGCTCAACCAAAAATATAAAGCAACAACATTAACATTATAAACTTAAACTAAAAATAGTACATAACGTAATAGGCCTTACTTATAACATGCGATTTCATAATCGAAGTTTTTGTCTCAACTGGTTGCCATGTAAGAGTAAAAAATTCCTTAGAGATAATTTCGTCGTATCAATATTAACTTTTTTACTTGATATCCCGCGAGGGTGAATCCAAAAAACCGAACACTGTTAATTATTTTACGTGTTTAATGTAAAGCTTTGATTATGTGATGGAAATACAAAATCTCTTAAACTAAAAATAGTACATAACGTAATAGGCCTTACTTATAACATGCGATTTCATAATCGAAGTTTTTGTCTCAACTGGTTGCCATGTAAGAGTAAAAAATTCCTTAGAGATAATTTCGTCGTATCAATATTAACTTTTTTACTTGATATCCCGCGAGGGTGAATCCAAAAAACCGAACACTGTTAATTATTTTACGTGTTTAATGTAAAGCTTTGATTATGTGATGGAAATACAAAATCTCCAGGATCTCATCATCAGAACTAGGTTTTGGTAAAATGAGACATATGTACCTACATATCTGCCAAAAATTAAAATCAGGTTAAAAAAAAAAAAAAACATGAAAACATGACCAGAAATACATGTATATGACTACGCGCCATCTTGCGGAATTTCATTAGAACTATTTTCTTCATACTTTTCCGAACTGTCACCGCATACATTAAAATAACAGCGCCCTCTAGACAGGCTTTAGAGGAATTGATAAACTCCTTTTGCGATTTGGAAGTCGGTTAAAAAAACTAATTTTTAAGAAGACAGGAGGCACACTAAAAGGTTATGACAGATGGCGCCACCCTATTAGTCCATTGCACTTGCATTGCACAGATAAAGAATTTCATACGTGAGAGCGAGAAGATGATATGTTTTTTCTCTCTCTCACATATGAATGACAGTGTCGTGCCTAGGCATTTGCACAGGCGCCGCCTGGCGGGATAAAATGTCAGTGTGCCTAATCATTGTGACGTAACTGAAATTAAAGTAGACCATAAATTAAATATAACAAGATCATACCATCCCATACATTAAAATGCGACCGCCTACGAACGCGCTTACACTCCACCACACATAGATGGCGCCACAAAAAATGCCTTGTTGCCACCGATTATTTAAAGATTGGCATTAAGTGTCAATTCCGAGCCGTAAATCTATGTCAAAAGTGACACTTAACGCCATCTACAAGTATAATCGAAAGCTACAAGTCATTTTTTTTGTGGCGCCATCTATGTGTGGTGGAGTGTAAGCGCGGTCTTAGGCGGTCGCATTTTAATGTATGGGATGGTATGATCTTGTTATATTTAATTTATGAGTAGACTTACAATTTGCAGAGGAACCTCGATAAAACGAATCTGCAGGGAAAAATTCAAAAAACTGTTTAGGGCATAGTATTTCTAAGTTCCTCTGTGGTTCACTGTGTGTATAAGTGCCACATATTGCCTTAATATTTTCTTTTACTTGCTGATACAATATATCTGTATTGAACCATCTACAGCGCGACAACATTTGAAAACATAGAAGAGGGCGCCACTATCTTCGTAACTGTCACATTTTTAATGTAATAAAACAAAAACATGGCAACAATTTCGCATGAAAATGTTCACTCATTAAATTATTGCGTACAATTTAATGTCTCACTACACTTTTGGACTAATATTAATGGTGCGCAAAACCGTTTAAATATTATAATTAATAGTTAAAGACTAAGTTATTAAATAACTAGTGTATATCAAAGCTTCGTTTCAACCTATAAGTGCACTATTGGGATTTCTAAATCTTAACACGAATACACAAAATTTACTAAATATTATCTTAAGGCTGATCACCCACCAATATTAAGCTAGGCAAAAAGACACAATATGTTTAGTAAATTTGATTATCTATATACATATGCACCTACACAGATTGTTTCACGAAAACTGGCACGAATGAAATAGACTCGCCATCGACAGGGAGCTCATCCACACACCTCTTCAAATCTTTATTAGTTAAGATTAGTAGTTAAGAAAAAACATGTTATTTGTAATTATTTATAGAAATAAACAGTTTAATTTTTTTTTACCTTGCAACCTAAATGGTCGCGTACCGTGCGGTTTCAGAGGAATTTCCTCCCGCGGACGCTCCGGCCGTGGAATGAGCTCCCTGCCGAGGTATTCCCGATGAACTACAGTATGGAGTTCTTCAAGACAGGAGTGTACAAGTTTCTAATGGGTCCGCAACGCGCACGGGACACCCCTTTAGTTGCAGGCGTCCATAGGTTACCGTGACCGCTTTCCATCAGGCGGACCGTATACCTGTTTGCCACCGATGTGGTATAAAAAAAAGACAATCATATCAGCCCTTTATCGCCCACTGCTGAGCATAGGCCTCTCTTCTAGTACGCCACTCCTCCCGGTCCAGGGCTAGTCTCATCCAGTTGTGACCCGCAATTTTTCGGATGTCATCGACCCGACGAGCCAACGGATGCCAGGCACTTTTGACACTGAGTGACACCTATCTGTCTGAAAGTGCCTAACATACTCAAAGTGCCTACAACTTCGAGTCGATTCGAAACACCTTGCAACCTGCAGCAACTTTCGCGCCCGTGCGCCATGGAATTTCTTTCATCTCATTGGCCTTAACGTCTATTGCAGACGGTTTACGGTGTACCATTCGAAAGGCAACTTTTTTGGTGACTTAATAGACTGATGCGAGACCGTCATAGTCTACCGCAGGACTGGCAAGAGAAGTTGAAACGCCTCGCTTCTGTCTCTTACCAGCAAGTGCAGCAAACTGTCTCATCACAAATTCTGCGACCCTCCACAACGCATTTGCGACACTCCGTTCGTTGCTCTGCGACCCTCTCCCAGTGTTGGTGGTCAATATGAATTTATGAAAAATGTTCCTCTTTGTGTAGTCTTTAAAACTAAGCAACGACTTTCCTAAGGTATGCTTTGCATTCGCGACGAATTTCCTTAATGTAAAAAATGGTAAAAACTGTAGACCGGAAATTTCGGCGGCCGATACCGGATATCCGGAAGACTTGTCAGCCGATTATGGGGCCACTATCCGTTGCATATCTAGTTCAGGTACACTGTTGTTTGTATACGTGTAGATTATGTGTCTGTACCTAACTTATTTGGTCGTTGCTCGCCCTAAGCAGTAGTTTTAATACAATCATTTTATTTCGCTTTCAATAGCCACTATTCTTAATACTAATCAATTAAGTGTATCACTATATAATGCAATATTAATTGAAAAAGTGCCATATAAAGCCGACTTAATTAGATATATTTATTGTAGACAAAGATATATTTATTGTAGTAAGATGTAAAGCAGTGGCCCTCGAATTGGTATGGCATATGAGTATGTGACGTTCAGTAGTTATTTAAAATGTACTTGAGAACATCAGAACGGCACATTATTTTTCACCACACAAAAACTAATGACAAAGTTGCATTTTATCCACAAGAGTGCAAAGTAATTTCATACAAATTTTAACTTGATGCCCAAGCTACCTGGTAGAATTGACTTTCAAATGATGATTTTGAATCATAATATTTCGTTCAGTTTGATGTAATTATATGTATGTAGTTAATATTTTCTTCTACATCTTATACAATAAATGAATCTTTGCCAATAGAAATACAATGCATTATTTAATAATATTGTACTTTGAGTATTTTATCTGTATTGCTGTCGATTTGTATGGTTCTTCATACTTAAATTTACGAGTCGCTGTACTGTGCAACTCTGATTTTGTACAGTATTTTATATTAAAAAAAACTTTTTCCTCTTCGAACATATTGTTAATTAGCTCATAATCCCAACGGTCAATGCCATTGCAAGCAAGAGAGCAATATAATTATACAGGAGCGAACGAGATAGGAATCGACGGGTTAATGTACTAAGTTATCAACGCTTAGCGTGCTGACTTTAATAAAAAAAAGTTCGACCGGGGTGAATAGAGCTGACTGGGGTGAGTAGGGATATGACTTAAAATGTTAATACCTGAAAATATCTTAACAAATAGAATTAGCGATTAGAGATTTCGCGCGTTACTTACACTTATTTGCCAAGTGCACGACTGGTGATGCCCCCATTTTGTCGGCATTTCCATTTTGAATTGTATTTTTTTTTAGTATGAATAGGTAGATGTTTGACCACGATCACACCTGATGGTAAGTGGTGGTGTCACATTAGTTCCAAAGGCGGCCACTCGCATTAGTGTTGGACATGCCCGTAAGATTACGTGTATTTGTGACAATCAGAGCCACTCTGTCACGCACTGAAGACGTTTGATTTTCGGTAAGTAAATTATATTTAAATTGCAATATGCCACAATTGTAATATGCACGTAACTCCAAAATGGCACATTTTTTAAAATTTTTAAGCTTTATAGCTAAAAAACATACGTTCACAAAATACTTTTGAAATTTTTAGTAATTTAATAGTGAAATTAAATAAAGTGGGATTTTTGAATTCCCGCACAAATTGTCAAAACGCAACGTGACGTCATGTTACTCATGTAAATCATGTTATTCTTTTTTCGCTCCCACTCGTATGTACGGGCGTACGTGTGACGTCAGATAAGACTCGATCGAGCGCACCAAAATGGCCGCGTTTAAATTGCCCGTAAAAGATAGTCGTTTTCATCATGCCTATACCCTATTCATTCAAGGAGAACCAGGCATTGTCGTGCTTGGATTGACCGTCATGGACAACACGGCGCCACGTGGGTCGGTCTTCGGCCAGTCGCTGCTACTGGTTGCATGGAATATCAAATGTGACCATGTAACGCTTCACGCAATCTTTAAAGCGCAGCATTGGCCGTCCAACCGGTCTCTTTGCATCTGCAACCTCTCCCAGCCGGATTGAGGTTAACGAGTCCGCTTCATTCGATAGGCGTCAAGAGTAGGTCTTTAACCCCCGCCCATGTGGGGGAGCTTACATTTGCCGTGTGTGCGGACGAGGGATCCTCTCTCGAATTGGGCTATACAAGTATACAGCCACGAACTTGTGTCGCAAGGATGCTGCTTGAATAATCTGTTATAGATGCAAAGGCCTGTTATTATTATTGTACAAAACGTTGTCTCTATTCACCTTGGCCAGCTCTAATCACCCCGGTTGACAGTATCGAATATGTATTAAAAAGGGATCGTCGGTTTTTTTAGAAAAGTCTACACTTTTATGCTTATATGTACAATATTCAGATTATAAGCTCAATATTTTGTACCTTTTTATTAAATGTACATTTTTTTTACAGAGTTGCTGCAACTCAAAACTTTCATGAATTAGACGTGTCATGTGATTTAATTATATATACTGTTGCATGTTTTTTTAAGCTCGCAAAGCCCACTGTGCAATTTTTTACTAGGTATTTTTAATTTTTTAAATTAAAATTAGGTTTCTAAATTGAAAATTAAATATTTGAACTTGAATTATTGTTAATATCCAAATGGAATGTATTTTATAATGCACGTTGGGTCTCACAAGGATACTTATCTTTTCTTGACAAGATTTTTCGTAAAAAGCAGTATTTATTTTAAGTTACATCAACTCGTAAATTAAAATATAATTTATATATTATAATTACACTATAAAGCAGAACTATTTTAAACATTAAAAATTGGGTTTGAAGTTAAATTACAGTAATATTTAATATGTACCTATGTGCATAGTAAAGTGGAATGGTAATTTACCTCTATCCTTACGAGTAAATTGTTCTTTGTCTTATCTTATAAAATACTTGTTACATTACAATGCATATTAAAAAGTGTCATAGATCAAGTTTTAGAATATGTTCTATTAATGTGTAATAAAAGTGAATGTATTTCAAATTCGAAGTCTACTTTAACCCTTAAATGCATGGACTTGACAAAGATTTAATCAAATTTGACTTTTGGCATGCCGTCAATACAGTCAAAAATACATGAAGCATATATACACTATGCATTTAAGGGTTAATGTATCTAAACAAAAAAGTTACTCGAAATACCTTAACACGTGAACTACAAAACTTTACTTTATAAAATTTATATCAAGTGCCGTGTCCACTAATATATTTCAGAAAATCATTCTCAAGATAAAACAATCCATAATTATGACTAGATTTCTTACAACTTGTATAACAAGAATAACTAATTATACCAAGAATAATAATAGCAATAAATAAACAATAGTTCGACATGGTAACTTACTTGTTACTTTCACACAAGTCTTCGAAAAATGCAAAATAACACTGACATTTGAAACAAGTGGTACCCCAAAGGATGTACCCATAGTCAATTGCGGCATAAACACGTGCATAGTAAAAACAGTATGGTTTATACGAGTATGCCATACGGAGTACTGTGAGACTTTGGCCAGTTTAAACAATGATCAAAATGTGTGACCTCGATCGCGATCGCGAGAGCGATTCACCAAAAATATTTTTTATAAGGTAGGTATATTTTATGTTTTTCCTACGTAGAATCCCGAGCCCTCTTCATTCAGGACAAAAAACAAGAGACAAAAAAATGGTCCCAAAATTTTCTATTATTTTGCATAATTTCCACTTTGTAACCGCTGTACAAAGTGTTTGAAAAATGGTAACGAAGTATAAAAATTAAATTTGGGGCGCTTCTTTTACCTAGTAGGATCGAAAGAGCTAGTGATTCTGAGTAGGAAATACATTAAATTTATTTATTTTGGAAAAAAAGGTTTTGAATGAGCTGTGGCAATGAGTAGAAAGGTCAGACGCACTTAGAGCGTTTTTGCATTACCCGATCCGATATTGGATGTAGGAACGATTTCAGTCCCTCTGTCGGTTACCATTAAGACGAGATTTACTTGTATCTTTATATGAATAAACTGACAAAGCTTTATAGCAGTCGTCAAATTGGGACGTTTTCCCGTGCACACTCACATAATTATACCTATAGGATGTCGGTCCTACATTCGATATGGATGTTAAAACGTACATATTTCCATGTGACACATTTACTCGTAGCACAAAACATATCGTCACTAACTTTGAAAAAAACTCGTATCTTCTTCTGTCTTTGAAAATACAAATGTAGTAATAGTAACTATATAGGAGGTGCATAGGGGGTTACTGTGTTTCAACTTTGAGAAGCTGTGTGAGTTACGAGATTTTTTCAAAGTAGTAACCACAGAACTTAATTTAGATAGAAGAAACAAATTCATATATTTGTATAGGGGCCGAGCGTGTCAAATTTTGTACTGAAGTTGATTCTTGCCTGTAATTTTAAATATGTCTCAGGCTCTTGATTGTTCATAATTTTTGTGTTGTTGCAATTGAATATCACGTAACGAGGCATTTTTTATGTTTTGGTTGACTTCAACTTACAAAAATTGACGCCCGAAAGCTGCAAGCTGCGAGTAAAGACGGACAACTCAGTGGATTTCACTGAGTTCATTTGACACGCTAAGTAGATACGTTTGCTTGATCTATGGTATATATGACATCTGTGGTAGTAACAATATTATAACATGTTACAAGCACACATTAGTAGCCCGTATTGACCTTACATAATATTTTGTCTAAAATCATATTTAATAACACTTCCAATCAACAAAACCCATATTTAATAACACTGCCAGTCAACAAAATCCGTGAGTATAACGAATAAATGCTTATTTACGTTTGCTTGTCAGCCAGGGCCGCCATGACGTTCGACACGCAACTTTTCAAATCATCGCTCAAATCCTTCCGCGCATCCATCAGCTTCAGCAGCCCTTCACCGACTTTAGCGTCTTTAAAATCAAGCGCTAACTGATTCACTTTACTAGTCACGTCCAAGAACGCCAGCAGATTCTCTACAACTTGAATGGGCATTTTCGCGCAGTTAGTCTCGAGTAGTACGGACACGTGCTTACCTATTTCTGACTTCAGGAGGCGGGCGATGAAGGTGTTTTCGATGTCGATGTCCGGTTTGTCCTTGAGGCAGTGGATTGAGAGCAGAGTGAGCGCGAGGATGGCTTCGTTCTGCATGACAGAGTGGGACGCAATCAGCATGTTGACTAGGCAGGATAGGCAGCCGTCGACCTGTAAATAATCCATACTAATATTATAAATGGGAAAGTGTGTGTGTCTGTTTGTTTGTCCGTCCTTCACGGCAAAACGGAGAGACGAATTGTCGTGATTTTTTAAGTGGAGATAGTTGGAGGGATAGAGAGTGACATAGGCTACTTTTTGTCTCTTTCTAACGCGAGCGAAGCCTAGTAATAAATAAATATTGGGAGACACCTTACACAGATCAATTTAGCTAGGTGCTAGGCGACGCCAACCTGAATCCAGGAGCTCCCGATTTAGGCCCTGTCTCATGCTGTCTGTAGTCATAAATTAAATATGAGAAGATTATACCATCCCATACATTAAAATGCGCATACACTACACCACACATAGATGGCGCCACAAAAAAAATGTCTTGTAGCTTTCGATTATACTTGTAGGTGGCGTTAAGTGTCACTTTTGACATAGATTTATGGCTCGAAAGTGACACCAATCTACAAATAATCGATGGCAACAAGGCATTTTTTGTGGTGCCATCTATGTGTGGTGTAGTGTATGCGCGTTCTTAGGCGGTCGCATTTTAATGTATGGAATGGAATGATCTTTTTATATTTATATGGTATTGTCAATAGGGATGACGAGTACATTAAAAAAAATGGCATTCTATTTAGTCCGTTAGTTAGATCGTCTAAAAATACTGAACACATATATTTTTCGCTTTTTCTAATTAATGAAAAAATACAAAGATATAGAGCATCAAAGTTCCGGAGTGGGGGCTTGTGACGTCACTTCTAAGTAAAAATTTTACTTAGGCGTAGCGTCACGCGAAACTTCAACGCACTGTACCGTCGTCATTTTTCGTTTACGAGAAAAAAGAAAAAATAGGTGTCTAAAATTCTTTCCGGTTCCAATTGGTTGACTGTACCTTCTGATACCATAATTTATTTGTTTATTTTATTGAGAAAACCAACAGCGATACAAAGCAATTTTATCTTATGCTAGTGTACAGGATTTCCTTTATAACTTGTATTGTATAGACAACATCAAACGGACTTTTTTTATATAATGGAAAAATTATAAGTTACGAGTAACATGAGAGGTGTACATTGAGTGCAGATATAAAATATTTTATTAGATAAGGTAGGCGAGATATTAGTAAAATGAGGTCGGTGAGATTTCCACAAAAAAAAAAACAAATAAAAATAATTATCACTACCATAATTATACCAGAAGGTGAAGAAGTTGGCAGAGAACCGAACGAGTTGGAGATTGCTCCACCGACAAGAGCACAGCTCTTACGGTTCAGCCACGACATTGGTCTAAGCGCGACAGCGGGGAGCGGCGGCCATACATTGAAGCGAGACACAGCGATGGGACTTTTCATTCGTACGTATAGCTGCCGCTCACCGCTGTCGCGCTTAGACCAATGTCGTGGCTGGTCCTTTAAGTTAGAAGAAGAATAGGAGATACTGTAAGAATTTGATAATCATGATTTCCAGATCAATTCCGCCGGCCGTAACTTTTACCAGGCGCTTGATAGTCTGTCTAACTTACCCTAATTTCTCAAGCTGCGACCAATGGTTAGGAAATGATGATTATCAATTCCTAGCAGTATTTTCTAACAATCTGCATGTCAAACAACCCACATAGACACTTCTTTGCTAACAGAGTAGTCACGCCTTGGAACAAGCTACCAGAGGAAGTAGTCTCAGCACCCAACATCAACAGTTTTAAGAACAAATTAGACAAACATAATAATATGAGATAAACCTAGGAAAAGATATCAGGATACAGGCCATATCAGTTGTTTTTTCAACTGCCTGCTTGAATTAAATAAATAAATAAATAAAATAAAATAAATAATATATAAAAATCAGCCTTGAGAATATAAGAAAAGTTAACGTTTAAAAAAAACCTTATAGCAAAAGATTGGTCGACGACGGGTCGAACCAGGTAGGTAGTCAAGTGCAAAAATACGTATTGAAATAATCGTCTCATAAATATGGTACTACGCTCTTATTACACCGGACTAAGATGCTATAGGACATATTTTTGAGTAAGATGTGTACACCCATATTTTTACACTTGACTGTACTATGCAGACATTAAACGTCGATACGAATTCTACATTAACCCAAAGTTTCATCCTTGAGAAAATGAGGAATGATCTGCGCCCGCCGGCGCCCCGGCACCCGCCCAGTAACGTTATAACAATGCGTTGCCATAGTTACAGACAAACAATGCTTTTTCAATTTATTACGTGGGTGCGCGGGAAGCCAGCGAGGGCTGGCTGAGGGGAATAGACTTTTAGGCCGGCAACAGACAGTCTTAAAAATTCATAATCTTAGAAAAGATTGTATGCAAACTAACACTGACAAATCTGCATACAAATCTTTTTTAAGATTATGAATTTTTAAGACTGTCTGTTGCCGGCCTAATGTAGGGTTTTGAAGATCTATGCACGACCCTGGAAATTACGAACAACAGTTCGGGAGTAGAATAGTTATTTGTTATACAAGGGGGCAAAGTTGTATTTTAACGCCGAGTGTGGAATTGAAAAACGAGCAAATGAAAGGATTCTATAGTTGAATATAGTTGCGAGTTTTTTTAACACACGAGAAGTAAAATACATTTGCACCCGAGTGTAACACAAAACTTTTCCCTTCACTATAGCGAGGAAACTACAACGAAAAAAATGCGTTTATCACTGCTTCCAGTATTTCCATAGGTGTTAAATCATCTTTATTACTAGATTCACCTACTTTTATCAATTTTAAAGCAGTTAATTAGACTTTATTCAAAGTCAAATTACTTTACCCACTAGTGGATAAAATGCGTTTTTACCCGCTGGTATTAAAGGACAAAACACGTGTTTCCGAGCTAGTGAGGGGAAAAAATAATAAAAATATGAAGTAAAAATCAAGAGTGAACAGGCATCTTCTGGGCGAGCTCATTCCATCGTAGGCCACGTCTTTGCCTTTGGCTAGTAGTCATACTTGTTATGGAGAATTTTTGGCCAAAAGCTGCACTTTTGGATGAAAGCAAGCCGCTTTGCATGGTGATAGTAGACATCATAGTAAACGATTTTTTCCGAGGATATCGAAATTCCATCCCTTAGGAAGCCGAGCGTAGCGAGGTGTTTTATGAAAATTAAAAAAATTCTATCTTTTTATTGTATCGTCCGATTTTGACAAAACGTATCTCAAATGAAAGGTATTGATTTGTGTAATTAAAAAAAATACAAAGAAAAAAAATTTGAAAGAAAAGTAAGAAAAAAATAAAAAAAGTAAATTTACGTCTCGCACTGAATAACTTCAAAGAATGACAGACAAAATGTACAATGTCGATATACGAGTTTTTTTTAATCGAAGACAGATAAATTTTTAGTTGAAAACTCAAGACCGCATCGAAATCAGATGAGCATTTTTTTAAGATACAAGTTGCCAAAGTTGGGAAAGATCGCTTTATATGGCCACTTTGAAATTCCTTTGCCAGAAAGTCAGAAATAATATGTTTTTCTGACACAGAAAAATACATAGTAACAGTACACATCAAAATAAAATTAAAAATTCCGAGGATATTATAATTTCATCCCTTAGAACGACGAGCGTAGCGAAGTCGGTTACGAAAACCGAAAAAAAAATCTCATTTTTTTGTACGTCGTCCGATTTTGACAAAACATGTTTCATTTGAAAGTTATTGCTTTATGTAACTTAAAAAAAAATATTGAAAAAAATTTGAAAAAAAATGTAAGATTTTTTAAAAAAATACCTTAATTTTCGTATCACACTGAATAACCGCAAAAAACGGTAGACACGGTGTATAATTTCGATATATGATTTTTTAAAATTAAAGACAAATAAATGCATGATTATTAACTAAAAACCGAATCGAAATCGAATCAGTAGTTTTTAAGATGGAAGTTGTCAAAGTTGGCTTAGTTTGTTTATATGGTCGCTTATAAATTCCTTAGCCTGAAAGTCAGAAACATTATATTTTTCTTACAGTTAAAAGTATGCATAGGTAATAGACATCATTATAAACATTTTTTTACGAGGATATAAAAATTTCATTACCATGCAAAGCGGCTTGCTTCCATCCAAAAGTGCAGCTTTTTTTTCATAACTAGTATGACTATAGTCTGTGTCCAAGAGTAAGCCCATTTATTATTTAAAAAAAAAAGTTATGTACTCGCCTCGACATAGTTCCTCCAGTGCTGCGGCTGCGGCAGCAGCTTGGCGCTCCACGCGAGCAGGCGCGGCGCCTCGCCGGCCGCGCCCGCGTGCTCGCTGGCGCCCCAGCGAGCAACACCCGCCAGCGCCGCCCGGTCGCTAGCTAACTGCCGCGCTACACCGTCTGCCCACACCATATTCTTCTATTCATTTCAATTTACTTATAAAAATGATATTAACTATAAAAAACCGGCCAAGAGCGTGTCGGGCCACGCTCAGTGTAGGGTTCCGTAGTTTTCCGTAATTTTCTCAAAAACTACTGAACCTATCAAGTTCAAAACAATTTTCCTAGAAAGTCTTTATAAAGTTCTACTTTTGTAATTTTTTTCATATTTTTCAAACTTATGGTTCAAAAGTTAGAGGGGGGGGGGGCGCACTTTTTTTTCCTTTAGAAGCGATTATTTCCGAAAATATTCATATTATCAAAAAACGATTTTAGTAAACCCTTTTTCATTTTTAAATACCTATCCAACAATATATCACACGTTGGGGTTGGAATGAAAAAAAAATCAGCCCCCACTTTACATGTAGGAGCCACCCTAAAAAAACATTTTTTTCCATTTTTTATTTTTGCACTTTGTTGGCGTGATTGATATACATATTGGTACCAAATTTCAACTTTCTAGTGCTTACGGTTACTGATATTATCCGCGGACGGACGGACGGACGGACGGACGGACGGACGGACGGACGGACGGACGGACGGACGGACGGACGGACGGACGGACGGACGGACGGACGGACGGACGGACGGACGGACGGACAGACAGACATGGCGAAACTATAAGGGTTCCTAGTTGACTACGGAACCCTAAAAAGCGGTAATTTTGAGTTCTAGACCGACCGATATCGACCATAAATGAGTTCTGCTGTTACTAAATAGAATGAAATGCGCGCGCACAATTCACGTCGATCGTGTCACGTGGGCTAATTTCGCTCCACATGCCATTTTGCCGATTTATCAAATAAAACGTAACCCAACTTATTTAATCAGATGACCGTTCCTTTAATATGCAGACTGCATAATTAAACTGCTTAACGATTTTTTTTTGGTGCAGACCAATTCTTAAATGTTGCTGACCAAATAATTATTTTGCAGATCAACTATTTATTAAGCCGATAACATAGCAGAAATGCAGATCAATATTGATTATTTGTGAATTATTGACCGTTTGTGAATTATTTGCTGAACACGAGTTGTAGCTTGATTTTTTTTTATTGCCGGCCTATTATTTGTATACTGCCCAAATGATTAAATGGCAGATTTTTTTTGCAGATCACTTTTAAAAACGGCTGATCATTTAATTCCCTTTTTTTACCCCCGACGCAAAAACGAAGGGGTGTTAATAAGTTTGACGTGTTTGTCTGTCTGTCTGTGGCATCGTAGCTCCCGAACGGATGAACCGATTAAGATTTAGTTTTTTTTTGTATAAAAGCTGAGTTAGTCGGGAGTGTTCTTAGCCATGTTTCATGAAAATCGGTCTACTATGTCGCGGTCGGGGGTTATTTCAAAATTTTAATTTTGTGGTTAGGTTATTTCTTCATTCATTAATATAAAATAAGAATCGTACCTTGTCCGTCAACCAGCATCCTGAGCGCAGCGATCAGTTTGTAGGCCACGTGGTGGTCTTCCACGCTCGGTAGGGCGCCTAGCAACACCGGCGCCGCTCTGAAAAACAAAAACAATTCTGACCCGCTGTACCTTATCCAGTTTAAGAGTACCTTCTCAGTTTACAAAAGTAGCCTTTTTCTATTACTGTAGACTGTCGCAGTTTCACTTCTGAGAAAAATCTAGCAGGTAGCTTTTGTGGAGCAAAATAAATTTACAACAAAATTTGTTCAAGAGCGTTCTCTTGGAAAATTTGATAAGATCAAATTCTGTAAAGCCAAACAGAAAAATTCTAGGAAGAATTTTCAAACGTATCTACTTGATATAAAAAAGCTGGATACCTATCATCTGAGATGTCTAAGACACATACTTAGAACCAAATTGCAAGACAGAGTCCCAAATTATGAAGTTCTGCGGCCCAGACGGTTCAATTTCTAAGCGCAGACAAAGCCAGGTGTTGTCTTAGTGTCCAAGTAGACAGAATGCTTGAAGCACTTTACTTCAATAGATACTTCATCTCGGTCTTCTTTTAATTTCAACTTTACATACAGAATACAAACCCTAGGCCACGAGGGTTGGTATTATGTACTGCTCTGCCTTACCTTCCCTTGCTAGCAGCGGCTTTTTTGTTAGCGGCTGAGACGGTCAAGTTCCTGAGCGCAGACAAAGCCGCGTGCTGTACTTTCGTCGCCGTGGCCAAGTCGATGGAGTGTGTGACGCCTTGCTTCAGCTCCAGGCCGAGTTTGTGGTGTGTCTCGAATATGTCTGAAACAAAGAAAAGTTTAGCCTCCTATGGTACAAAATGTATTGCGACACGGTCTTACAGGGTGGCCCAAAATTACGTTGACAGAAGAATGGGGTAATGTTGAAATAAACCAAAATATCAAAGTTACCGTAAATATTTTTGGGCCTATATATTATAGGCCCTATATTGTATATTTCTACATTCCCCATGGATATTTCAACAGCATTCATGTCCATTTAGCTAGGTTTGCAATGTAGACTAATTGTTTAAAGACATTTTCCCCTCACTAGCTCGGAAACACGTGTTTTGTCCTTTAATACCAGCGGGTAAAAACGCATTTTATCCACTAGTGGGTAAAGTAATTTGACCTTGAATAAAGTCAAATAACTGCTTTAAAATTTATAAAAGTGGGTGAATCTAGTAATAAAGATGATTTACCACCTGTGGAACTACTGGAAGCAGTGATAAACGCATTTTTTGCGTTGTAGTTTCCTCGCTATAGTGAGGGGAAAAGTTTTGTGTTACACTCGGGTGCAAATGTATTTTACTACTCGTGTGTTAAAAAACTCGCAAGTTCAGGATTCTATTCTCGAACCACTCGCCTTCGCTCGTGGTTCGACTATAGAATCCTTTCACTTGCTCGTTTTTCAATTCCATACTCGGCGGTAAAATACAACTTTGCCCCCTTGTATAACAAATAACTATTTTTCCAGATTCATAGGCTCTATACGTCAGCCTACTTACGCAAATTCACCTAACTTAAAACTATAAATTACTAGCTTTTTCCCGCGGCCTCGCTCGCGTTAAATTAGAAAATCGCGGAATGCTCAATACAAACTTCCATCCCCCATTTCAGGCAAGTGGGGGGTTAGAAAGAGACAAAAACTAGCCTATGTCACTCTCCGTCCCTTCAACTATCTCCACTTAAAAAATCACGTCAATTCACCGCTCCGTTTTTCCGTGAAAGACGGACAAACAAACAGACACATACACTTTCCCATTTTTAATATTAGTATGGATAGTTTTGTAATCAATCTTAAAACGGGCTAGCCGTTTATTGTTAAGTTAGACGAAAGTCATACTAGAGGTGCAGCGGCATATCGTTAATATTTTGTTCTAATATTTGCGTTTGTACTTCAAAGCCAAAGGAGGATATTTTGAAGACAATTCGATTTATTGGTCAAAAATTATTAAGGTTTCACATTTTAATGTGTAGGACAATCATTCGTGTAAGAACATAAAAAAATAATTATACAAACGTTTCTCAACGTATTTTTGGGCCACCCTGTATGTGTAGGGCCTTAAAAGCGTGTCATATTTTTGCGGCCTTTCAAAGAGTAACATGTTATTGCTGGTGACTGTACAAGTCAGTCCGGCCATCGAATTTATTCCAATTAGGTTTAAAGTAAAAACCTAAGGCCGGATGCCGAATATCCGGTGGTCTCTCCTGCCGAATATTCGTTATACGGTATCCGGCCAAACCACTATCCGTTGTATTTATGGAATTTATTCTACTTATGTAAAGACTTAATGCACTGGTCCCACCGCGAGTTAATAAACTAAGAGCTATCGGCTATAAAAACAAACAAAATATAATCACTCCCGTGCAAATAAAAGAGACACGGCGATATTAATACCTCACCGCTGGCCGAGTAACTATAAACATCGCCGTGTCTCTTTTATTTGCACGGGAGTGATTGTCTTTTGTTAGTTTTTATAGCCGATAGCTCATAGTTTACTAGCTCGCGGTGGGACCAGTGCCTAAGACCGGATATCAAATATCTGGTGATCGTTCATGCCGAACCATTACATTAAATCTTACCGAGCAACTTATCAAATATATGCGTATCCATGATAGCGGCGCAGTAATCGTCCTGCCTAGCAAAGTTGCCGATGGCAAGTACGGCCGCGCTCAGCAGGTGCGGATTGGGGGCTTCGAGCCACCGGACCGTGGTCTCGTACACAGCGCCGTGCCCGCTGTCGTATAGGAGGTGCATGGCTTCGTCTGGAAAAAAAAAATCCCGACATAGTGGACAGATTTTCATGAAACATGGCTAAGAACACTCCCGACTAATTCAGCTTTCAAACAAAAAACTAAATCAAAGTTGGTTCATCCGTTTGGGAGCTACGATGGCACAGACACACACAGACACAGACAGACAGAAACCTCTGCAGACAACTGGATACAGACTATCAGTTACTACAACTGCCTGCCTGCTTTCTTTTTTGTAGGACTTTCTTACACAGATTGAATGAGCCCCACGGTAAGCTCAAGAAGGCTTGTGTTGTGGGTACTCAGACAACGATATACATAATATTTATACAAATACTTACATAGAAAAACGTCCATGACTCAGGAACAAATATCTGTGCTCATCACACAAATAAATGCCCAAACCGGGATTCGAACCCAGGACCGCGGCTCAGCAGGCAGGGTCACTAGGTCACTACCCGCTAGGCCAGACCGGTCGTCAAAGTCAAATAAATAAATAAAATACATCTAAAGTCACACTAACCTCCTGTAAGAACAAGTACTAATAGATCGCAGGCCTGTTTGACCAACGCATCCACCTCGGAGTCCGAAGCCCGGAGTTCTCTTGAAGCCTGCCTCCGCAGCAGAGCTTCCAGGCGGGAACACACATGTTGTATGCACTCTTGACGGGCCAGGAGCGTCTTTACTGACTCTGGGAAAGTGAATTTTGAATATAATTTATAACATCATTTGGGTTGGGTCACTATCAAATCAATTCACTATATCCTCTTGATCTCTTGATTCAAATGTACAATCAGATGTACATTTGGCTTCAATGGAATTTTACCTTTCATGTAAACAAATAAAGTATAATTTCTTTTGTTTCTAAAATTTTTCGAACAAATGAAACTCAACTCAATTTGAAGTACAACTAGAATGAAAATTCCTTAGCAAAAATGTTGTATGGTGGGCGTTACGAGGATAAAGTCAATTCATAAAAACTGGCACAAAAGGAACAAATTTGAGTGAATGAAAATTTGTATGCTTTTTTTTTTTATACCACGTCGGTGGCAAACAGGTATACGGTCGACGGAAAGCGGTCACCGTAACCTATGGACGCCTGCAACTCAAGGGGTGTCACATGCGCGTTGCCGACCCATTAGAAACTTGTACACTCCTTTTTTGAAGAATGATGTGTGTCAAAACTTCTTCAATTATAAACTGAACTTCACCAATATAATGGAAGCTCTTGACAATTTTATTAAAGGTGTGCCCACTGGTGACTTTTTTGTCTCTTGAGATTCTATGAAAAGTTGCCTCGTCAGTTGTTACAACTGCCTGCCTGATTAATAAATAATAATAATAATAAACAACCCCCAGGGCAGCTTGTGGCGAGCTGAATGGGAAGTGGCGTCCCTTGGGTCCCACGCCCCTGAGAGTCGGTTAGGCCCCGCCCTCCGGCTTGCCTTCACTGGCCATATGATCAAGGCAGGTGCGTCGGTCGGTGTCACATCACCTTTTAGATTAAATTGTCTTAAAGGGCCTCTGCGCTGTTGGCTTCGGCCCCACGCACGCCTTCCAAATGTCTGGGACCCCATGGTCCCGAGATAAACAAAAGACATACAAATAATAATAATAAAATAAATATTGTAGCCAATAAGCCTGACATTCTGATAATAGATCGATCGCAACGCCGGGCAGTGCTCGTTGACATCACCATCCCCCATGATGAGAATCTCGTGAAAGCCGAGAAGGACAAGTCCAGTAAGTACCTAGACTTGGCTCACGAGATAACCGCCATGTGGGATGTTGAATCAACGATCATTGTTCCGATAGTCGTTTCAGCAAACCGTCTCATAGCGAAGAGTCTCGACCAACATCTTAAGAGACTCTCGCTAGGTGGCTGGATCAAGGGCCAGATGCAGAAGGCGGTGATCTTGGACACAGCGTGGATAGTTTGACAGTTCCTCTCTCTGCAGCCCTAACCACCGGCAGCTTGGGCCCTGCCCCGCTGCTGGCGGCACCCTAGGTTAGGTTTTTTATAATGTATGTATGTATGTATAAGCTTTATTGTACATAAAGGAAACAAAAGTGACACAGTTACAGAGTCAGTAATATACAATGTAGGGTATTTATAATGTGTTTATATATTTTGTATTGTTTTGTATGTGGTTTTGTATTTTACTTTTATAATCATATTATAAAAATACCTAGCCTAAGAAAGAAAATAAATACTGAAAATAAATATCTCTATCCATAAGTAGATATAACTCCAAACATTTTTTTACCAAAAACTGGGTTCATTTTCGTATGTTAAATGTCACTTTTGAGGACTACATTCTCTTTAATAATATGCTTGTGTTACTGGCCTTACCTGATAACATCATGAAAACATTTTTATCAAGAACTTATTGACTTGTACTTATATGTATAAGTAAAAAGTTATTTTAATAGTATTACAATTTACAACTTACCATGTTCAGCCTGCAAGAGCAAGTGGTCTAAGCACAATTCAGAAATCTCCATGTTAACCGTCTCCCGCAGCACTCTTAGCACCAACAAGTTCACTTCCTCACTGAACAGAAACTCCGGAGTGTTATCGTTCACCACGCTGAGGATAAGCAGCACTGTGGACACCAGGTCATCGTCCATGTCCTCTCCCGCCAACTCCACAGCCAGGATCCGCTGCATCAGCTCTATTAAACCGCTCTCCACTAGAGACTCAGTAAACTGTTGCCCACCAATGGCATAATTCAACAGTGTTTTGCATGTAAAGATTTTAATTTCACTTAAATTTGAGTTGTCCAAAGTTGTTTTAAGCAGTTTTGTTAGTATGTTGACACCGTGGTCAAGGACTAGCTTCCGCGATGTGTCGCAGTCACAACACAGGTTGCCGAGAGCTCGACAGCACTGCTTGACAAGCTCAAGTCTGTCCAAAGTTATATCCTTACTTAGTATGTCCATTATAGGTTCTATCACATCTTTCTTAGCAAATGTTTCCCTTTTATCTTCACATTTCGCTAACTCAGAGATCGCCTGCACTGCCAATGTCACAATTTCGTGGTCACTGTTCTTTAATAACGCTGTAAGGCAATTTGAAACATCGTAATCGTAGTTTTTTCCCTGCTTGATGATATCGCTCAATTTTGCCTTCAAATCGTTAACGTTTGTTATATTTTGTATAACCAGCGTTTCAAGCGAGTTAGATTTCTTAGCAGAAGGGCCTGTAATTAAAATATAATAAGATTTAATAAAGGTTTTTACCTCAAACATGCAAATTTAAAACTGGTGTAAGTAACATACCGTCCATGGTGATATATTAATGAAAAAGACAATTCTGGTATAGAGAAGGTTACAGAAGATGCTGAGCAATCATATCTGTAATTTTAGAAATAAAGCGATACTGAAAAGTCCGAAGAAAACCTAAAAGTGTAAAAATTAACTTCCACCGAAAAGCGATTAGCGTTTTGACAGCTTTAAAGAGTATTTTACTTTTGGTTAACTATTGTAATGTCGATTCGATGACAAGCAAGTGACAAGCTGCTGCGGCTTAAATGTTTATTTATTTTAATAATATTTCTTATTTAAAAATATAATAATAACACAGAAATCATTTTTAATTACTTATATTGGAATACCATTTTTAAAGCCCGTTAACCCTTAATTTGGCAGAGACTCTGGTGACAAAAATTTTCCGATTTTACTTCATATATTGAATAACAGGTGTTTTTAAAGCGTCCGAAAAATATTTAAAAAAATCTAGATTTATTAGTTTTGGAAAAAAAATATGTCCGCCACAGCGGACTCTGCCAAATATTGGGATAAATTGGCTAGTTTCCTATAATAAAAATAAATTATTTTATGCAGTGCACGAAATAAAGCACCACATAATTAGAAGAAAAACATGGACAGTATTTATGTTTAAACATAATTTTATATTTAATAAGTCAAACAGAAAGATATAAAGTAAATGAATTGACCGTGACGTCACTCCTCAGTATTTCATAGTAATTCCATATTAGCAAATCGTTTTGACAGTTCTTAAAAAGGAGCTGATTTGACTAGTAGGAAACTAGCCTATTAATATGTCCGCTGAGGCGGACACTGCCAAACATACGGTCATTTAAAATAAACAAGTATTTCTTAACATATATTTATTTTAAAAATTAACAAATATAATAATTTTGTATGAAAATCAAACTGACACATATTTATAGTCAAATATCATTATTTTAACTTTTTTCCGACTTTTTGGCCAGGTTGCACAGGCCGTGATCACGAGAGACTGATGTGACAGTTATGTCCCAGCAAAATGTCGTCGAAGATGTAAATAACACAAAACTACCTGAAATTAATTATATCAATGTTCGGGGCAGACAAAGAAATTATAAATTTTGATCTACCCGGTTTTCTTTAATGTTTATTGCCCCTCGCGCGACATGTAACATTCACGATATCCGCGCACTACGTATACCTAAAAGTGCCAAAATTTTAACTGCTTGTTCCAGCACCACACGCTGTTGGATTAAATAAAAAATCTAAGCATAAAAGCAGGCCACCAAAACAAGAAAATCAAAATAATAAACAAAACAATATAATAATTTGTTACAACACGTGTCACCGCAACATTGGCATAGTCCGCCACGGCGGACAAATCGTATTTAGTATATATTTGGCACTGTCCGGTGCGGCGGACAACTTGTTTAGATGATGATTATGAGTATTAGAAATTGAGAAATTAATTGAAAACATAACCACTTGCAACTATTATGTAATATATTTTATTATTTATACAACAGAAATACCCTGTTCTTACAAAAACCAAAAGAAAAACGCATACATATTTTGCTAAAAACAGTTGACTTCTGATGCGGTGCCATCTTGACGAGTAACTGTCAAACGAGTGTTGACAGTGGTCAAATAGTATTTTTATACAAAGCATGTATCATAAAAGAGTCTCTTTCCATATGTTAAATTAAATAAAATTCTACCTAAAAAGCGAAATATTTTTTTTTATCACCTGTCCGTCCCACCGGACTCTGCCAAATTAAGGGTTAAAAACCTATTTGCAGCGGCGGTAGTGTCAAATTTGCAATTAGAAAAACCGGCCAAGAGCGTGTCGGGCCACGCTCAGTGTAGGGTTCCGTAGTTTTTCGTATTTTTCTCAAAAACTACTGAACCTATCAAGTTCAAAACAATTTTCCTATAAAGTATTTATAAAGTTCTACTTTTGTGATTTTTTTCATATTTTTTAAACATTATGGTTCAAAAGTTAGAGGGGGGGCGCACTTTTTTTTCCTTTAGGAGCGATTATTTCCGAAAATATTAATAATATCAAAAAACGATCTTAGTAAACCCTTATTCATTTTTAAATACCTATTCAACAATATATCACACGTTGGGGTTGGAATGAAAAAAATATCAGCCCCCACTTTACATGTAGGGGGGGGTACCCTAATAAAACATTTTTTTCCATTTTTTATTTTTGCACTTTGTTGGCGTGATTGATATACATATTGGTACCAAATTTCAGCTTTCTAGTACTTACGGTTACTGAGATTATCCGCGGACGGACGGACGGACGGACGGACGGACGGACGGACGGACGGACGGACGGACGGACGGACAGACAGACATGGCGAAACTATAAGGGTTCCTAGTTGACTACGGAACCCTAAAAAAAAGCGCGGGAAACGTGAAACGCGTCGGTCTCATTTTTAGTTTCTCGTGAAAATAATTTTAATTTAAATAGTGTAGATCAGGAAATTGTATATAATTTTTCTCTTCATTTGTATGCAAGTTGCTCGTGACACTAAGAAAATCCTACGAAAAAAAAAATATGAGGGTTGGAGACGTTTTTGCGAATCCCTTAACCCTAATGTAAAGCCTTCCGTAGTTTGAAATAATATAAAAAGATTCAGACACGCTTTTAAGAGCGCTTTCAAAAAATCTGCTTCATCTGCTTGCTCGCATTTCGACGCCGGCGGCGCTGGCGTGCGCCTGTGTGCAGACGCACACTATAACCAGATGCATAACGATTGTAGCCTGCGGTACAGACATAGCGTGCGATCCTCTTCGAACCAACCTTACGTGCGGCTAGAGCGAAAGGGATAGCATTCATGGTCGGTACCGCCACGCCGTCAGTAGCGTTGCGGACTAACCATTATTGATACTTGCGTAAAAACACCACCATATATATTACATATTTGCATACATGATTTCGTGCATAAATACTTGACCTTTTAGTTTAATTATTAAACTTATCACAGTTTTTTCTATTAAAACGTGTGTAGCCTTGGAAGAAATAAATTAAAAAACTTTTATAATATAATAAATTGTGTATATAATATTGTCTTCTGTCACCGCGATAGTTACTCATGAAATAAATTTATGAAATCAGGTTATATCGCGTATAATGAATATAATCCGTTTTCTTAGTTTTATTTCATTTTGTATATGATATGTTTTCTAGGTTCTTTTCGGTGAAGGAAAACATCGTGAGGAAACCGGACTAATTCCAATAAGGTCTAGTTTACCCTTTGGGTTGAAAGGTCAGATGGCAGTCGCTTTCGTAAAAACTAGTGCCTACGCCAAATCTTGGGATTAGTTGTCAAAGCGGACCGCAGGCTCCCATGAGCCGTGGCAAATGCCGGGATAACGCAAGGAAGATGATGATGTTTTCTAGGTACATATATATAATGGAACTAAGATCGGTTTTCTTTAATTTTAAGTAGTTTTTTTTATATTTAAAATGTGTTTTTAGGGTTTCGTAGTCAACTAGGAACCCTTATAGTTTCGCCATGTCTGTCTGTCTGTCCCTCCGTCCGTGCGTCCGTCCGCGGATAATCTCAGTGACCGTTAGAACTAGAGAGCTGAAATTTGGTACCAATATGTATATCAGTCACGTCGAAAAAGTGCAAAAATAAAAAGTGGAAAAAAACTACACGTAAAGTAGGGAGTGATTTTTTTTTTCATTTCAACCCTAACGTGTGATTTATTGTTGGATAGGTATTTAAAAATGAATTACTGAAATCGTTTTTTGATAATATTAATATTTTCGGGAATAATCGCTCCTAAAGGAAAAAAAAGTGTGCCCGGCCCCTATAACTTTTTAACCATAATTATGTATATTTAAAAAATATTTAAAAAATCACAAAAGTAGAACTTTATAAACTTTCTAGGAAAACTGTTTTGAACTTGATAGGTTCTGTAGTTTTTGAAAAATATGGAAAACTACGGAACCCTACACTAAGCGTGGCCCGACACGCTCTTGGCCGGTTTTTAAATATCATGTTGTTTTAATTGCATGGAGCACAGGAAGGTCCACATCTATGTATTAGTTTTTTGTAAGGAAATACAACTCTACGCTACGCCTACCTGCTTTAATTGACTGGTGACACACTGAGACAGTGGATGCGCCAGAGTATAAAAGAGTGATTACCATCTCTTGTCAAAGATCTTGTTGAGACGAATCAAACGAACCCAAACACGAAGTGGTTTCAAGACCTGGTCGTTGAATACTCTTGACTACCTTCCAGCTTCATCATCAGATCCTGGGTACCATCTTTTGTCAAAGATCTTGTTGAGACGAATCAAACGAGCCCAAACTCAGAAGAGTTTCAAGACCTGGTTGTTGAATACTCTTGACTACCTTCCGGCTTCACCATCAGATCCTGGGTACCATCTCTTGTCAAAGATCTTGTTGAGACGAACCAAACGAGCCCAAACACGGAGTGGTTTCAAGACCTGGTTGATGAATTCTGTTGACTACCTTCCGGCTTCATCATCAGATCCTGGGTACCATCACCTATTGTCAAAGATCTTGTTGAGGCAAATCAAACGAGCCCAAACACGAAATGGTTTCAAGACCTGGTTGATGAGAACTCATGACTACCATCTGACTTCATCATCAGATCCTGAGTACCATCTATTGTCAAAGATTTTGTTGAGACGAGTCAGTAACCTAAAATGATATTCAATAATAAATAATACTTACTAAAAATATTAGTCAAGTTAATTACCAAAGTCGTCAACCCAAGGATCAAAGTTTTCGGTCGCAGTCTCAGAGGAAAAAATTCTATAGAGGGGACAAGCCGCGCGCGGCCTGGTCGCAGATGTAGGCCCATTGGGCCTACACCGCCGCCAGTTCGCCGTCCGCTGTCATCGAGTGTAGACGCGCGCTGTTCACCGACGAAAAACGAGTTTTATCCAAAATGCCGAAGTATGCAATAATAACTTGCAAACATCGCAGTGACCTGAATAATTTCCAAGCCGATAGGATAACATTTCATAGGTAAATACTATTTATTTCCTTTTATTTCACATAAAACACGAATTCAACGTAATACTCCGAGTTGTACCATGTAACCTTACGTTTGCTTGTGCTTTAAAACGTTAATTATACATTGCGGCTACACAAGGAGCATATTGTAAACAGTGTAGTGTTTTGCGCCGCAATGTACGGTGTACAAAACGATTCACTCAGTGAGACATTTTTCTCGGAAACGAGGCGAGGCGTTCCCGCTATTTATCGTTGTGTGCGTGCGCGATCGCGCTCGCTTACGCCGTGTCTTGCGTGGGCGACGGTCGCGCGATCGTCGCGCGACCGTCGCCGTCGCGTCTCATACTTCCATATCGATAAGGTTTGATTTCGTATGCGTCGCATCGCCGTCGCGCGACCATCGCGCGACCGTCGCCCACGCAAGCCACGGCGTTATCGTTCGCATGTACACAACCATTGAAATGATGCGCGTGTATTGCGCAGTAGGAGCGTCCAGCTACAAGTGTGTGTGCGTGCATTATCTTTACAATTACTGGTGCTTTGTGTGGGTTGCGCAGACCTTGCGACAGGCGTATTCTATACAAATCGCCCGGCATGACCTATCTCCCGAAATCTGTGGTCGCAGTATACATGCATCAGTACAGCCAAACACGCACACAAGTGCGGTTTTGGATACGGCGGGTGCCGCACACAATGACAAAATAACTTCGCGATCGTCGAGCCGCGTGCGGAGCGGACTGACATACGTCCTGCCTCTACAAGCTCTGCCGCGGTACTGACATCGCAAGCGCGCGTAACCGGTAATAAGGAGGCATTTTTAAAAAATCGTCAAAAATATTAAATTGCAATTAATAGAAATCTTTTGCATAAAATCTGTTTGAGTAAGCGTTGCAGATTATTTTTATATTAAAACTACTTCAAAAACACGTAAGTTTTCGAAGAAATTGACACTTATTCTGAGGTGATTTCTGAAACAAATTGGATTCATCATATCCTCATTTACTCTATTCTAAAGCCGGGAGAGGAAAACCGCGGAAAAGGTGGATGGATTGCGTGAGAGATGATATGAAGCGAAAGCAAGTGAATGATGAGATGACGGATGATAGGGAGGTATGGAAGCGGAAGACATGCTGCGCCGACCCCAAATGAATGGGATAAGGGCAGGCGAATGATGATGATGATGACTCTATTCTAAAGCCTTATAACAAAGAAGTAGTCTCAGAAGATTGTAGTACAGGATATACATAATACAAATTTACCACTTAAAGCATTCAAAACTATCCAAATTTTACAAATTAGACGGACTAAGTCAGCACTTTTCGCGGGTTTTCCTAAACATGCACCAGAAAAAAAATCATAATTAATTAAGTGAGTTAGTTTTTAAAAATCCAGTCTCACAACATGTAAGTTAAGAAGATGTCCTAATCGAATCCTGAACTTAATAAGTCTTTTAGATGACGGAAAGTGTAGCATTTTGCCGACTAAAACTATCAATTTTACATTATTACGACGTTTTCGTTGAATGGCCTCAGACGTTCATTGCCTGATAATCTTGCTCAACAATTTATAGATAGACTAGCTCCTTCCTCAATCCCTGAAAAATATGTCTATCAACCTGCTACTTTTTTATACAATCCTTGTTTAAATAAATAAATAAATATTATAGGACATTCTTACACAGATTGACTGAGGCCCACAGTAAGCTCAAGAAGGCTTGTGTTGTGGGTACTCAGACAACGATATATATAATATATAAATACTTATATACATAGAAAACATCCATGACTCAGGAACAAATATCTGTGCTCGTCACAGAAATAAATGCCCTTACCGGGATTCGAACCCGGGACCGCGGCGTAGCAGCCAGGGTCACTACCGACTGCGCCAGACCGGTCGTCGGTCGTTGTTTACATTCCAACTTTAATTGTCCCTTTAAAATAGAGGAATTAAAAGGTGTACTAAGTCATTTAAAAGATAGTGCTCCTGGTGAAGATGGAATTCCTTATTCGTTTTTGGTTAATGCCAGCGATGGCATACTTTCTTATTACCTTAGCATAATAAATTCAGTTGTACAGTCTGGTGTAGTCCTAGATTCATGGAGGTCCCAAATAGTTATTCCAATTTTAAAACCTAACAAACCAGCATCAGAGGTTTCTTCCTATCGCCCTATAGCACTTTCATCAGTATTTGCAAAAATAGCAGAACATTTAATTAAAAACAAACTAGAATTTTTCGTTAAAAAAAAAACAATTATTATCCTATAGTCAATTTGGATTTCGTAAAGGTAGATCTACCTATGATAGTTTGGCTATATTAGTTGCAGACATTCGATTGGCTTTTTCTAAAAATGAGTCAGTAGTAGCTGCATTTCTTGACATAAGCGCTGCCTATGATAATGTTCTGGTTTCAGTGTTACAAGAAAAGCTTATTAAGTTAGGCATTCCAATAATGTTAAGTAACTTTGTAATAAACCTTTTATCTGAACGGTCCATTAGTCTACTAATAAATGATACCAATAAAATATCTCGTTTAGTGGGAGAGGACTTCCACAAGGATCGGTATTAAGTCCGCTGTTATATAATATTTATACATCTGACTTAGAGTTGTCTTCAAATGGTACAGTTAGGGTCTTACAGTATGCAGATGACTTATTACTTTACTCACCAAATCTTTCTCCTGAATATGCCAGTAGATCCATCACCTGTTCGTTAAGTATCTTGAAGTCATGGCTAGATTCTAATGAGAGTTTTGAATGATTCACGGTTATTTTCATTAGACTTATATTGACCGGGATATAGACCGTGATTACCTTTTTAATTTTTGTTGTGTTTGTTGTTTGAGTTTTCCGTGATCATGATGCATGCAACTGCGTCGAAATATCGGGAGCTCGACAAAAATCAAAAAGGTAATCACGGTCTATATCCCGGACAATCCCGGTCAATATAAGTCTAGATTCTAATGGTTTAGAGCTTTCTGTTTCTAAAAGTGTTGTAGTTTTATTCACCAGAAAACTATTTCCTCCTCCAATCAATGTACAATTTGACAACTGTTCTATTCTAGTAAAAGATAAAACTAAATTTCTTGGTGTAATCTGAGATAGTAAATTAACAGGCCTCCCACATTGTGAGTACATAGTTTCTAAATGTGAAAATAATATTAACATCCTTGGGTGTGTTTCTGGAGTTTGGTGGGGTTCACATCGTTTCTGCATGAAACTAATGTATAACGCCTTAATAAGAAGTATTTTAGATTATGGTACATTTTTGTTAGAGCCAGGATATGTAGCTGGCTTCCAAAAACTAGATCGCATACAATCAAAAGCACTGAGAATTATTTGTGGTGCCATGAAGTCAAGTCCTATTAATGCAATGCAAGTAGAGTGTGTTGAGCCTCCACTTCGTTTACGTCGCCAATATCTCTGTGATAGATTTATTTTCCGCTGTTCTCAATTTTCTAACCATCAACTCTGGTGTATCCTGTCTAACCTCCTTCTTCAAATATATTCATCCAACTATTGGAAACACAAAAATCCCTCATGTCTAATAAAAAGTTTTCAAAAACTGAAATCTATTTCAGCTCCCACTATTAGCTCTTCCACTCTTCCCATATTCAAGTATGAATATGAAACTCTGACATTTGTTCCGTCAGTTCTCCAAGATATTGGTGTCTCTAAGAATGATGTTGAACAAAATCTTCAATTTCTTGAATTCATTGGTACAGATGGTCTAGGTGTTCTGTGATTTCGGCGGTCTCTCTAGTTTTGCTGCCATAGAACTCGATGGCACTTTATTGCCGGTCTGCTCCGACTTCAAGTACCTTGGCTCGCTCGTACAGTGCGATGGCGATATCGATCGGGACGTGAAAAACCGGATTAGCACAGGGTGGATGAAATGGCGACAGGTTACGGGAACTATTTGCGACGCCCGGATGCCTCTTCGATTGAAGGGTAAAATTTATAAATCCATCATCAGACCTGTCGTCATGTATGGATCAGAGTGCTGGGCCCTAAAGGTGATGGATGAAAAGAGATTGCATGTAACAGAGATGAGAATGTTAAGATGGATGTGTGGCGTGACAAGGATGGATAAGATAAAAAATGAGTATATAAGAGGAAGCCTGAAAGTTGCACCGATAGTAGAAAAAGTAAGAGCTAATCGTCTGGCATGGTATGGGCATGTGATGCGAAGGGATGAAAGTCATGTGACGAGAAAGGCATTGCGAATGAGTGTGGAAGGAAGTAACGGGAGAGGAAAACCGAGGAAAAGGTGGATGGATTGCGTGAGAGATGATATGAAGCGAAAGCAAGTGAATGATGAAATGACGGATGATAGGGAGGTATGGAAGCGGAAGACATGCTGCGCCGACCCCAAATGAATGGGATAAGGGCAGGCGAATGATGATGATGATGATGGTCTAGGTGCTCATCACATATAGGTACACAGACGCTTCTAAGACATCACCATCAGCTAATGGTTGTGTTGGCATTGGTATACTTCACACCCAATCTAATATTTATCAAAAAATAAAATTGCCTCCAGAATCCTCTGTGTTCAGTGGTGAGTGTTTTGGAATCCTGAAAGCAATAGAATTCATCATTATAATGCATCTCAACAAAACTATAATATTCTCAGATTCTCTAAGTTCAATTCAGGCTATAGCTAAATTTCCTTTTAAATCCAAATCTCATAACCCAATAATTTACCAAATTCGTAACCTTCTGTTAAAATGTCACAATCAATTAAGGGTACATAGTATCCATTGCCATGACATAGAGGGATTAGAGGCAATGAACGGGTAGATGACTTAGCACGAGATGCTATTCGTTGTGGTGACATGTTTCCATATATGAATGTTGCTGAAGACCTGTTAGCTCTACCCAAATTATTTTTACGAAAGGATTGTACAAAATTATGGACATCTGGTGCGGGTGCTGCTGCATTACATTATCGGAGCATTCAAAATCAATTCCTGCCAGACCTTGGTTTGCTAAAATATCATTGCCAAAACCAGCTACTAGTATGTTGATAAGAATGAGATTGGGCCACGTATATACACCGGAACACCTAAAACTGCAAGGTCGCGTGGACAGCTCTGCATGTATTTGTGGAGCAGAGCTGACCCCGCTGATCTTAATCACATATTTTTTTCTTGTAACTTATATGACCGTACTACATTGTTAAGTCAACTGTCACTTCTAAAAGTTCCGTTTCCCACTTCCATTACAGCACTCCTGATTATTACTGATTCCTCTCCATATATATTTAAATCATTATATTCGTTTATTTTATGTCATAATATCACTTTAACTTGTAATATGTTACCTTTTCCTGATCCTTTTTCAAAATTTCCTCCGTCCCGTTTTTTTTCTAAATCCTTAATTCCGTTTCCCCGTTTTACTCGGCTGGCTGAATGCGCCAGGAGCGCGATGCCATTAAAAAAAAAAAGTAAAATTGCAATTAATTCCGAGCAAAATTCCAAGCGCCTCTCGGGTCGTCAGATACTAAGTAATTTTCATAAATATCGGCTCAAAAACAAATACATTAAAAATGGTGGTTCCATTCATTTATGATTTCAAATTCGTAAAAATGGGTCTCTCATAATGAGGAGGCACACTGACATTTTATCCCGCCAGGCTGCGCCTGTGCAAGTGTCTAGGCATGTCACTGTCGTTCATATGTGTGAGAGAGAAAAAACATCATCTTCTCGCTCTCACGTATGAAATTCATTATCTGTACAATGCAAGTGCAATGGACTAATAGGGTGGCGCCATCTATCATAAAACCCTTTGAGCGTGTCTCCTTATTATGTTCCAATGAGTCGAGCGAAGCCCGAAATTCGCTTGAGATTTAGGGCGCCTTCACACTAAAACGTTTCGCCCGACATTCAGAGCGCGCTCCGCGCCCCACAAGAGTCGGGCAAGGCCCGACATTCAGAGCGCGCTGCGATGCCCCTTACTACTCTCTAATTGGCTGATTGTTACTGCATTCATTATTATTCATTTAATTATAATTATAAACAATAAACATAGGTATCTTTAAAAAAAAATGATTTAATTTTAATTTATCATTTAATTATAATTTTATTGTCTTTATCAGGGTCAATCTTACACGTGACTGCACATGAACAAAGAACTTACATAAGTATATAAGGGAAATCTTTTACTTTAATAAAGGATTCTATACTGGATAGTCACGGCTTTCACTACTCTCCCGTAACGCCTCCAACGCCAAATAAATCCAAATAAATAATAAAGAAAACTCCTAAGGCCGTTTTCGCGAGCAGGGCGCCGGGCTCTGGTAGCTGCCGTCACTGAACCCTAATCACAATACATCCTGTATATGTAGTAGTAATTAATAGTAATCTAACGCGTTTAAGGCTCACCCAAGCAACCCTAGACCGATCCTTAAAGTTTACGAACCTTAACCTTAATACGTTATTATAATCTTACATTGTAACAAACAACTGAGGTAAGTATAATACGAAACAATATGTGAGTGTGTTTAGTAAAACGTCCCACTTTGTCGGTTACCATTAAGGCGAGATTGACTTGTATCTTTATATGAATAAACTGACAAAGCGGCTTTATAGCAATCGACAAAGTGGGACGTTTTCGCGTGCACACTCACATATTGCAGTTAAGGTAGTTGGCGATAGACACTGGTACTATAGACACTATCTACAGTAACTTTACAAGTGAGAAAAAATAACAAAACACGTAAGATGTGTTAGGGTAATTCCGAAAGTCGTCTAATTTCAAAAGTCGCATAAAAATCACCATTATTTTCATCACATCAAGATTCCCCTTTCGAAATTACCTGAGCATTTCTATAAAAATAGTAAATTGTACAACAAGGGCATAAAGTGATCCATTTTTACCCGAGACAAAACAACCGTCCCTCAGATCATTGCCCAAACTTCTAGCGCCAACCTCGGCATGTTGTGGTGGGTCCTCCTCGTGAGCGCGGCGGCCCTGGCGGTCTACCGGCGTCACCGGCAGCGGCGAGGGTTGCACCAGGTCTACGCCAAGTACCCACTCGGCAAGACCAGCTACCCTCTCATCGGACACGGGTACATCTTTAGGGGAACAGATGAAGGTAAAGACATATCTTAAGCCGCGACATGCCTAGGCACTTGCGCAGGCGCCGCCTGGCGGGATAAAATGTCAGTGTGCCTCTTCATTTCAACATTGAGATATTTTGAACTTATTTGTCATGGCAACTTTTAGCCTATGTTTGATATGTTCGTGATTGATGGCATAGATTTTAGTCTTATCATGAGCAAAATAATTACCACAAAATTAAAGACGGCAAAAATTATCAAGATATAAACACAAAATTTTGAAAATAACAAGTTTAGGAGAACTTACAAAAAGATCACCAATTAAACTAAAATGATTTAAATAACTATTCGTAGTTAAGGGCCCCCCACATCTATAAATATAGCGTCTCGCGAGCGTAGCGTCGGGCCAACTGTATGGTCCTGACGCCGCGTCGGCGCGACGTCAACGCGGCGTCTTTTTCCATAAAGTTGGCCCGACGGTACGCTCGAGAGATGTTCGAGTGGTGGGGGGCCCTAATGTACCTAGTGAAGTAAGTAATTATTATTATTAACTGCCCATTTTTATGGACGCAAAAGGGGGTCTATATTAATTCGCATAACTGAATACTCCTAATATGAATTGGCATACCGTTTATTACGCATAACGTTTAATACGCATATCATTATTTCGCATAACAGATTTCGTATAATGCTAATGCGCATAATGTAGATTGTTATAACGATGAATTGGTATAAGTATAATAAGCATAACTTTGTTTCGTAGAATGTTTAAATGGCATACAAGAAAATTATATTTTCACCACACTAACGGGTAACGGCTTACTTTTCTGTTCGAAAACAGATAGCAAAATTGCATTTTATCCACAAGAGTGCAAAGTAATTTCATACAAATTTTAACTTGATATCTTAAGCTAGCTGATAGAATTTTACCTAAATATAAATGATGATTTTGAATCATAAATATTGAAGAAATCGATGGATTTGATTTAGTTTGATGTTTTATAGTCAGTATTTTGTTCGTGTTGGGGTGGTGAAAAATTTTGTGTTTCAAACTCGGTGGCAATGTTTAACGTGTCGTACGAAGGTTAATGTGCCTTGAAACCCTCGCAACGCTCAAGATTCCACTTTTTGAACCACTTGCTACGTTCGCGGTTCAATATTGGAATCTTCCGCTTGCTCGGGTATTGGCACGCGCGATCTGCGAAAATCTGAACGATGAAATAATATTATTTAAATACTATCCATTTTCAATTTCTTTAGTAAGGTACAGCGGGGCAAATCTAGACTAAAAGGCAGTTGTAACTAATCCATTTTTTCCATTATTACACTATTTCCATTATTCCATTATTACATGTACCCACTGAACACGCTTACTACATAACTGGTAGACACTCTATTTTCTGAAAAACACTTATGAAAAACGAAAAAACTTAATAAGTACCTAATGTATAAATAAAATAAAGACTCCTTAACTCAAATAATCTTTTTAATTTAAGATTAGCAGATAAGTTCATAAATGCATGTATGTTTTTTAAAAATAAACAGTTTTTTTTAATAATGCAAACATTGTAAAACATGGAAGAAATTGACCACAGTTACATTTGCCGCCCACTCGAGATTTGCCCCGCTGTACCTTACTTACCCCTATTTTTTTCATGCTTAATAAATGAGACAGTATAAAATTAAACACTCAAAATCGAGCGCTCGAAATTGGAAAATCAGCCCCTGATTGATCCAATCGCTTGCTCCATACAGTTAGTAAGTATGGCAATTCATTTTAGGATAATTAAAGTTATACGAAATAATAGTATGCAAATTTCAATTATGCAGATTCATTGTTATGCGAAATAAGAATTATGCATTTTTAATATTATGCTTATTCAATGTTATGAACAATTATGTTATGCCAAATCTGTTATGCGAATTCAAATTATGCGAATTAATGATAGGCGAAATAGAGGGCACCCCGCAAAAGGACTTTTTTGGAAAGTTTTTCTAAAAAAGTTTACATCTAACATCTAACCTAGGGAGCCCCTATAATGGACGATGACCCAATTATGGGAATTATACATTAACTGAAGTATTCTGTGATAACTGTTATAGTCAAAGCGTAGTATTATTTGTATTAAAAATTTGGTAGCTGTTTATATACACCTGTTATGTATTAAAAATTAGGTAGCTGTTTATGCTGAATTATACACCGTGTTTTTTTTTGTTTTCCGTTAAATTCGATACGTCGTTAGGTTCATTATCAGGAACCATCCTGTATATCAGTTTTAATGAAATTCGCAAAAAAAATTTTTTTCATCGTTTTCATACTTAGGTACTTAATAAATGAATATATTATTGTGAGAGACCCTTAAGAATTAAATTCAAGTTAGTGTCAAGTGATTGACGACACATGTCAAAACAAATAACATTAGAAATTTGTAAAGGCTGTCACACACGTGTTCAGTAATTATCTTAATTTTTTTAATAACTCGATAACCGTAAAAGTTAAGACGCTTGTTTCTTAGAGAAATTAATTGTATTTGATCTAAAGAACCTATTCCCTTAAAGTTAACGGAATTCAATTAAAACAGGGTGTATTAACAACATTTTAACATAGATACCAGTCAAGTTTCTAAAAGTATGGTGAGACTGGTGAGTAAAGTGTCTGTGTAAAAAACATTTTTAGTAATTTCATATAAACATGTTTAGTAACCAAAAATATGTACCTAAACAACAAACCAGAAATTAACTTTCAGTAAGTAGGTAGTTAAATCTAGTGCAAACTTTTAATGTTATCTTATGAAATATGTTTTGTCTCACTGGAATTTTACAGTTAAAATTATTGTATTTTTCCCCTCACTAGCTTGTAAACACGTGTTTTGTCTTTTAATATCAGCGGGTAAAAACGCATTCTATCCACTAGTGGGTAAAGTAATTTGACCTTGAATAAAGTCAAATTAACTGCTTTAAAATTGATAAAAGTAGGTGAATCTAGTAATAAAGATGATTTACCACCTGTTGGAACTACTGGAAGTAGTGATAAACGCATTTTTTGCGTTGTAGTCTCCTCGCTACAGTGAGGGGAAAAGTTTTGTGTTACACTCGGGTGCAAATGTATTTTACTTCTCGTGTGTTAAAAAACTCGCAAGTTCAGGATTCTATTTTCGAACCACTCGCTTCGCTCGTGGTTCAACTATAGAATCCTTTGACTTGCTCGTTTTTCAATTCCACACTCGGCGTTAAAATACAACTTTGCACCCTTGTATAACAAATAACTATTATTTGTGTCGCTTAACTTCAAACTCGGGTAAATCCATTCTGCTATAAGGTTGATATTTTTTCAGATATATATTTTTATACATTATCAACTGAAAAGCAGAATGGATTTTGGACCCGAGTTTGAAGTTAAGCGACACATTTTAGTTTTAATGTTATTATTTTAGTTAGTTAGTTCTTACTAGAGTTACTAGTTTATACAGTGTGTTACCACCACCCGGACCTTTATTAAAACCAATAATACAGTCATTTAGCAATCGTTTGCGCATATCAGCAAATCATCGTTACCTATTTAAATTAACTGAAAAATAACTTTCCAAAATCCCAACATTCAAAGTAACGCGTGCACTTTAATTGTCATTATTCACATCGCTCATAATTATGAGCTGTCATTGTCATAAAGCCATTCTATGTCTATGTCTATGCCCTCACTTGACAAGTGTGTGTGCTGTACATTGCTGGTAGGGATTGATATCCGGTCTGATTTCCAATCCGGCCGGATCCGGCCGGATTCAGGCCCTAATCCGGCGGATCCGGCCGGATCCGGCCGGATTGGCCTTGAAGGTTAAAAGTACCAAATTAGTACCGTTTTTCAGCATTATATGAGAAGTATGTAGGCATTTTGGTTCACGATTAATAAACCAACAGTTTAAAGCATAGAAATCAACATATATTTACCAGGTAACAAGTAAATTTTACTATAATAATCAGTCGCAAATCAAATTCTTTCGTTCTTTTGAAACTTTCATAGGATAACAAAATTATTTTTAGTGTAACCTTTTACAGCACACCTAGACCTTTAAAGATAGGTACGATTAAGAACGGATATTATGACATAACTACATGCATTATGAGACCACTTAAAAAAAATGAATTGTGTTCAACTAGGGAACAAATCAAATTATTTAATTAAATATTTTCGGCTCGGCTCTGGGCCTTGTCGTTTTTTCTTTCGTGTATGACATATATTTCAGTTTATAATGTATTGTGTTATTTTACAGTTAACTTTACTAAAATGCAAAGAAGAACAAAAAAATAATAGTGTCACTACCGTAAACCGGGGTTACTTTGATTTGTGGGTCGACTTTGATAACAATTTCCTTCCGATACTAAAGTCCTCGTTTAACCGAATTGAAAAACGTCTAAGGAGTTCTTTTTTGTTTAATGTCGACTCTGATAGTTGCTCCACCACATACTGACCGGGTGCACATTTATACTTGTTATTTCAGTAAGAAAAAAAAAATTTATGGTAAGTACGCTTTTCTTCTTAATTTGATTGCGTGAAAAACTTTGACTGTAATTGTATCTTTAATAAATAGACGTGATTTTCACGGTGTCTCAGGTTAATCAGTGTTTATTCGTGAAGTTAAAAAAAATAACCTCAGTTCAACAACCGACACACGTGCACGCTATCGGGGAATCCATGGGTTGGGGTGTCTTTGATCACTTCTACGTGGTTAGATTGATCGAATTATCAAAGGCATGGCAAACCAAAAAAAGGTTTAAGAGAGTAATAGGACACATATCAGAGATAGATGAGACTGACATAATTGCATTTTTACCTCGACCAAAATCAATTAAGGCTGATGAAGATGTCGAAACCGTTGTTGAAGTTCATTTTGATGATATTTCATCGACATTTTAGAAATGTAGTTTGTTAGAGTTTATAATATTGGGTTGGTAAGAAAGTAATGAGCGAATTATAACCAATATTGTAATTTTTATTTAATTTATTATTTTAATCATTTATCAAAAATATAACGGCCTTCGTTATCTACTACTTGTCTCCATCGTTCTGGTAAAGAATGAATAGCATCGGTGAAGAAGTTCTTAGGTTTAGATTAAAAAAACTCAGCTATGTACTGTCGTAGATGGGCTTGATCATCGAACTTTTTTTTATTCAAGGCATTGCTTAGCAATCTGAACAATGCGTAATCCGTAGGTGCCAAGTCTGGAGAGTACGGTGGATGAGGTATCACTTTCCAACCTAGCTCCAATAGCTTTAGCCGAGTCACTTTTGCAATGTGTGGGCGAGCATTGTCGTGTAAGAAAAAAACTTTAGCATGCTGTGGACGATTCTGACAGATTTTTTGGTTTAAATTTTCAAGCTGATTACAGTATACTGATGCGGTAACAGTCATTCCACTTGGTAGGAGTTCCCAGTGAATAATACCATGAATATCCCACCAAACGGACAGCATAACTTTTTTCGGGTGAGGCTCTGTTTTTGGTGCCTCTATTCCTTTTTCGTTTGGAGCTAGCCACTGACGTTTGCGTGTGTGATTTATATATAAGACCCATTTTTCATCTCCAGTGATAAGATGGTCCAACCAGTTGAATGTGCGGCGAAAAGACAGAAGTTGTATGCAGATATCGGCACGGCGGTTTAGTTGATGTCTATCAAGTTCGTGCGGTATCCAAACACTGTATTTGTAGTTTTTTCCCAACTCGTGTAAATGTGTTTCTATGGTGACATGAGAGCAGCCTAACTCGGTAGCAAGAGTACGAATCGTTAGCCTCGGATCTCCTTTAATTAAGGTTTTTAATTTGGCTACATCAATCATCACCGGTCGACCAGACTTAGGTTGATCTGATAATGAAAAGTCGCCACTACGAAACCGCTGGAACCATCGTTTCGCCGTGGCCTCAGACACAACTTCAGGAGCAACACGCTGACATATATTACGCACTGCTTCGGCGGCTGAATGGCCAGACTGAAATTCATATAGTAAGCAATGCCTTACATGCACTTTTAATTCGTCCATTTTCTTCCTTATATTAGCTCGGCGACAGCTAGTGAATGACTGACGAGAAACTGTGCGACTCGCCCTTTATATACTTTCGACCATAGAAGATTCTAGAACTCTCTCAAAAATTTTATGTGGAATTCAATCGATCGCTCATTACTTTCTTACCAACCCAATACCTTCCAAGGTTATGTTTTCGATTTTTAATGTTGTTCCTACCTAATTTATATAATAGGTAAGTACCATAATTATAGGATATTGTCAATGCAACTTATGTGGGAGAGTGTACCTGCGCAACTTATGCAGCCTACCGTACACATATCGCATCATCGGGAGCCAATCAGCGCCCATATCACGTCATGTACGCGCCCTGTGATTGGTCCAGGGTGTTGCTACGAAGAGGAGATAAGAGATCGGACCCCACGCCAGGATTCGCTACTGACCTCACAATTAGACGCACGCATACGTGCCTTTTTTATTCTAATTTTTTTTTAAATATATTTTTCTGTACCTAATGTACTTCTTAAGATTAAACTCATATAAAATCATAAAAGGCGTCGTCTACATTATTTGCTGCTGATCCCGTTCCTGAGGCTACGAGCTGAATCCTGAGCCATATCTACGCGCAACATATTTTGGTCCTTCGAGCCGGATGCAACCAGCGACGTGGCATACCTACTCCAGGATACTTGGCCAGAGTAACGCAATCGGCAAGATAGCCATCGGCAGCTACACAGTGCTCTGGTGAGGCGAATCAATCAAGATTAGCGGCCCTGTCTCATTATAGTTGTGATACACGTGTTCGTATTTCAATTCCAGTGCCTAAACGCGAACGTCTTTGTGATCTGCCTACACACGCAAAGGTCGCCAGGCTGGTAGCTGCATCGTTGGCAGCTGCGGCGAGAATACCTAACCCGGATAACTGTAAGTACCTAGCTTCTTACATTCTACCGACATGGCGGAAGATAAGGTGTTAAAAGATCTTATTAAAAAGAGAGGTTCTGTTAAAGGTAGACTCACTAAATTTATAAAATATATAGAAACGTTCGACAAAGGTTTATCCGTTAATCAAATGGCTGAAGTTAGGCTACGCACTCAAGGCGCGACGGGCTTATATACGGAATTTAATAATATTCAATCTAAAATCGAAGATGTTCTTCCCGAAACCGATCTAGACGCTCAACTCGACGCGCGAGACGAGTTTGAAGCCGAGTATTATAGTATAATGGCCCAAGCTGAAAAGTTAGTGAAAGACGAGGTTAAAATCGATTCCGATAAATCCTCAAACGCATTAAAATCGGTAAAATTACCTACAATTTCATGCCTAGCTTTGACGGTTCACATGAGCACTGGATCGCCTTTCGAGATACATTTTCGTCATTAGTACACAATTCGCAAGAAATTTCAGATATTCAAAAATTTCATTATCTTAAATCGTCACTTACTGGAAGCGCGCAATTAGTTATAGACTCAATTGAATTTTCTACCGATAAGGTATCTGTACACTATTCCGGGATAGTAAAATGTGGTACATTATTCCGGGATACTTTGGTTTTTGTCGCAAAATAAGGAAACTATCAGTAAAATCTTAAGTTAATGCAGTATTTAATTAACTATAGATCAAATAGAACCGAAAAAGTCGATTTTCGGATATTTATCTTATCTTTTGAAGCCATGAGGTACCTTCAAATGCGTCAGTCGCAACCACGCAGTGGTTTCTATGGGCGTGTTTGACGGTGAGCTTAACGCGGCAGCGGAACTTCGTAAGGGTTTGCTGTGATGATGGTAAGTTTATTGATATTAAATTTGTATCATAATTGTCTTATAGTTATTAAAAGACATTTATATCATCTTTTCAAGTTAATTTAAAACATATTTTTATTAAAATGCCCGCTCCCGGAATAATGTACACCATTTTGACGAGGTGTACATAATTGCGGGAGTATCACGGAATAACGGAAACACAGTCCGTAATGTTTTTATGTCCTATTAATATTTACGGTTAAGTATATTTATATATTTGATGTATATACATTAAGTAAAGATTACAGATTATAGTGACATAATTACGGTACATATATTTTTTAGATTTTAATCTCATAATTGAATACGAAATGTATACTCATTGAGTAATACGTGCGAAATATTGGACTGTGGCATCAACATTAAATTTGTTTTATTTCATAAAATTAAAGCACAAAGTTTATTTATTTAAATGTTTTAAGTGTAATTGTTATATAATCTCCCAATATACTAAGAAAAAAATCTTGTTTATGTTTTAATATAGCCCTTTTTTGACTGCCGTAATTAAGTACACGACTTTATATGAGTGTATCTTATTCCGGTATACTTATATAAAGTATATTAAAATATATAAACTCATAAAATAAGGTACAGAGACCCGGATATTATGTTTTTAAACTTCCTTAGTTAGCTAAAAATCTTTATACCGCATATTGGTTTGTCCGTCAGTTAGTCTGTCCGTCTACGATTTAGCTCAATCATCATTAGTACTTGAAAGCTAAAATTTACATGAGGACAATACATAATAGGATAGACATATATAAATATAAAATAGTACCTATTTAAACCGATTTCATTAAACATGGCTAAGAAGAACACTCTCGATTAATTCAGCTCTTTCAAACGAAAAAACTAATCAAAATCGGTTCATCCATTCGAAAGCGATGCCTTAGACAGACAGACAGTGAAACTTATAACACCCTGTCGTTATATCATATAATCGTTATACCGTAAAATATCATATTTCCCTTCCCATTCCAGCTCACCAAAATATTGCCAATAATAAAAAATACACTCTGTATAAGCATTTATCAAAACGATATGTGCATTATATATTTATGTAAACAATATTTTTAATTCGTTTCTTTACATTATGCTTCAACAAAGTGGACTTTAAAGATATCCCGTAATAATGTACAACGACTCCCGGAATTAAAGCCATACCAAAATTGTACCCCGGAATAATGGGCAAACTAAGGGTTTAGTAAAACAACGGTAATTTCTATAAATTAGAAGTCACGATGCAAAATAGTGTCTTAAATCAATCGTAGAAGACTTATCCTCAAAATAAAATAAGTCACACGACTAGAAACCTCGCATTTTTGTTTCAATCCTCACTTAAAGTAGGAAACGTCTTAAGTTCCCGTAATATGGTACAGTTACCTTAATTACAATATCGCATGGGAGTTATTGTTGAATAGGTATAATAATAACCGCTTACTTATTCATAACCACGTAAAGGCTTTATTCTCAATGCAAACGTTGCAAAAGGAATCACCGGTGTTGCTACGGAAACTTGTAGATAACGTGTTGAAAAACATTCGCGCTCTTAAAGCCCTAAAGGAGCCTGTAGACTCGTGGGATACTTTATTAATTTATATGATCGTTTCGAAATTAGATTCCACCACTGAGCGAGAGTGGGAGCAACATAAAGGTTCCTTGTCGGCGGATTCAATTGAGTCAAAATTAACTATCGACGATTTATTATCATTTTTAAGAGGCAGGGCAGACATGCTTGAAACTTTAATCGTAACGCACAGTAAGACCAATTCGCAAGACTCAAAAAAGTATACAAATAGCAATTATACTCCAAAGGTGCACTGCAACGTCGCGACGGAAAAACCGCAGGTGAAAACACCATTTAAAAAACAATTTAAATTATGTCCGATGTGTAGTGAGAAACATCCTTTATATTCATGTCAGTCGTTTCTGGATCTGAATATGAAAGATCGTTTGCAATTAGTAAGTGATAAAAATCTTTGCGAAAATTGCTTGCGAACTGGTCATACAGCTGATTTGTGTAGGTATGGGCCGTGCAGGAAATGCGACAAAAAACATAACTCAATTATTCATCGCGACGAAGTTAATGTTATCAATACGAACAGCTGTCCTGGCACGTCTAAGGCAAGCCAAAATAAGCCTAATGAGCCCCATACCTCCACAGGTAAATCGAGTAGTTATTCCATAACTAATCACGCACACATTGACAGCGGTCATGTATCTTTAAACACAGATGTCCAATGCGCACAGGCATCAGTCGATGATTTCGATGAACCGGTTTTGTTGACAACCGCTCTCATTGAAATAGTCGACGATTTAGGTATAATTACGAAGGCATGCGCGCTTCTCGATAATGGAAGCGAACGGTGCATTATATCTCAATCATTATGCGATAAATTAAATACGCGCGTTATACAGTCCACTCGAAGCTTGTATGGGGTCGGGGTGGTGCCGATATCACAGCACACGCGATTCTGTGATATTAGCATCAAATCCTTAACTAGCACTTTTTCTACGCGCGTTAAGTGTTTGGTATTACCACGCGTAACCCCCCCGCGGCCATACGTTAATATGCGCAAAGAACAATTCGATATACCGGACGGAATCGTACTCGCGGATCCCAATTTCCATGAAAAGAAACCGATAGACCTAATCATAGGTGCAGATAGGTATTGGGACGTGGTTCAAGAAGGTATTATTCGCCTAGGTAACGGCGCGGTCATGCAAAATTCGCATTTTGGCTGGTTCGTATCCGGGCGTACGCACAATCCTTGCAATACGCGCAAAAATACAAATAACACTCACGTTGTATGTAATTTTTTGCAAACTATAGACAGTCCGCAAGTTTCTATAGATGAGCAGTTACGTAAGTTTTGGGAACTCGAAGACACGCCGATAAGTCAACGGGTTAACAAACCGCGCAGTGAGGAAGAACGTATCTGTGAGGAATTATTCACGCAAACCACCAAACGACTCGACGATGGTAGGTTCTGTGTATGCATTCCCTTTAAAAAATCACCTGATATTTTAGGCGATTCGCGCAAACAAGCCGAAAATAGATTTTACGCATTAGAGAAACGGTTAGAACGTTATCCGAATTATAAAAAGATGTATAGTGACTTTATCAAGGAATATTGCGACTTGGGTCACATGGCGCCAATAGATTCGTATGGGACGCCACACTACTTTACGCCACATTTTGGCGTGTTTCGTGAACACGCCACCACTACACGTCTGAGAGTGGTTTTTGACTGTAGTTGTGTTTCCACATCGGGATTTTCACTAAATGATTTGCAATGTGTAGGCGCTCCGATACAGGGTGATTTGTTATCCATACTTATGCGCTTTAGGGAAAACAAGTACGTGGCGTGCGCGGACATTGAAAAAATGTATCGCCAGGTATTAATCGATGAAAAGCAACGCGACTTGCAATTAATCCTTTGGCGAGAAAATCCGTCTGACCCCCTACAAGTATATCAATTAAAAACTGTAACTTACGGCACGAATTCCGCCCCGTTTTTAAGTTGTAGGTGCCTTAAGCAGTTAGGGTCAGAGTGTGGTGACCCTGAAATAGCCCGCGTAATTAATGAAGATTTTTACGTTGACGACCTTATTTGTGGCAACCCTAATAAAGATACATTAAAGCAAATCTGCACAAAGGTCGTCAGGGTGTTGCAGTCGGGTTGTTTTCCATTGCGTAAATGGATTTTCAATTTCGATTTCGATGAATTTTCCGAATCGATAGACTCGTCGAAAGAGTTATCGTTAGGTGATAACGTACAAAATAAAACGTTAGGGTTAGGATGGTATAACCGCTCTGATGAATTATTTTATCACACTAGAATCGAAACAAATTCAAAGCCGATAGCAAAGCGCATTATCTTATCGGTTTCGTCTCAAGTCTATGACCCGCTCGGCTTGCTCAGCCCTATTATCATGATCGCGAAAATTCTTTTACAAAAATTGTGGCTTTTGAAAGTCGAATGGGACACCCCGGTCCCAAGCGACATCGCTAAAATATGGACACGGTTTGTCGCTGATCTTTCGAATTTAAAATCAATTCGTATTCCGCGTTACGTCTTAAGCGACAACCCTATGCATTTAGAGTTACATATATTTTGCGATAGTTCCATAACCGCGTACGGTGCTTGCGCATATGTTCGCACTATTGATAACGACAACAGTGTCACCGTCAGGTTATTATGCGCGAAGGGGAAAGTTACTCCAATCAAACCCGTGACCTTGCCAAAATTAGAATTATGTGCAGCCCTAGTTGGAGCACGACTTTATTCAAAAATAGATAGCTCACTTCGCAGTCGGTTTAATAAAGTCATATTTTGGTCCGATTCGACAATCGTGTTAGGTTGGTTACGCACTCCACCTAACTTACTTAAAACGTTTGTGCAAAATAGGGTGGCCGAAATACAAGAATTAACGCAAAATCATCCCTGGCACCACGTGAGAAGTGAGGATAACCCCGCGGACTTGATTTCACGATCTCGGCCATTAAATTCGCTGTGGTCTTCTACATTTTGGGGACAGGGCCCAGATTTTCTTCACGATATTAATTTTGTACCTAACTCTGATTCACTAAGTGATCAAAATAATGACGATTTACCGGAGTTGAAGGCTAATGTCACACTTTTTTGTGTACAAAATAATGAGAATGAGGGATGTTTTCCTTTCCATAGATTTTCTCAATTCAATCGTTTACAGCGCACCGCGGCGTACGTTTTGAGATTCATTTATAATGCGCGAAATAAAGTTGAAAAAAAAAAAACTGGGTCATTAAGTATCGATGAATTGAATGAATCCGTTCTGTTGCTAGCCAGGCTGGCGCAGTATGAGTCATACCGGGACGTGTTTACTTGCTTATTACGTGAACAGATGTTAACTAATAAACACGGTGCAAGCCTAACTAAATTAAATTTATTTCTTGACAAAAGGAATGTGCTAAGAGTAGGCGGCCGTTTAGATAATGCTAGCCTGTTTACCTATCAGAAAAAACACCCCATTTTAATTTCATGTAAACATTATTTAGCCGTGTTATTATTTCGTTATGAACACAAGCGACTGTTGCACGCGCCGCCTCAGCTGTTGTTGTTTAACATAAAGGAAACCTGGTGGCCAGTAGGTGCTAGAAACTTAGCTCGGAAGATTGTGCACGATTGCGTCACGTGCAAGCGCATGCAAGGTCAAACGTTGACGCCTATCATGGGTAATCTGCCTCGCGAGCGTTTGGAACCAGGGTATCCGTTCATATACTGCGGCGTGGACTACGGTGGTCCAGTGCTTATTTTGAATCGCAAAGGTAGGGGCGCGAAATTAATAAAATCATATATTTGTTTATTCGTATGTTTAGTGACGCGCGCGATTCACATTGAACTGGTCAGTGACCTCACGTCTGATGGTTACTTATTAGCATTAAAGCGTTTTATATCGCGTAGAGGTAAACCTATTAAAATAATAAGCGATAACGGAAAAAACTTTGTCGGACTAATGAATGATTTTGAAAAATTTCTTTCAAGTATATCTGGCGCTATACAAGAGTACGCCATATCTCAAAAAATTAAATTTCGCATGAATCCTCCATATGCCAGTCATTTTGGTGGAATGTACGAAGCAGGTATTAAAAGTTGTAAATACCATTTGCGACGCGTTGTAGGCAACGCACATTTGACCTTCGAATATTTAAGCACGACCTTGATCGAAATCGAGGCCTTGCTTAATTCCAGGCCACTTACTCCTATGTCATCGGATCCCAACGATTTTTTACCGCTTAGTCCAGGGCATTTCTTGATTGGTCGTCCGCTAACCGCACCTGTGTTCGCTAGCCTGAGCGACGTTCCTGAGCATCGGCTAACGCGTTACCAGAGAGTCGAGCAGCTTCGCCAGCATTTCTGGAGTCGTTGGTCCCGAGAGTACGTGACGGAGTTACAAACCCGATCGAAATGGAGGTTCCAGTCTGATGACCTCAAAGAAAACACGCTCGTCATCATAAAAGAAGACAACACTCCCCCGCTTAAATGGAGTTTAGGCCGCATCGCCAAAACGTATCCGGGCAAGGACGGCGTCTCGAGAGTGGCCGACGTAAGGGTGCCCTCAGGAGGAACTGTAAGGCGCGCTTTCTCCAAATTGTGTCCGCTTCTTCAGCCAGACTCTTAGCCACGCTGCGCCATCTATTCAAGACGTTTTGTAAACCACCAGTTTCCAAGGCCGGGAGTATGTCAATGCAACTTATGTGGGAGAGTGTACCTGCGCAACTTATGCAGCCTACCGTACACATATCGCATCATCGGGAGCCAATCAGCGCCCATATCACGTCATGTACGCGCCCTGTGATTGGTCCAGGGTGTTGCTACGAAGAGGAGATAAGAGATCGGACCCCACGCCAGGATTCGCTACTGACCTCACAATTAGACGCACGCATACGTGCCTTTTTTATTCTAATTTTTTTTAAATATATTTTTCTGTACCTAATGTACTTCTTAAGATTAAACTCATATAAAATCATAAAAGGCGTCGTCTACATTATTTGCTGCTGATCCCGTTCCTGAGGCTACGAGCTGAATCCTGAGCCATATCCACGCGCAACAGATATCACATGCAAAGAAGAAAGTTACATTGCTGTTGTTATTTGTTATTTGATTTTTAGAAAAAGCTGATTATGTTTGTGACCAAAATGTGTGTAAGCTATTGTAAAAGAAACCTAATCTTAATCTAAGATTTAGGATATCTAAGAATCATAATATTTTTTTTAATCGGACGTATCCAGTACATACCAAAGAAGCGACAATATTTTGGGTTCAGTACCTATTTTTTCTAAAACAGTATGTTGATTTATAAAAAAGGCTGATTATGACATATCTGGGGCCTTACCACGATCTCTTAACGCGATTCAGTTTAGGACCTAAACTGAACTGCGTCGCTATTTCCTACCACGACATTGTTATTGCGATCAAATTTCGACCGAGCGAGCGATAAGCGTCCCAGCCGTTTCATTCACTCATCTCAAGTGTATTTCGTACCATGACATGCCACTTGAGCCTAAACTGAATCGCAGGAATGTCAAATTTAGCGGTTCATAAAAAGTTACTCAGTTACCGCATTATTCTGAATCGCTTTGTTGTAACACTGGCGATACTAAATAGTTTTGTGTTTTTTATAAGGAGTAGGAGATGGAAAATATAATTAAAGCTGGTTTCATCACCTGATTAATTTATTATTTTGGTTTTTCGATCCTTACCGATTCGATAACAAAAATAAAATTTTATGATTTTGTTTAGTAATATTTGGTAATATTTACGGACCAACTATTCCAACTAACTACACGTTTTTACATTTTTAGAGTGCCCTATGATCTCGCAACTTTCGCAAAAACGCAAATCGAAAGGAACGAGAAAATGTCTGATCCTTTTTTAGTCGGTAGGCAAGGAGTCATGTTAACACTTGCGACAAACTATGCCTAGAACTAGGATGGCTAAGGAATCAACTAGGTCCAGCATAACTTAGCGATATACATTAAATTTAGACACGAGTGAGCTACCTACAAATACCAATGACTTACGTATTTGTTAAAATATCATCCAAACACTGCGAGTCCTATAGCCGAGCACAGCACTTCAAATACATTTAAACAAAAACTTTATTATTACCTACTAGTCAAGGGCGCGACGTTCTAAACATAAGCTTTAACGAACTGTCATTATATTTTTTTTTCATTTATTTATATTTTTGCTGAAATAGATACGAAATCTTACAAAAAACATTGCAATTATTATGAATTTTACATTTACATGTTTCCTTTTCCAGTTATAAGGACAAAATTAAATTTAAAATTAGTAAGTTAACTACAAATCGTTCCTGGTTTTCGAACGATCAAGCGTCACAAGGGGAAAACGAGATAGATTTATACGATTCCTATAGCGTCATCATTTTCTTGTCAAACCGATTCAGTTGCGGACCAGAGACAATATCGGTCTTTCATTCACTTGTACGCGGTTCAGTTTCGACTCTGAACATTGGAGGTCATGGTAGCAAATTGAGACGCTCAGTTTAGGCACCTAAACTGAACTGCTCTGCGTTTGAATCGTTTTTAAAAAGATCGTGGTAAGGCTGCTGTTGTCAGATATCAGATATTAAAGATAATATATCTGTACCTATAAGTAATGTTTTTATGTTATTCCTGGCAAATAATATAATAAATGGCTCAAAATTTATAATTTGTATCATTTGGTATGTTATCAAAGTCACCCCATACACTTAAAATATGTATAACTCAAAAAGTACTTGACCGATTTTTATTTTTTTATTTTTTATTAGCTTTTTAGCGGGTTTACTTTAGATTACCAGTAAAAAAGTAGGGGTTGCAAAGTAACCCCATTCACAATATAACTTTGATCGCGTTATTTTTATTTTTTTCGTAAAAACTGTAGATCCTATTTTTTTTATATTTGGCAGGCTTATAGAAGAGAAAAATCCGATTATTATATTTTAATTTCATATTTTTAAGTATATAATGGGTCGTCAAAAAATAGTGTCAAAGTCTGAAATTGCTCAAAGTAACCCCGGTTTACGGTATCATATATTAAGCATAATTATTAAAAGTCAGCGTTAACCTTTTCTCAGTCTGTATAAAAATGTATGCTGAAAACCTGTTGTTGTTGTTGTCCTACGTCACCACAGAGGTGCAAAGCGCCTTCACGATCTCGCGCCACGCCTTCCTATCTTCACCCTCGACCCTCGTGGCCTCGCTCCAGCTCGACGCGGTCGCTCGTAGTTCATCCCCAACGCACCGCATTCATGAGTTTACAGAGCGCCCGGAGCCACGGCTTTCGTTTTGCGGTTTCCAGCCGAAAGCAATGGTTGCGTTCTTCCGTTACCCTCTTCGAATAGTGTGCTATCAATGTTCATTTTTGTGTCGCTTCCTCACCAATGGGTGTTTGGCCAGAAAACGTTGGGGACATGTTAACGAGAAGTTTTTTTCTTATGGCTTTTTGTCACCACTCCACATTTTGCATCCAAACAAGCAATTGCACAGATTTTACTACGGATTCAAAGACAGAAAGTACAATATTTGACTTGCAAACGGCCTTGTAATGGAAAGAACATACGTACTAAATTATTTTTTGATTGGGAATCAGACCGTATTGCAATCCCCTGTTGAGCAACGTGCAAATGTTGGCATAAATTTATTTTTTTTGCACTATTTTAACATACTGAGTGTCATTACCGGATCCGGCGAATTTCACCGGATCCGGTAGCATGAAAAAAGCACCGGATCCGGCCGGATTACCGGATCCGCCGGACCGGATTGCAATCCCTAATTGCTGGCAATACAATTTTTGTTAGAAAGCTTAAAGTCAATTCTTTTAATTATTCTTTAAATCACCTTTAAATTAAGGCCATGGTTAAGTTAAATAACTATGTAAGATTACGTTCCTTTAAAAAAGCCCACTTGTTGGCAACACACTGCATAATTTTGGGTTACTTGAGTCTTGAATATTATTGTATGTGCTTTTACGAATAAAATTATTACCTTTTCAGACCGAATGAACTCATTAATGTATATAGGAAATGCGTCCCTTCAACATGGCGGCATCTGTAGTGTCTGGATGGGTCCAAAATTATACGTCGGTAAGAAGACTCTATACGTCCATTACCTATGTTCATCGTCATATGCGTATAAATGTTATTTGTATAATAGGCCTTTTAGATGGAGCGCGAACTCGCATGCGATTTTAGTTACTTTGCGGGCTGTTTTACATACAGTTTTGCACAGCCATCAAATACCGCAATGTAATAAAACTCGTATGCGAGTTCTCGTACCGTCTAAATGAGCCCTAATAGTATTTTATGCAACCGGTGGTTAAGAAAGGTCCAAAAAGGTGAGTGGCGTGGGGAACAATTTGAGACGAAGCAGATTTAAAAAATAAAGATAAGTACCATTATTAGGTATCCTTTGACTGAGTTAAACAACGTTGTATACGCCTACTTTTCCTACGACTATGCACTTACTTTTTCAATAGTTTTCTAATGTTACTTTCGTGAAATACACACTGTTTCCTGAATTTTGACACAAAGTTTGACGCAACTAGGGAACGAATCAAATTATTTTATTGAATATTTCCGCTGGTGGTCTAGTGGTAATGACGTTAGCCGCGTAAGCTGAAGACCCGGGTTCGATTCCCGGCTCGGCCACCAGTGGGCTTTGTCGTTTTTTCTTTCGTGTATGATATCTATTTCAATTTATAACAAAGTTTGACGGTTTGAAAACATGTATAAGGTTCACATGTCTTTTTTCTGAACTTATTATTATTGTCTTCGGTTACCGCGATAGTTACCTACTCATGAAATAAAACTATGGAAACTGTATTATTTACTAATCATGCAGTTGTTGTTGTCAGTAATCACAGACCCTGAGACACTGGAGCTGCTGTCGAAGACATGCCTTGAGAAAGACCACGCCACTATGAAGTTCATTCGTCTTTTGCTTGGCAACGGACTCATATTTGCCCCAGGTAACAGACCCAGACCCTTGACCGAATTTTCTTAGAGAAAGTACGTAGATAAAAGGGGAATTTTCAGAACAATCTTTGAAGTCATACATAAGTATTTTATTGGTCTTAAATCACTTAACAACTATTTTACAATAGAATAGTTAAACGATACACAAAATCATGAGACTTTGATACTTGCAATAGGAGAACCTGTGCTACAAGTATCAATTTCTTCCATAATTATGTCTAAAACATTATGTAATAAGAGACATTATTAGTTGCCAATTGATACAAAAGTTAGAAATTAAAGAAAAATAAGCCAAAGTAAAACGGTAATATACAAACGAGTGTGTGTGTGTGTGTGTGTGTGTGCGTGCGTGCGTGCGTGCGTGCGTGCGTGCGTGCGTGCGTGCGTGCGTGCGTGCGTGCGTGCGTGCGTGCGTGCGTGCGTGCGTGCGTGCGTGCGTGCGTGCGTGCGTGCGTGCGTGCGTGCGTGCGTGCGTGCGTGCGTGTGTGTGTGTGTGTGTTAAAGTTTACCCATTGTTGTTTGTACCCATGTACATTATGTTTTGTGAATATAATATATATGTGTGTAAGTATATATACAGTCATGTCACCATAATAAACAAATCTGCCTAATAGGTAAGTTTATATATAGGATGCAGAAGATCTTCTGTGCGATCAGTTTAGGCTTTTTTATTGTGATAAGTATTTAATGTGTATGGTACAAAAAACATTCACTTGCAGGTAAAATCTGGCGTGCACGTCGCAAAGTCATGGCTCCTACATTCAATATAAAAAATCTCCAAGAGTTCGTGCCGATATTTGACAAACAGAGCATTATAATGACGGAGAAACTGAGTGATAAAGCGGGCCGTGGCAACTTTTCCTTTTGGGACTATGTCACAACTTACACTTTTGACTCTATTTGTGGTAAGACGCCTGACATACGACATAAAGGACATAAAGTAAAGTGTAATGTAAAATACCCTATCTATAATGGACGGTGATGCCATTATGGACAAAAAACACACATCCTTAAAAATGAGTACTTAGTTTCTAAAAACTGACGGCATTGTATCATAAACAAGAGTCATAGAGCTGCTTAATTTTAAAGTTTCATTTAGTTTGGTTATTTCTAAATGATTTGGCGGCAAGATAAAAGTCATCAGTGTACTGAAAAAAATATCTGGACGAATTCTTAGTAATGTTGCTAAATTAATAAAATAATACTCGGTGTAAACTTGAATGAGTTTTACTTACTGCATTAACCATAAGATAAGGTATAAAACTAGTTTGTTACTCCAAAGATATGAAGAAATAGTGTTATTTTGCGAATGTCCATAACTGGAACCGGAAAACTTCGTACCTCCTATGATGGACAAGGATCAATTTACGAAACCAAAATTTACAAGAAACAATCCTATGTTAAAATAACCCAATCTAATTTTATTTCGAGTATATAAAATTGACTAACTATGAAGAAACCAATAGGAGTATCTATTCTGCAATACGCTTGAAATGTAAAAGAAGGATAAGATATTCAAGTTTTAACACGCTTATCGGTAGAATTTTTACATGTATCAGTGAAATATCAAAAATAGGCAAAATTTTATCTTAAACTGTCCATGATTGGGTCCGTTACTTTATATCCATACTAATATGTATTATTATAAATGGGAAAGTGTGTGTATCTGTTTGTTTGTCCGTCTTTCACGGCAAAACGGAGAGACGAATGACGTAATTTTTTAAATGGCGGTAGTTGAAGGAATGCAGAGTGACATAGGCTACTTTTTGTCTCTTTCTAACGCGAGCGAAGCCGCGGGCAAAAGCTAGTCATTTATATTAGCCTTGAGTGTCCCACTGCAGGGTACTCCTCCCTAGAGTTGTGCCGTTCTCGAGAACGTTCTCATTTGACTATGGAGAATATTCTCCTAAGAGAACATTTCCCATACAAGCGGGAGAATGTTCTCGGGAACGGCACAACTCTACTCCTCCCTATCTACGTATCCCGATCATAAGAAATAAGAACATCGACGGTGTAAATAAAATAAAAAGTAGAACAAAAAAGTAAAAGAGAGAATAAAACTAAAGATCGAACAATATTGTATAAAGATGCCTGTAATAACTGTTTTCATGAAAGTTTAAGGAATCCCCCTTTCAATTTGGGAATCCCAGTTAAATATACTAGTGTTATTAACTAGATTTATAACTAGACGAAATTTAAGAATCTGAATAACAATGAAATAATCTGTGTCAGACCGTTTAGATTTTTTGGCTAATTGTTACCGATCTTGAGTATCACACCTTTTTTTGAGCCATATTAAAAAAGGCCGTTTTAAGAAATTTTTGATTGGCTCTAGCGTCTTTTAAAATAAAAATAGCAAAAAAATCAAAACGGTCCGACACAGATAAAAATAATAATAATCTGGGTTGAAAAACTCATTGCTCTATCTTCAAAAACCAGGGAGAAAATAGTCGAGAGCGTTTGTATGGAGAATTGACCTGTATCGTATCGTCCTAAAAAGTGATTTGAATAATGCCGCCACAAAAATAATACGCCATCAAGTATAAATATATGTCAACTTTGAACAACAGACATCGATACGTATTTGATGGCAATTTTATTTTTACATTTTTATTTATTAATAAGTACCTAACTCTATAAATTTAAATAGATATCATACACGAAAGAAAAAACGACAGGGCCCACTGGCGGCCGAGCCGGGAATCGAACCCGTGTCTTCAGCTTACGCGGCTAACGTCCTCACCACTAGACCACCCGCCCGCCTGGCCAGGCGTTCGATTCCCGGCTCGGCCGCCAGTGGGCCCTGTCGTTTTTTCTTTCGTGTATGATATCTATTTAAATTTATAATTTATATATAGTAGTGTGACTACTTGAAAAAAGAACAAATCGAAAAATATTCAATAAAATAATTTGATTTGTTCCCTAGTTGTACCTAACTCTAAACAATAAAAAAATTGCATTGAGGTATAAATTTTCAGAGACAGTCCTCGGCATCGAATTAAATGCGCAGAAGCATCAAAACCACCCTTTTATTACCGCATTTGACACCATCACTCACATCCTTGCGAAACGAATCCTGTCACCCTGGTTGTATTGGGATTGGATCTTCCGACTAACATCAATGTATAAGATTTATGAAGATAAAAAAAAATATTTTTACGACTTTTTTGATGAGGTAAGTATACATTTCTTAAGTTTTTGGATCGTGCGATACAATCACAAAAAGTTAACTCTGAGACTCTCTATTATGTATACCTATTCATTAACATTTTTTGATACTCTTTATTATTTATTTTAACGATTTTGTAATGTAAAGGAAAGTAATGGTTATATAAATATTATTTATGTACTTATTGCATGAATAAATTCATAACTGAATGTACCTAATAATCGTTATTGCATAAAGAATGATCCACTACTGGTACACGTAACGGTCGTAAGCTTATAGTGTCCAACATTGATACCGCTACACTTTACATAATGAGGCCAATTCAGTATAGGTACTGTACAGTCAGCCAAAAAAGTGGTTTACCACTTTTCGACCTTATGAGTTTGAAATAGAGTCGAAAAGTGGTAAACCACTTGCTTGGCTGACTGTACCTACACTCAATACACTGACTTCAGAAAATATCTTAATGATGTAATTTTAGCTATCTTGCATCTCGACGCGCTACAGTCGGTTTTTTTTTAAAGATTTGAGTAATAACGGTCGATTTTACCTGAGTCTCATCAAATATTTCAGTCATCTCTTGAAAATATAAATACTTATAATATGACTTGGAAATAATAAGTTATTCATGATACGATTTAAAAAAAATAAGAATCAAATATGTTCGCTTTAAATTTTTTCCCTAAGAATACTGGTACGGCTAATAACGAAATGCACGATATTTGATTGATATCAATTTGTAGGTTCTTTTATTGTTATATTTTAGACATTACGAGCTAAAAGAAAACATCTTCGCGAGACATCTCAGCATGGTGAGTAAACTAAATTAAATTGGAAGTAAAGAATAAAACAAGTAAAATTAAGATAATACATTAAGCAGATGTTGCTGCTTAATGTAGACAATATTATATCTACCCACAATTTATAAAATTTAAAAATTTACATGTCTATATTGCATTTTGCCAAATACGTACATTCCTGATGCTCACATACTATTAGATTAAAAATACATAGTACAGGTCGATTCACGAAAGCTGGCACGAATGAAATGAACGAAACTTTGATTGTGTGAGTGACACCTGTATTGGTATACAGTCGTAACCTCGTAACTGTCAAGAGCCACCATTTTATTGGTTAATCTGTCACACACATGCATATTTTCATTCAAACATTCGTTCCATTCGTGCCAGCTCTTGTGAATTGACCTGTACTAGAATATACAATTTTTCAAACTGTCACAGAGCGTAAAACCTTCCTGGACAAGATGATCGAGTCCTCCGAAGAAGCCCTTTACTCGGACGTCGAGCTCCGCGAGGAGATACTGTCGATAGTGTCGGCTGGCACCGACACGTCCGCTGTCGGCACTGCGTTCACTGCTCTCATGCTGTCCAGACACCCCAGGGTTCAAGAGAAGGTGTATGATGAGTAAGTTGCACTATGTAACTACTTCTATCAACACCATCCATACATTGACGCTATCAATTTAGATTTGCCACAGAATAACTTTCCTTGCCACACTTTAGCCTATCATCTGCCGGCGTATCATGGTGCCAATTTTATCACTTATCCACGTGGATAAAGCATCCGTCACGCTTTAGCAAGTATGTCTGTGTGAGAGTGACAGATGTCTTATTCACGTGGATAAGTGATAAAATTGGCAGCATGATACGCCGGCTGGTATGAGCAGTTGTCAGATGTCATGTCATATCACTTGTCATTGTCAAATATTTTTTTTATTAAAAAGGGGGTATTTAAAACGTTTGAATGGTAGGCAGGTATACTTTTTAAATATATTGAATGTCTTTATAAAACGGTCTTCTCAATTAAACATGCCACTTCTAACACCATGTTTAATTGAGAAGACATGTGTTTATTCAAGAGACCATTGTGGAAATGAATCAATCCAGAATTCTGTATATTAAAAAAAAAAACATTCAAACGTTATTCTAAATAAACTAATAACTATAAACAAAACCGTACACAAATGTGGCCAGTAAGCCAGAATGCATCAACCTCACTCACACCGTCGACCCACGAATTATACTTTTCTATTAAACCATTACCATTTAGTAAGCCCCTGGAAGCACGTGGGTCATTTTTTTCAAAGTTGTCCACCCCACTTTTTTGTAACATGGGTATTTTTTACGCGATTCATACTCAGAATCGCGAGCTCTTTCGATCCTGATAGGAGAAAAAAAAATGTCCCAAGGTTTCAATAGATTTTTCAAACCTTCCGTTCCGTTACCGCCATACAAAATGTATGAAAAAATGGTAACGGAATGGGAAAAAACCTTGGGACACTTTTTTTCTCCTATTAGGATGGAAAGAGCTCGCGATTCTGAGTGGAAAGCACATAAACATTTCCAAATCCAAAAAAAGTGGGGTAGATAACTTTGAAAAAAAAAAATGGCCCACGTATTACATACAACATGTTTTTTTTTTCCAGATTGAGGGAAGTGTTCGGCGACTCCGACCGGCCTGTTACCTGGCGAGACCTACCAAAGCTGAGGTACCTAGAAATGGTGATAAAGGAGACCTTGCGACTGTACCCACCAGCGCCGGTCGTCGTGAGGGATGTTCACGAGACCATTGTACTTCGTACGTACAGACATATATCTACAAATATGGCACTTTTGCTTATATATTTCTGAATAAAATCACGTTTTATTTTGTTTTATGGCCCTTTTTCACAAAACTTTCGTGCGATCGGGTCGACGGCCGAGAAGTAAATGACAATATGGCCGTTTAGCACTGAAGTTAGTCACGAAGGCGTGATAGTGCAAAAAGGGCACCTGCATGATTTTGGTAGTTTCTGACGACAAATCGACAGGTGTCTTTATGCCACGTGATAATATCGTTTTTGCAATAAAAACAATTTTGATTTTTTTTGAGTTGTGTCGCTTTTGTATTTAATGGACGAGATGTTTGTGGATAGTCTTACTTATCATTTTATATTAGTATATACTACTCTAAAATATGTTTCCGGCAACTACCTATTTACTACAATCTACTACCGTAAGCACTAAAATTATTAGTCTGTTCTTTTTATACTATGTCGGTGGCAAACTAGCATACGGTCCGCCTGATGGAAAGTGGTCGCCTGCAACTCGGGGAGTGTCACATACGCTTTGTCAACCCATTAGAAACTTGTACACTCCTTTTTGCTGAGTTAAGTACACAGCAAAAAGGAGAGGACAAATTCTAAGGAGGGTTCGGGTTGCCGACGACTCAAAGGACAATAGACGGAACAAATTAGTTCCGTACGTAGGTCCTTCTGTCACCATTACACCGCACCCTCGTTGAGCACCGGCAGGAACACAACACTATGAGTAGGGTCTAGTGCTATTTGGGTGTGGTTTTCTGTAAGGCGGAGGTACTTCCCCAGTTGGACTCTGCTCTAGATTCGAGCGAGATGAGTTAAAAGATACATCTCAGTATCGGACCATTTTTCGTGACGTTCGTTGTCGCACGTGAATGTAGGTATATCTGCTTGAAGTTGCGCTTGAGTCTCTCGATAGGGAAGTGGCTTCGAGCAGATCTTCCTAACCCTTAGTTGTGTTTACAGCTAACGGGACGACTTTAGTGCCGGGCACAGGAGTTGCGCTCCACTTCTGGGGCACGCACCGCAACGCGCGGTACTGGGGTCCCGACGCGGAGCATTTCCGCCCGGAGCGCTTCCTGGCGCCCCTGCGGCACCCCGCGCAGTTCGCGCCCTTCAGCTACTCGCTACGAAACTGTATCGGTATGTTCGCACCCTTTTAGACGGTGCGAGAACTTGCATGCACTTGATTTTCTCATTTTTTTTTTATGGGATAGGAGGCAAACGAGCAGACAGGTCGCCTGATGGTAAGCGATCACCGCCGCCCATGGACACCCGAAACACCAGAGGTGTTGGAGGTGCGTTGCCGGCCTTTAAGATGGGATAAGATTGTGTTATTTAATCGATTGGCTGAGTTGATGTAACCTCAATACTCTGCTAAAACCGTATACGATGACTAAAATATTACATAAGCCTTTTATTTGCCTCAACAATTTCATTTATCCATTTGATACATTTGTCGCTCAATAGAATAATATTCAGTTTTTTTAGCCTTATCCGTGCATTCATGATGTGCTACAAAGTACTTGCACAATTGCTGAATACTAATTGTGTCTATTACTGGGCCAGTGTCTGATAATGGGACATAATAAAGTACCTGTAAGTTTTTGTGCGACTTTTAAGTTTTACGATGATCGTTTCTAATCAGATATTATATTAATAATTGACATACTATGTTGTAGAATAAATTAGAGTTTTTATAATATTTTAACTAGTAGGTATTATCGTTGCAGGTGCAAACTACGCCATAATGTCGACAAGACGAACCTGACCAACCTGCTCCGGCGCTACGCGCTGCTGCCGCCATCTGGCGTGTCAGCCGAGGAGCTCGCGCGCCCGCTGCGGCTCAAGTTCGACATCATGATGAAGCATTGCGACAAGTTTCAGCTCAGGATCGAGCACAGAAATAAGGAAAAACTGATCTAAAAATTAATTTTTGTATCACTGGTTATCCTTCTCCATAATAATTATTATGTAATTTGTTCTACGAAATAAGCCTTTGTACTATTTATTCAGAAAAAAAAAAACAACGAATGCTAGGTTTTTTCACAATTCAAATTTGTTTGTTTTTCTATTTCCAACCCTAAGTGTAACTTATTAATTCTACCTCTATGTCTGATTCAATGTATTAGCCGTATAAGGTTTACAAAAAGAAAAATCTACATAAAGTCAAGGTGAAACACTGTCTAGGCAAATAGATTTTTTGCGAAACGCCCACAAATTTCAATGACCATTGTTTTTTATGTTTGTTTGTTTAGACTGCTGATTTTGTATTTAAATTAACTATAACTAGGTACCACAACGTGCCACTTTGTTACGCTTGTTTGACGTTATGTAATAACTGGCCTTTGCATCTATAACAGATGATTCAAGCAGCATCCTTGCGACACTTACGTTCGTGGCTGTATAGCCCAATTCGAGAGAGGATCCCTCGTCCACACACACGGCAGGTGTATGCTCCCCCAGATGGGCGGGGCGGGGGTTAGAGGCCTGCTCGTGACTCCTCATGCGTTTATCATTCAAGGAGGATAACCAGGCATTGTCGTGCTTGGATTGACCGTCAACACGGCGCCACGTGGGTCGGTCTTCGGCCAGTCGCTGCCACTGGTTGTTGACGTTATGTAGGTTCAAGGAAATCATTGTCACCACCACACGATTTACCCTTTCCGTCGGATTGCTCTGCGGGTCACAGTGCGGCGTGTACCTAATCTTCACACCGTGTGATAAAGCTAAACCTTTAAATAAGTGCGACGTAAACTGTTTTCCATGATCGCACACAATGACTTTTGGGGCACTGAATAGCAAGAATAAATTTTTAAAGAATAACTTTTCTTTAAAAAAATACTTTATCTGAACACTAGCTTTTGCCCGCGACTTCGCTCGCGTTAAAAAGAGACAAAAAATAACCTATGTCACTCACCATCCCTTCAACTATCTCCACTTAAAAAATCACGTCAATTCGTCGCTCCGTTTTGCCGTGAAAAACGGAGAAACAAACAGACACACACACTTTCCCATTTATAATATTAGTATGGATAAGTAATTAAAAATAAACTTATTTGTTGTATAGAACCATTACTTAAGGACAATTCTTTTTTTAATTCATTTTCAATCTTAGATTATGTTATTTATAATATGGTTATACCTACGCGTAAAATACAAAACTACTTACTTACAAAACAATACAAAAACAATAAACAAATTATAAAAGGCCCAAGCCAAGTTTATTAGTATTATTATGGATTGTAAGAAATCATAAATATTATGAAAATACTGTAAAAATATGGGTGTAAAAATCTTACTCAAAAAGCGGCCAAGAGCGTGTCGGGCCACGCTCAGTGTAGGGTTCCGTAGTTTTCCGTATTTTTCTCAAAAACTACTGAACCTATCAAGTTCAAAACAATTTTCCTAGAAAGTCTTTATAAAGTTCTACTTTTGTGATTTTTTTCATATTTTTTAAACTTATGGTTCAAAAGTTAGAGGGGGGGGGACGCACTTTTTTTTCCTTTAGGAGCGATTATTTCCGAAAATATTAATATTATCAAAAAACGATCTTAGTAAACCTTTATTAATTTTTAAATACCTATCCAAAAATATATCACACGTTGGGGTTGGAATGAAAAAAAATATCAGCCCCCACTTTACATGTAGGGGGGGTACCCTAATAAAAGAATACTTTCCATTTTTTATTTGTGCACTTTGTTGGCGTGATTGATATACATATTGGTACCAAATTTCAGCTTTCTAGTGCTAACGGTTACTGAGATTATCCGCGGACGGACGGACGGACGGACGGACAGACAGACATGGCGAAACTATAAGGGTTCCTAGTTGACTACGGAACCCTAAAAATATGTCCCATAGCATCTTAGTTCGGTGTAATAAGAACGTAATAGTACATATTACCATATTTAGACCCTTTTTTTCAAAGTTGTCCACCCCACTTTTTTGTAACATGGGTATTTTTTACGCGATTCATACTCAGAATCACATCCTGATAGGAGAAAAAAAAGATGTCCCAATATTTCCATACATTTTTCCGAACCTTCCATTCCGTTACCGCCATACAAAATGTATGAAAAATTGGTAATGGAATGGGAAAAAAACCTCGGGACATTTTTTTCTCCTATTAGGATTGAAAAAGCTCGCAATTCTGAGAAAAATTTGATTTGTTCTCTACATCGACATACAAATTTCCAAATCTAAAAAAAAAGTGGGGTTGTCCAACTTTGAAAAAAAAATGGCCCATTTATTAGACGATTTTTGCGATAAAATTTTTGCACTTGACTGTCGAGTTAAAGTGTTAGTTTATGGAAGTTTATGTTTTGTAAATTGTATAAATTAGATACAAGATTATCAATCATGACTTTTTTACGTTTTATAATACGTTACACGACAGGTATACTCACGAAAAATTATATTCTTTGTATGGACAAAGTGAACAAACGGTAACAAATTGCTAATCAGGTGCCGTAGCCGAATGGAATTTCTGCGACGCGAAACGAAAACGAAACGCCGCAGAAATGTAGTCTCTCTGTCGCGCCAATACGCAAGGGCGATAGAGATAGATAGCTACGAAAGGGTTATTATCGTGAGCGTTTGTGCATTCGGCTACGCACACAGGCTTTACTATTCACCGCTAATCTTCTTATCTCCTTGACCTTGTCACATTAACGTCTTGTTTGAAATGTCATACGAAATTGTCAAAGTATTAAAGAGTACAACTTCAGAGGTTAGATGATACTTTTCTTCTTACGGTAATTATCCACTTTAACGGTGGTTACGTTTCCACTTTCCACCACGGTCTTGGAAATTGCTAGAATTTAGTCGCTATTTTTCTTGGAGTAATTACAATTCACCATAACAAATTTTACTAGGCCCATATTACATTTATCTCAAAAACGATATGAAAATGTTTACTGCAATATGGATTTGACCCCCTCCACCCGCTTTGCACCCTGCCAATACCTCTATTCTTCATAGCTAATCCAACGCATTTCTCATAATTTCTGATCTAAAACGTCAAAAGGAGGTCGTTATAGAGGAGGTTGGAATACTGTCAATACTTCATTACATTAAAAGCAATGAGAATAGAGATAGAATAGAGTCTTACGAAGTTATACAGGTCTTTGATTAAAAGCAAATTAAAATGTCACCATAAACATGTTCGTGTAAAATGTTGCCAAGACGATACAATAAAATATCAAATTTTAAAATTGACACATTTTCTAACCGGTCCGGTATTGCAGGCGGTAATCTTACTTCATCACGACTGAAGCGTTGGAAATAATGATAAATTTAATGAAAAATCCTCTCTTTAATGAAAAAAACTCTACCTTGTACGACCGATCTGGCGTAGTCGGTAGTGACCCTGCCTGCTAAGCCGAAGTCCTGGGTTCGAATCCCGGTAAGGTCAGTCATTTGTGTGATGAACACAGATATTTGTTCCTGAGTCATGGATGTTTTCTATGTATATAAGTATGTATTTATCTATATAAGTATTAAGTATGTATATCATCGCCTAGCACCCATAGTAGAATCTTTGCTTAGTTTGGGGCTAGATTGGTCTGTGTAAAGGTGTCCCAAATATAATATAAAATACTAGCGATAGCTAGGGGTGAAGTTCAAACGTTTAGAATTTTCTAGTTGTGTGTGTAGTTACTAATATTTAAGTACATACCTTTCATCTTCAAGAAAGGGATTCGTCGCACGACACGTAATGAGGAGATCCGAGGATCACATGAAGGAGGAGGAGGATGACCTAAAGCGTACCTCGGACACTGGCGATTAAATATATGAAAGAGGCGCGTTCCTAGCAAACATTGTAAGCTCGTGTAGGTGAACGCGTACCATGCTTATATGAGTGAGATGACAGGTCGACTGTTCGCGTTTTCGAGCGGGAGTGGCCATTACGTACGATAGTACTCTTTATTATTCTGTGCCTAAAGAAAGCCATTAAAGTCAATGACGCGATGACGCAAATCCGAAGAGTATGGTGAATATTGACGAAGAGAGCCGACCCCCAAGTGAAATGGGATGTGGGATGTGGCTAGGCAAAGAGGGAGAAACACTTCGAGAAAAAGGTAGGTAGTGGCAATGACCACATAATACGGGACAAACAAAGCCCATACAAAAAAGCGTACCCCAGAAATGTATGGGTTTCTTAATCTTAAAACTAGATGGCACTGTTCGCAGCCTATTTTCCCGAAATATTTTGCGTGTTTTTATTTTTTAGACGTAAAAATGACATGCTTCTTTATTTTAATATCATAATATCACGTCTATACACATCTTGAAGAAAATAAATTTGTAGGCCTCATCAGTGTAGTTATGATAGCATTTAATAAGTCGCGCTAAAAAATGAGGTATGATTCTTAGTATGGAGACTGTAAATAATAAATAAATATTATAGGACATTCTTACACAGATTGACTGAGGCCCACAAGGTAAGCTCAAGAAGGCTTGTGTTGTGGGTACTCGAGTACCCACGCTCAAGAAAGCTTGTGTTGTGGGTACTCGAGTACCCACAACACAAGCCTTCTTGAGCTTACCGTGTGGACCTCAGTCAATCTGTGTATGAATGTCCTATAATATTTATTTATATTTATTTATTATTACTCAGACAATGATATATATAATATATAAATACTTATATACATAGAAAACATCCATGACTCAGGAACAAATATCTGTGCTCATCACACAAATAAATGCCCTTACCGGGATTCGAACCCAGGACCGCGGCGTAGCAGGCAGGGTCACTACCGACTGCGCCAGACCGGTCGTCACTCCTATATAAATAATCCTTGGTAGTGCTCTTGTGATTCGCTTGGCTCTTGGCGAAGGGCGCTACCGTGCCCCCAGATACCTTCAATGGCAGCTCTATCAAACTGTCACGTCATGCATAACATGTGCACAAAATACTTATGTAAATTTTGTATGAAAATCTTATTTAACCTTTTATCATTGCTTGCTTGTTACACGTTAACACAATATTTTTACGTAAACGCAAAACTGTGTAAACACGCTTTCTTGTGTATTGTCTCAATGTACATATCGTCACATAATATTTAGGTACTTTTAGATACTCAAAGTGATCTTTGCTGTTATTTCAAATGGTGTATTTCAATACGTGCGACGAGTGCGTAATAATTGTAAATATAATAATTATTAATATTATTATATCACCCTTGTTGTCTAAAGGAAATATTGATTGTTGTAAGTATTAGGTGCTATTTCGTACCTGATCTAAAAATCAGAGTTGTAACTGTCGTTCTGTGAAATATTTTCTATTTTGGATATTTTGGTGTTAATAAGAAATCGTGAGTGTCAAAGCTATGGCCCCACAGTAAACTATCAATATCAAACCAAGAGTGTACATATCCGTGATAGATGGACAGAGCGCATTGCATTTGTGTAAAAAAAAAATTGTATTTCCTTAGAAATAATTCCGAAATTTTCGCGAAAAATGTAGGTGCAACGTTGTAGCTTAAGTATAAGGAAATTCTAGTTCTAAACGGATGAACCGATTTCGATTAGGTTTTTTTTGTTTGAAAGCTGAATTAGTCGGGAGTGTTCTTAGCCATGTTTCATGAAAATCTGTCTACTATGTCGGGGGTTTTTCAAAATTTTAATTTTGTGTTTAGGTTAGTTTGCCGGGCTGCATGTGCTGGATTGTTTGTGCAGTCACGTCATAACTGAGGAGTGTCTTTTCAAAAGGGCTTGTTTCCATTTTTTTTTATTATTATAAATGGGCTTACTCTTGGCCACAGACTAGCCAAAGGCAAAGACGTGGCCTACGATGGAGTGAGCTCGCCCAGAAGATGCCTGTTCACTCTTGATTTGAAGGTTGATTTGATTTTTACTTTTTTTTAAACTATGAATGCAGTTTTTCTTAGTATAGAAAATTGCGCGTTGTTTTGAGATAAACGTTCAAAAAGTCTCGCTTTGATCTTTAAAAAAAAGATTAACATCAAAGTTTAGAACACATTTTGAAAAATGTGTAATGATTATTTATGTGGATAAACCAATGTATGTAGTACAACAAAATTGATATCAACTAACGTTAATACAAAATCCAAAAATAAAATAAAACTATTTTAAAATAATAACATTTACGCTACAAGGACACATCAAAGGGCGTAATTCCCAAAAGTTCGCATCAAAAGTGCTTAATTCTCAAAAACATATGGTAATTAAATATTTATTTAGGTACACATGTTACGTTTGATGTAATCATAGCATTAACGTCAACTTACAATATTACAATTTTGCAAATTAAATATCAATTTCAATTATATTACATGTACGTCCGTGATGGATAAACTGTTGGTTCTCAAATTGTAGTATTGTAAATATCTTTGTACACAGTTATACAATAAATTATATCTTATCTTATCTTATCTTATCAAAATCAATACCGTGGAATTATGTTTTTCTCGATTTCCCAAAAAAAGTTCAAAGTGGAAATAAGCCCTTTTGAAAAGACACTCCTCAACTGTTGCAAGCCGGGGTTATCAACACCGTATTTTTTAAAGTCAGCGGTCAAAGCCAGTATCTACAGGGTACATAGCCGAATGGCACAAACGCTCACGAAACGAAACGCTCGTCTGTCTCTATCGCTCTTGCGTAATGGCGCGACAGAGCCAGACTACCTTTCGCGGCGTTTCGTTTTCGTTTCGCGTTGCAGAAATGCCATTCGGCTGCGGGGCCTGTACGTACACGTTCTTTAACAATACACAAAACATTACATTGTATTACATTTTTTTGTAATTTATTCTTACATTTAGCTTTTTAACAATAACACTCAGTCTGGTGTCATTTGTTAAGGTTAATTGTTCATAAGGATCGTTCATAAGGGAATTGATAGCAACCATATGTGTCGTTTCACGAAAAAAGGTGCTTAAGTCACATATGACCTGGGGCCTATTGCATAACAATTTACAACTTGTATTACAAGTGGAACTCTCTTTCTTATAAAATGAATTGGAGGGGGACTACCGTTTGTAATATGAGTTGTAAATTGTTATGCAATAGGCCCCAGGTGACCTAGCACGCTAGAAGATGACTTATAGCCAGAGATCGGACGGATTTGCGACATTCTTAGTGACTTACGTCATTTTAATGACTTTTAGTATGAGATGACGCACAAAAATCCGATCTCTGCTTACAGAGTGTAACAAAAATGGTGGTGATCCGTTTAAGGGCGTACTCAGTATCGTATTCTTATCAGGAAAAAGTAGAAGAAAAATTTTTTTTTCGCTAAAAAAATTTTCACTTTTGTATGAGCCGGGCCGCGCGAATCGGTCGAATCTCCATACAAAGATAAAAAAATTTTTTGCGAAAAAAAATTTTTATCCTACTTTTTCCTGATGAGAATACGATACTGAATACGCCCTTAAACGGATCACCACCATTTTTGTTACACCCTGTATAGCGCACCTCGGACACTGGCGATCAAATTTAATATATTGAAAGAGGCGCGTTCCTAGCACACAGTCTAAGCTCGTGTAGGTGAACGCGTATTATGCTTGTATGAGTGAAATATGACAGGTCGACTGTTCGCGTTTTTGACAGGCGGTAACTGTGAGGTAACCGAGAGGGGGTGGGCGGCACTTTCAGCGGGGAGCGGGAGTGGCCATACTGTACGATAGTACTCTTTATTATTTCTCATTTCTCATTTCTCATTTCAGTTTGCAATATTCTAACGCCTTTTTTAAATCACACACGGGTAGAACGCCATAAAATAACATTTTTTTACCTTTTACATCGTTTTTTTTGGCCAGGTCTTCCGCGACCACGGCTAGTGCAACCTGGGAAACGTTGGAAAAAGGTAAAAAATTGTTATTTGTTATATAAGGGTGCAAAGTTGTATTTTCAACACACGAGAAGTAAAATACATTTGCACCCGTGTGTAACACAAAACTTTTCCCCTCACTATAGCGAGGAAAGAACAACGAAAAAAACGAGTATATCACTGCTTTCAGTAGTTCCACAGGTGGTAAATCATCTTCATCAAATCAGAAAATTTGATTATATTCAAGGTCAAATTACTTTATCTACTAGTGGATAAAATGCGTTTTTACCCGCTGGCATTGAAGGATAAAACACGTGTTTCCGAGCTAGTGAGGGGAAAATGTTATTTTATGGCGTTCGACCCGTGTGTGACTCTAAAATTGTGTAAAAACGCGAGAATTTGAAGTGTTTTATTCTTACGCCTCGCGCCTTTGCGAGTATGATGAATAATATTATAACCATTTTTTTTTAGGTATTTAATCAACATGGAGATAAGGACCTTAGACACGAGTCAATGTAAGTTACTTACTATCTATCCTCGCTTTTATTTATAAAATTTTCCAATTTGTCGGGCACTTGAACAGTTGGTCATCTAATTTATTCGTAGTTATCGTATTTATTCGTAGTCTAGAATGCAAAATGACTTAAATTATACCGCTATTAGTCTACATCGCAATTAGGTAATATAAAAAGTGATCTATTTGTGTTCTAGGCCGTTTGCGATGAAGACTAATAGTGATATATAATTAATATACATTAGTCATTTTGCGATTTAAACCGTCTGAGATCGACGACATTACGCGAAAGGTTGAACCTGCTTACGTAGGTACCTAATATCTGTACTGTAAGTACTGATAATTTACGCTAATTGACGCATGATTGACGCGTGGATGACGCTACATGTCACTACAAATAACTTGCATTTAGGTACTGATGTATGGAGTAAAAACTCTTTCCTTACGTATATAAATTTTATGATTATTTCTTTTCAATTCAGGGTGGAGAGACGGTGAATTCTCATTGGCTGTTATTCTGATATTGGCATATTTGGCATTTGTGCTCCTCATTGGACCAGCGTACATGAAGAAGCGACCAGCTTACAAACTGACTGGCCCTTTACTGATCTACAATGCTATGCAAGTCTTCATATCGATGTATTTAATCTTATTTGTAAGTACTGTTACTTTTTCCTAATTAGGGACCCGCCCCGACTTCGCTAGGGGAGTAATTAATAAAAAATAAGTTCAAAAACTAAAACCCGACTACTATAAGTAAAATGTGCTCTAAAAAGTATGAAACAAGATAGAATTACTTTATGAAATTATCATGCATGATATTCACAGATGTGTATTCTTTTCAATACGTTAATTCAATGTTATAATAAGTTTGTAAATTTTAAATATACTTGCAGAGATGCCGAAGATAACCGTGGTCGTATGCCACAATTATAAAGGTAAGTACATAAGTGGCATACGACCACGGTTATCTTCGGCATCTTTGCAAGTATATTTAAAATTTACAAACTTATTATAACATTGAATTAACGTATTGAAAAGAATACACATCTGTGAATATCATGCATGATAATTTCATAAAGTAATTCTATCTTGTTTCATACTTTTTAGAGCACATTTTACTTATAGTAGTCGGGTTTTAGTTTTTGAACTTATTTTTTATTTGACTTACTTTGGGGTTACATTTTATTTATTAAATATAAGGGCGCTGAAGGCGGCCGGCTTAAGACCGCGTGCGTCGGGCGAAGCCCGACAGGCCGACACTTTAAGTTTGAGGGCGCCGAAGGCGCCCGGTTTAGGACCGCGTGCGTCGGACTTCGCCCGACACTGTAAGTTAGAGGGCACCGAAGGCGCCTGGCTTAGGACCGCGTGCGTCGGGCCTCGCCCGACACTTTTAGTTAGAGGGCGCCGAAGGCGCCCGGCTTGGGAGCGAGTGCGTCGGGCTTCGCCCGACACTTTAAGTTTGAGGGCGCCTTCGGTGCCCGGCTTGAGAGCGAGTGCGTCGGGCTTCGCCCGACTCTTTAGGATGGAGGGCGCCTTTGGCGCCCAGCTCAGGACCGCGTGCGTCGGGCTTTGCCCGCCACTTTAAGTTATAGGGTGTCGAAGGCGCCCGGCTTAGGAGCGCGTGCGTCGGGCTACGCCCGACACTTTAAGTTTGAGGGCGCCTTCTGCGCCCGGCTTAGGACCGCGTGCGTCGGGCTTCGCCCGACACTTTAAGTTAGAGGGCGCCGAAGGCACCCGGCTTGGCAGCGAGTGCATCGGGCTTCGCCCGACACTTTAAGTTAGAGGGCGCCGAAGGCGCCCGGCTTAGACCGCGTGCGTCGGGCTTCGCCCGACACTTTAAGTTAGAAGGCGCCGAAGGCGCCCGGCTTGGAAGCGAGTGCGTAGGGCTTCACCCGACACTTTAAGTTAGAGGGCGCCTTCGGCGCCCGGCTTAGGACCGCGTGCGTCGGGCTTTCCCTGACACTTTAAGTTTGAGGGCGCCTTCGGCGCCCGGCTTAGGACCGCGTGCGTCGGGCTTCGCCTGACACTTTAAGTTAGAGGGCGCCGAAGGCGCCCGGCTTGGAAGCGAGTGCGTCGGGCTTCGCCCGACTCTTTAGGATGGAGGGCGCCTTTAGCGCCCAGCTCAGGACCGCGTGCGTCGGGCTTTGCCCGCCACTTTAAGTTATAGGGTGTCGAAGGCGCCCGGCTTAGGAGCGCGTGCGTCGGGCTACGCCCGACACTTTAAGTTTGAGGGCGCCTTTGGCGCCCGGCTTAGACCGCGTGCGTCGGGCTTCGCCCGACACTTTAAGTTAGAGGGCGCCGAAGGCGCCCGGGTTGGAAGCGAGTGCGTAGGGCTTCACCCGACACTTTAAGTTAGAGGGCGCCTTCGGCGCCCGGCTTAGGACCGCGTGCGTCGGGCTTTCCCTGACACTTTAAGTTTGAGGGCGCCTTCGGCGCCCGGCTTAGGACCGCGTGCGTCGGGCTTCGCCCGACACTTTAAGTTAGAGGGCGCCGAAGGCGCCCGGCTTGGGAGCGAGTGCGTCGGGCTTCGCCCGACACTTTAAGTTTCAGGGCGCCTTCGGCGCCCGGCTTAGGACCGCGTGCGTCGGGCTTTCCCTGACACTTTAAGTTTGAGGCGCCTTCGGCGCCCGACTTAGGACCGCGTGCGTCGGGCTTCGCCCGACACTTTAAGTTAGAGGGCGCCGAAGGCGCCCGGCTTGGGAGCGAGTGCGTCGGGCTTCGCCCGACTCTTTAGGATGGAGGGCGCCTTTAGCGCCCAGCTCAGGACCGCGTGCGTCGGGCTTTGCCCGCCACTTTAAGTTATAGGGTGTCGAAGGCGCCCAGCTTAGGAGCGCGTGCGTCGGGCTACGCCCGACACTTTAAGTTTGAGGGCGCCTTTGGCGCCCGGCTTAGACCGCGTGCGACACTTTAAGTTAGAGGGCGCCGAAGGCGCCCGGCTTGGAAGCGAGTGCGTAGGGCTTCACCCGACACTTTAAGTTAGAGGGCGCCTTCGGCGCACGGCTTAGGACCGCGTGCGTCGGGCTTCGCCCGACACTTTAAGTTAGAGGGCGCCGAAGGCACCCGGCTTGGCAGCGAGTGCGTCGGGCTTCGCCCGACACTTTAAGTTAGAGGGCGCCGAAGGCGCCCGGCTTGGAAGCGAGTGCGTCGGGCTTCGCCCGACTCTTTAGGATGGAGGGCGCCTTTAGCGCCCAGCTCAGTACCGCGTGCGTCGGGCTTTGCCCGCCACTTTAAGTTATAGGGTGTCGAAGGCGCCCGGCTTAGGAGCGCGTGCGTCGGGCTACGCCCGACACTTTAAGTTTGAGGGCGCCTTTGGCGCCCGGCTTAGACCGCGTGCGTCGGGCTTCGCCCGACACTTTAAGTTAGAGGGCGCCGAAGGCGCCCGGCTTGGAAGCGAGTGCGTAGGGCTTCACCCGACACTTTAAGTTAGAGGCGCCTTCGGCGCCCGGCTTAGGACCGCGTGCGTCGGGCTTTCCCTGACACTTTAAGTTTGAGGGCGCCTTCGGCGCCCGGCTTAGACCGCGTGCGTCGGGCTTCGCCCGACACTTTAAGTTAGAGGGCGCCGAAGGCGCCCGGCTTGGGAGCGAGTGCGTCGGGCTTCGCCCGACACTTTAAGTTTCAGGGCGCCTTCGGCGCCCAGCTTAGAACCGCGTGCGTCGGGCTTTCCCTGACACTTTAAGTTTGAGGGCGCCTTCGGCGCCCGACTTAGGACCGCGTGCGTCGGGCTTCGCCCGACACTTTAAGTTATAGGGCGCCGAAGGCGCCCGGCTTTGGAGCGAGTGCGTCGGGCTTCGCCCGACACTTTAAGTTAGAGGGCGCCCAAGGCGCCCGGCTTGGAAGCGAGTGCGTAGGGCTTCATCCGACACTTTAAGTTAGAGGGCGCCTTCGGCGCCCGGCTTAGGACCGCGTGCGTCGGGCTTTCCCTGACACTTTAAATTTGAGGGCGCCTTCGGCGCCCGGCTTAGGACCGCGTGCGTCGGGCTTCGCCCGACACTAAGTTAGAGGGCGCCGAAGGCGCCCGGCTTGGGAGTGAGTGCGTCGGGCTTCGCCCGACACTTTAAGTTAGAGGCGCCTTCGGCGCCCGGCTTGGCACGAGTGCGTCGGGCTTCGCCCGACACTTTAAGTTAGAGGGCGCCGAAGGCGCCCGGCTTAGGTGCGCGTGCGCCGGGCTTCGCCTGACACTTTAAGTTAGAGCTTAGGACTGCGTGACACATTAAATATGAGCCTATGAGGGCGCCGAAGGCCTCTTTAAGTTGGTTTAGGACGTAACTCTGTAAGGACTCGTTAAGTAGATTTAGGACCGCGTCTACGGTATGTACAACCTCATAAAGCATACCGTATACTGATAGAGACAGTTATAGCTGGCAATCAGTATCGTGGTACCGTATTTTCTCTCTTTGTGAAAATTATAATAACTTTAGATGATTAACTAGCTTTCAATAATATATGGTCGTAGTAGAAAGTCATTCTGGCACGATGACGTAACATACCATTCGTCTAGGGTTTCCTGCAGTCTATGATACACGTCAGAATGTCAAAACAGCGTCAAACTTCATCTAGTTCTTATCATGACAATTTGCTGTACGAAATTGAGCTTTAGGTCGAAAAAATATTGCAAATCTTTAATAAAATTAATATACAAAGCAGGCAAATTTGTTTATTTGGCAAAAGCCTTCTTGTGTAAACGCAGTCGGCGTTGCGGATTTGCAAATAGTCAATTTTTCCGAGAAATCAATGAATTATCAGGTGTAATCAAGTAAAGCTGGGAATAAAAGCTAATAATATATACATATTTGAAATGTGCTAATCAAGACCTTTCAAATGATATACAACATGTCATCCTAACTTCATTTTATTTTTTTGCTTCGTTACTTTATGACCTCTAGAGGGCGCCATGTTTCCTTTTCGGTGACGTCATATAGCCTATAACCAGCGGACGATTAAGACAATTCGAATGACGTATCGTTTGTCAAATTCTAATGAGTACTTTAGAAGTTATGAGGGAACAGATGAACATACATACATACATACATACATACCCACATACATACCGGTCAAAATCATAACCCTCCTTTTGCGTTGCCGTAGTCGGGTAAAAACTGATTATAGTACTTACACTACCGTCAAAAAGTTTAAGACCAAACACAATGTTCAGTGTCATTCCTTTCTAAAAATCATCAAACTAAATTTGTAATCAATAGAAAACAACGTAATCTTATTATATTGATCAGCAACCCATTTGTTCTGCAAGAAGACAACGATCCCAAACACTCAGCAAAGATCTGTAGAAGCTACACAGTCAATAAAGAACGCCAAGGTGTGTTAAAAAATATGATTTGGCCACCGCAATCCCCAGACCTTAACCCGATCGAACTTTTATGGGATGAACTCGACCGTAGAGTCCGAAGACAATGTCCGACATCTGCAACAGCTCTATTGGGAGATACTGCAATACGAGTGGAAATCCATTAGCCAAGAAACGCTACACAAACTTATAGCAAGAATGCCAAGAATCTGCTCGGAAGTGAAAAAGCGTCGAGGAGGATTTTTCGATGAGAAAAACGTTTAGCTTTTATTTCTTATTATGATCCCTTTTTAAAAATTGTTATACGCTTTATTTTGTCGGTTGTAGGTACTGAAAAGTAATATTCTCATTTCTCATAGGAACTTCATGAAATGTTGATTATTTGCATATATCGTGTTTGGTCTTAAACTTTTTGACGGTAGTGTACTTACTTACATGGCTGGCGCGATAACCCAAAATGAGTTTTGGCCTCCTACATTGCTCGATCCTGAGCGGTTCGCGCCAGCTTTCGCCGACGTCGAGTTCACGGAGGTCTACCTCCACTCTATTCGCCCAACGATATTTTGGGTGACCAGGCAGGACGGCGTCCATCCGGTCTTCCCAAGTAGGCTCTTTTGACTGCCCGATTTTCACTTATCCTTTCAAGGTGACCTAGCCAACGGAGACGATGCGCTTTGCTTTCACCTATAGGAGGCATAAGTTATCCTTAAAAGATAGATATATGCCATTCCGGACATTCCTGTACATCTTTGATAGACATAATTTCGCCATACATTGTTTAATATAGCGCACAAACGTTTTGGGCAGCGTTTTAGAAGAAAGCTCTCAGCCTGCAGGACTTCGTACGACTCGATTTTGAAATATAGTCTTATTTCAACCAATTCACACAAAATCTCCTCCTCTTCTTCAAGAATTTTACTAACTTTAAAAATGAGTGCTTCATTTTGCCGTTAAGCGTAAGTTTGGCGAAAAGATTAGAAACTGTATAAGTAATCTTTGTTAATAATATAAAAAAAATATTTAATGGTGAAAGCCGCATGAGCATCCGTTCAGTGGTTTTTGAGTTGGATATTAGTGGTTATTGCGAACACACACGCAGACACACTAACAGATACGGCGGAGGACTTTGTTTTATAAGGTGTTAAATTTAAGATAGGATTGGATAGGTATTAATGTAGGTAACTAAACAGCTTTTAATGAGAGTTTTGGATGAATCACGGTTATTTTCATTAGACTTATATTGACCGGGATATAGACCGTGATTACCTTTTCGATTTTTTTCGAGCTCCCGATAATCCCGATCCCGGTCAATATAAGTTTTTAATGAATTCTGCCTCCTATAATGTGTTTGTTTATTTCAATTCACAAGAAAAAATGTTTTTTTTTCTAGTGCTTGCGAGAAGTCTTGGAGACCGGCTTGTTGCCCAGAAAATGTCACATGTACATTGAAGACCATTGGAAATTAGTGAGTACCTAAGGGCTCCCTCTTAGCGTCTCGCGAGCGCAGCGTCGGACCAACTGTATGGACAAAGACGCTGCGTCGACGTCCTTTGGCTTTGCCATACACTGAGAGAAAATACAACCAGTTTTCATGTTCGTTCAACAAGTTTTTTGGTTAAAATAGCGCCTACGTGCTCTTTGGTTCAAACAAGCTACTTGTCATTTGAATCGGCAATATATTTGAATCAACAAGTCGATTTTATAAAAACAACCTGACACATATTGTTTTAAACATACGTTTGGCTGATTCAAACGGATAAACCGCAACAAGTCGAACTTGTTAAATTCACAATGTAAATTTCTCTCAGTGTACCATTGGCCCGCCGCTACGCTCACGAGACGCTGTGAGAGGGGGGCCCTAAAACGATTTATTTGATTATTTGATGATTTGAAAAGCCACGAAAATCCTCAAGTTACAGCGCCACTTTATGGTGAAAGAAAAAAGTGTTGTAGCTGTGACAAAAACGCTCCAGATTCCACTTCTTAATATTGGAATCTTTCGCTTGCTGGGAGTGCCGGGGATTTGGGGGTAGTATAGGGCTGACGACTACATAAAAAATGGCATTCTGTTTATTCCGTCAGTTAGATCGTCCAAAAATACTGAACACATATTTTTCGCTTTTTCTAATTAATGAAAATATACTAAGATATAGAGCATCAAAGTTCCGGAGTGGGGGCTTGTGACGTCACTTCTAAGTAAAATTGTACCTAGGCGTGACGTCACGCGAAACTTCACCGCACTGTACCGTCGTCATTTTTCGTTTACGAGAAAAAAGAAAAAATATGTGTCTAAAATTCTTTGATAATCTAACTGACAGACTAATTAGTTTTTTTTACACGTCTTGCCTATTGGCACCTGCCGGTTGAACAACAACTTTGACCCTTAGTAAAACAAATAACTATTTCTAGACGTCAATGTGACGTTAAAATATGACAGTGATTTTCTTTTCCTTATTCTAGGTTTACATCGGCAACCGTCTATACTTCTTCGCCAAAGTCTCCGAGCTTCTCGACACCGTCTTCTTCGTTCTCCGAAAGAAGAACAACCAGATTTCCTTCCTCCACGTATATCACCACACTGGTATGGTGGTCAGCTACTTCCCGTTCAAATACCACCCCTCCCACGTGACCACTATTATACGGCTGGTGAACTCCGCCGTGCATGTGGTCATGTATGGCTATTATACATTAACGGCTATGGGACCTGGAGTGGCGAAATATTTGACGTGGAAGAAGTATATTACTTCGTTGCAGTTGGTGAGTAAAATAAATACTTAAGTAACCTCTTTTTAGGGTTCCGTAGTCAACTAGGAACCCTTATAGTTTCGCCATGTCTGTCTGTCCGTCCGTCCGTCCGTCCGTCCGTCCGTCCGTCCGTCCGCGGATAATCTCAGTAACCGTTAGCACTAGAAAGCTGACATTTGGTACCAATATGTATATCAATCACGCCAACAAAGTGCAAAAATAAAAAATGGAAAAAAATGTTTTATTAGGGTACCCCCCCTACATGTAAAGTGGGGGCTGATATTTTTTTTCATTCCAACCCCAACGTGTGATATATTGTTGGATAGGTATTTAAAAATGAATAAGTGTTTACTAAGATCGTTTTTATATTAATATTTTCGGAAATAATCGCTCGTAAAGAAAAAAAAAGTGCGTCCCCCCCCCTCTAACTTTTGAACCATATGTTTAAAAAATATGAAAAAAATCACAAAAGTAGAACTTTATAAAAACTTTCTAGGAAAATTGTTTTGAACTTGATAGGTTCAGTAGTTTTTGAGAAAAATACGGAAAACTACGGAACCCTACACTGAGCGTGGCCCGACACGCTCTTGGCCGGTTTTTTATTATAAATGTGACGTTATCTGGGTAAAGGGAGCTTATTGTCGATGGCGCTTACGTCCCGCGGCGTCGTATTTGTACACAAACATTGCTCATAACCCCGTAAGCGCCATCGACAATATAAGGTCCCTTTACCCAGATAATGGCACAAACGGGTTACTCTTGGCCATAGACTAGCCATAGCCAAAGACGTGGCCTACGATGGAGTGAGCTCGCCCAGAAGGTGCCTGGTTCACTCTCGATTTGAAGATTGCCGGGTTATATGAGCTCGGAAATATAGCCGCCGGCAAGGAATTCCACTCCTTAACAGTGCGCATAAGAACAGAAGAAGCAAGGCGCTTCGTGTGAATTCGCGGAATGTCTACCAATACCAAGTAACGAGTAAGGTTATTCATAAACGTTCACTAAAGTTAACAAGCCGATAAAAATCGTTTGTCTATCACACAAATACGTCAGAAAGCAGAAATAGGTACACAAATAAATGTGATTTGTACCTAGATCCTCGGCTTAGCAGGAAGGCCCTACGCACGCACTCTAGGCCAGACCGGTCGTCAAATCTAAAAGTAATATTATATTTTCTTTTTCAGGTACAATTCATCTTCTTCATAATCTACTCCATAGCTGCTGATCTGGTGTCAGAGTGTCCGTTGTCCATGGCACATACAATATATTTCGTGTCCAATGTAGCATTAATGACTGTGCTCTTTGGACAGTTTTATAGGCAGAGTTATCTTAAGGGTAAAAGTAATGGAATTGTAAAAGTAAACTCTAGTTCAGTAAAGAATAACTAATAATTATGTAAATTCTAGGCTAAGAAGACTGGTACACACTTCAGAAAGACAGTCATAGAATAAGCAATTATTAAGAACTAAATGAGAAAGGACCTTCGCGTTCGCTTTTTTTTGCTCACTATGATAATATTACGTGTAAAGTTATAATTAGTATTAAGTAGGTACTTCTACACTAAGTAAAATATCTAGGCACGATTTACTTATAAGTACTGTTTTTAAAGTAGGTTTTTCAGGTCAAATACAATTAATTTAGGTATCTAAGAAACTAGAGTCTGAACTCTTAGTGCGTTTTCACATTATCCGATCCGATATCGGATGTCGGAAGGACTTCAAAGGCCAAAATCCAAGATGGCGGCTTAAATGTATGGGATATCGGCCCGACATCCGATATCAGATCGGAAAGTGTGGAAACGGACTTATTGTTATCAAGTTTTAAAAAAAATATGTCATTGTTTTGTTTTAGTTTTTTTAAGTACTTAGGTTGAATGAACCTGAAAGTACAGAGTATAAGTTTTAGGTACTTGTGATTTATTATGGATATTACCTTTTTATAAAAATACGTAGGATTTGGCAATAAATCTAGCAAAATTTAAATTCATTAATTTTAAATTCATTATACGCGATTTAATCCGTTTCCATAGTTTTATTTCAAATCTAGCAAAATTTGATACTTTTTAACAAGTGCAACAGTGCAATGTTGGCGGTTTCTTGTTTTGGTTATAATACGAGTATGTATAATGAATAGAATACCTACATAATTATATTATGATTGTTGCATTGTATAATATCTACCGCGGAATGGAATAGTTATCGAGACAAACCTTATTGGTTTAACGATACTATGTAAATTAATTAGAGATTTATGTTTGTAATTACCCAAAATAAATAAAATAAATAAATAAATAAATAACCGACTTCAAAAAAGGAGGAGGTTCTCAATTCGACTGAATGTTTTATTTTTTTTATTTTTTTTTGTATGTATGTTACTCGATATCTCCGAGAATTGTGGACCGATTTTCAAAATTTTTTTTTGATCGTACGGGTATAACCCCGAGATGGTCCCATTGGCACCAAGTCGGGGTCTGATGATGGGATCCTGGAGAAATCGAGGGAACTCTTCAAATGTTATAGGCACATGTAATGTTTTTAGTGTATTTTTCAAAGGTACACCAGTATTTACGCCTGATGGTAATAATTTTATGTGGCTGAGCTGATGATGGAAGGTCAACTCCTCAATGGTTAGGAGTTAAAGGATAATTCTTTCACTAGTGTGCATATATTCGGACTGATACATATAATATCAATAGGAACCACTAAAAATCAACAAATAAATAAACTTTTTAACAAAAAATAAAACCGCCTTCAAAAATAAGCACGTTACAAAACACGGAGAAACTAAAAAGCAAAAAATAATAAACCTTTGAATTCAGATTTCTTATCGTATTGCAATAATCTAAACATCCAAATTATAAAAAAATCAATTATTTTTGGAGTCGGTACCAGCCTGTGTATGGTTGGGTGGGGCAAACAGGCAATAGCAAGGCGACGAACAGGTCTGGTACCGACTACAATAGTTATTTGTTATACAAGGGGGCAAAGTTGTATTTTAACGCCGAGTGTGGAATTGAAAAACGAGCAAGTGAAAGGATTCTATAGTTGAACCACGAGCGAAGCGAGTGGTTCGAGAATAGAATCCTGAACTTGCGAGATTTTTAACACACAAGAAGTAAAATACATTTGCACCCGAGTGTAACACAAAACTTTTCCCCTCACTATAGCGAGGAAACTAGAGCGCAAAAAATGCGTTTATCACTGCTTCCAGTAGTTTCACAGGTGGTAAATCATCTTTATTACTAGATTCACCTACTTTTGTCAATTTTAAAACAGTTAATTTGATTTTATTCAAGGTCAAATTACTTTACCCACTAGTGGATAAAATGCGTTTTTACCCGCTGGTATTAAAGGACAAAACACGTGTTTCCGAGCTAGTGAGGGGAAAAATAATTGATTTTTTTATAATTTGGATGTTTAGATTATCGCAATACGACAAGAAATCTGAATTCAAAGGTTTATTATTTTTTGCTTTTTAGTTTCTCCGTGTTTTGTAACGTGCTTATTTTTGAAGGCGAGGCGGTTTTATTTTTTGTTAAAAAGTTTATTTGTTTCTTTCATCAACCAATCTTTATTGATCTACCTTAGAAAAGAGGTGGCATGACGTCACATAATTCATAGTTATCATGATCTGGTGATCTGCCCCTCTAGCACAACTTGCCTTGTCGCGCGCGAGTCCATACTTGAAGTCATAAATTGCCAACATTTTTTAAATTAAATAAAACATGGATTTATCCAGTATCTGATGATTTAGAATGGAAATTAAAGACATTTTGGCTACAAGGTTTGTTTACATTGTTCACAAATTCTATTGACGGCAACTTTATGGACTCGCGCGCGACAAAACAAGTTATGCTAAAGGGTCAGGTGGTATGAATGAAGAATGGCTGATGAAAGCAAAATCGGATAATTTAGGAACGTGACGAAAAAAAACGTGTCGACCCAAGACTATCCATAATCTGTGTAAAGTAATAAATGACCCAAATTACATCATAATCCGTTCAGTCGTTTTAACGTGCTTAACCACCCAAAACGCAGTGAAAGTACACTGTTTTTACGCACGGTTTAAAACTTAGAATCTTAAGGCGAAGTTCTTTTATAGTTGTTGGCTTGCAAGTTTTTAATACACCGTGTTTTTTTTCCCGTTAAATTCGCCATGTCGTTAGGCTCATTAAGGGGAACCATCCGGTATATCGCTTTTTGTTCAATTAAAAAAAAATCGTTCGTTTGTTTTAAGAAATACAACAATTCAAATTAGTGTCAAAATACGGTGTTTGATGAGGGTGCCTTTTTCCATCAAAGATGCGCTTCGTGGATGTGTTTGATACCCACCAATCATGGTTATTGTTCCACAAAGCATAGCGCTAGTGGGAACGACGTAGCGTAGCACATCTCTGATGGAAAGGCACCCTAGCGGTCTGTTATCACGGGAGCGCGACCCCACACAGCCACCGCAGCGACGACGTTTAAGTGACCCCTCACATCCAGATACCCAAGCAGGCGGGTTCTGATGTGTGGAACACATCCATTCGTTAACACTCACAGAGAACCTCCTATAGAGTGGCAGTCTTGTATATTTGGTTCGCGATACGAGTCACCAGTGTTTGGGGTGCGAGGAGCGGGCGGGGAATGTGTTAAGCGCGCTGTGATTGGCCGTTTCAAGGACGGCGGGCAGTCGCGCCAGATGAAAAGGGACAGAAGTATGACTGTCCCTCTACTGACGCGTAAGTGGCCAATGTAAGTTGACCTATGCCGGCTCTGAATAAATTATAAATATGACTTATTTGTGGAATGTAATGCCGTCTGTTTTTAAATTTGAGCTTCTTGTTACCTTTCCACACCATTTCACACTACAGGTGGACATCTTTAAGGCATCAAAATACCCTTTTCCAATTTTTTTGTGCGAAAAACACGCGCTGCTTTCGGGTCTGTTACTTGGTCGATACTGATCGGGCACGGCGAGCGCCCGCGCTTATATCAGTGCAAATACTAGGAAGGCTGGCGACCGCGAGTCGTCTTGTAATAGATGTCTATAGGGGTTGGTCTGTGGTTAACACTACAAGGAAGGAATTTAAATACTCACATAATACATATTTTTAAATTAAAGGAAAAATGGAAAAATTCACACCTCCGGCAGGACTCGAACCTGCGACCTTTGGCCTTGCCGGGGCTGCCTGCTGGATGTGTGTTGGAAGCGAGATGGCCCCGGCAAGGCCAAAGTTCGCAGGTTCGAGTACTGCCGGAGGTGTGAATTTTTCCATTTTTCCTTTAATTTAAAAATATGTAAAATAGCTCTCAGACGTTTCTGCATGATAAAAAAAACAAATTTACTCACATAATAGTTCAGTTTTTCGGCGAGGTAGATAATGCATGATTCGCCTTAATAAAAAATGAGGCCATCACCATGACAACGACAAATCTAAGTTAGTCGTTCGTTAACAGCTTGAAAAGTGACACTTCTGTATCTTTTGATATTTTTATCATTTACGGTAAGTGACATTATTACTCTAAAGACAAATTTAATAATTTTCATTCATATTACGATACCAGTGCGGAAAAGAGGAAACTCGCAACGAGTGGCGATAAATTAAAACACGACCGAAAGGAGTATACATTCTTAACTTGAAAATCATGTGTTACCTTTTTCTTGATGGTTCAGAGGTACGTTTTTGACTTTTCCTATACATACACGGTGGGCTTGAATAACCCGAAAGTATTAACAGTGTATTCCTGACCACATTTAGAGACTATAATGTTTTCTAGATATCGCCTAGTTTCTGAGTTATTACCAAATGAAAAAAAAAATCTTATTGTTACTCAGTTAAAAGGCCTTTTTAACGGCGTTGATGACATTATGGAGAATAGTCTCACTATTCTCATTGATATTTATGTCCATATGTGAGAATAAAACTTTTCAAAAATTAGGGTTTTAGAAAAAAAACAATCATTTTAAGTACAAATTTTTATAGTAAAAAAAATCTTCAAAAATTGCAAAAGTCATGTAAATTTTTTTGTTTGTTTTTACATCAAAGATGCGTGCTTAAAATTTTACGGGTTATTCAGGTCCACGGTGTATATGTCTCTGTCAATGCAAATGAAAACATTTCCTCCTCTGCCCCTAATGATGGAAAATCAAAAAAACATGACAAATTTGATTAGTATCCAAATTTATTTAAATGACTCTTTGGCGCAAAAAGACAAGACGCATTGAATAGTTTAGCGTTAATTATGTTAGGGGCCATCCACAAATTATGTAACAGCGTAAGCGTGGGAGGAGTCATACTAAATGTAACAATAGACGCAAAAAAGCGTGACATAGAGGGGTCTAAAAATTCAAAATTTAGCCTAACGTAATATGTGGACGGCTCCTTATGATGAATTATTAGTATTTAGATAAATTTTAGTTTTACAAAAATGGATTAGATTTAGTATTAATCAAGACTCGAGAGTAGGCAGTACAGGTTGGTAAAATATTATTTTTCCCCTCACTAGCTCGGAAACACGTGTTTTGTCCTTTAATACCAGCGGGTAAAAACGCATTTTATCCACTAGTGGGTAAAGTAATTTAACCTTGAATAAAGTCAAATTAACTGCTTTAAAATTGATAAAAGTAGATGAATCTAGTAATAAAGATGATTTACCACCTGTGGAACTACTGGAAGCAGTGATAAACGCATTTTTTGCGTTGTAGTTTCCTCGCTATAGTGAGGGGAAAAGTTTTGTGTTACACTCGGGTGCAAATGTATTTTACTTCTCGTGTGTTAAAAAACTCGCAAGTTCAGGATTCTATTCTCGAACCACTCGCTTCGCTCGTTGTTCAACTATAGAATCCTTTCACTTGCTCGTTTTTCAATTCCACACTCGGCGTTAAAATACAACTTTGCGCCCTTGTATAACAAATAGCTATTATAATAATCCATACTACTTAATATAATAAATGGGAAAGTGTGTGTGTCTGTTTATTTGTCCGTCTTTCACGGCAAAACGGAGCGACGAATTGACGTGATTTTTTAAGTGGAGGTAGTTGAAGGGATGGAAAGTGACGGTACTTACTAGAAATGTCATTTAACTCCCTTGGGACAATGATTTTACTGTTACACGCGCTCTGCCTGCGTGCAATAGTACATCTAGGAGTGCGAGTGTGATAAAATAGTACATTACGATACAAGTGCGTAAAATAGTATTTTATACAATCGTGATATAATACAAAGCTTTTCAAACGAGTACCATGTTTAGGCCACGAAGCTTGCTGAGTGGCCTAATAGTACGGTACGAGAGTGAAAAGCTTAATTATATCACTATTGTATACAAAAGTTTTTCTACGAGTCATCATCTTCATCATCAATGGACGGAAATATCACCATTCATGCAAGTTAAAATTAATGTTAATAGAGTCGTTCACCGTTGTATCAACATCGAATTACCTAGCAACCAATTGTTTGTAATAACCGTCTCTGATTGGCCGATAACGCGACAGATAAAAAAAAATGTGTTTCAGATGCAGGAAAATTTGCCAAGTATCGCAAATTAGTATAGAAATTGTATGAAGTTCTATTTTTGAAATTATTACAGTGAACTAAAGTCAACTATAATGAGCTTATTATAATTGAGTCGGAACTGCCATAGAGTATCCAACACTGAAAAGTTAGCACTTATAGTTTAGTCTGTGGTGTCCTAATTGACAGATTACAGTCGATAAGTAGAAAAAAACCGGCCAAGTGCGAGTCGGACTCGCCCACCGAGGGTTCCGTACAAATTTCTTTCATACTCATATTCATTTATTTGTAACGCCATTTAACACGTCAAGATTTGATTTTAAACAATAATATTCATACAAAAATAATACTTAGAGAATAAATAGACAGAAGATTGAAATTACAAAAAGTTAGGCAATATTCACATAAAAAATGAACAAAAATATTTTTTTAATTATAGGTAATAAAAAAATTGTCATATTTAAGTGTAGAACGGGTGCTGGACCAGCCAATTTTTTAAGCGATACTTAAAGTTCGACACACTAGGCGCTTCAACCACATATTGCGGCAATTTATTATAGACGGCAGGGTCCATCAGACCATCACATGTGTTAATTTGTTGGATTTCGCCAATTTACGGTCGATACCTACTAACTTTCCGGCATTTCGAGTGTTGTACTTGGAATACATGTTGTTAGTTTTGTCACAGAATTTATATTAGTACAGTTTTGTATGCTGCCAAGTTCTGTCTTACATAAATGGCTACCTGCATGATAACTATTGCAGGCAGTGTAAGAATTCTTATTTTTTAAAGAGTTCTTTGGCCGGAGTGTGTACAGGTCGTTTCTGACAGCTCGTTTCTGAAAGCGAAATTGGTCTCAAACCTTACTACTGTCAACTCTGCAATTCTCTATTATAACCTTGTGTGTTACTGTGTTTGTTGTCCCAAATAAATAGAACAAATTGAAACTGTTTCTTCCATGTCATCTGGATCAGATGTGACAACTGTATCTTAGACAATATCCTCCCCGCCGTTATCATCAGTGTCTTCCTTTATCCTGGGGGTGTCGTTGACTTTCGGTCCGGAGGTAGCGGGTTCAAACCTGGCTCTTACCAATGACTTTTTTCTGAACTTATGTGCGAAATGTCATTTGATATTTGCCAGTCACTGTTCGGTGAAGGAAAACATCGTGAGGAAATCGGACTAATTCCAATAAGTCCTAGTTTCGGGTTGGAAAGTCAGAAGGCAGTCGCTTTCGTAAAACTAGTGCCTACGCCAAATCTTGGGATTAGTTGTCAAAGTGGACCCCAGGCTCCCATGAGCCGTGGCAAATGCCGGGATAACGCAAGGAGGATGATGAATGGGGATGGGCACGGAACGAAAGCAACTTACTGATTCCTGTGCAAACCAAAGTAGGTACCAGCTGCTTCGGAAGAAATACTGAAGTTAATATTTTGCCGGTGCACTACAGATTGTAGTAGTGGTAGATGTGGGTGTGAGAAGGCCTTTATATACAGCTAATTGTATTGTTACATGTTGTGTGAATGCATTTATACAGCATCGTAATACAATCATGTTCATGAAATACATATTTTACACGTTTATCACATACATTTGTTGTTTAATTTCGTTTTAAAGTCGTATAATTATTCAACAGTACATGACACAGAAGCATATGTCTACATATTATGAAAGGTATTTGAATGATCTACAAGATTTTTAAGAAAACATTTGTCTAAGATAAATATTTTTCAAGATATGGATCAATGTATGAAGCAAAAAGTGGGGGGAAAACTATTTTTAAAAAATTAACAGTTTTTAGGAGCTCATACCTAGATAATGGTTAAGAATAGAAAAAAAGTTTCCAGATAAAAGTTATAGAGAATTTTATAAGCTTTCGAAGTGTAGTAAACCAAAATTTCGTATGACGCATAGTTTTTGAAATATGAGCAAAAAACCAAAAAATGGGACCTTTTTCATCACCCCTCTTTGAGCTCACGTCCAAAGTCCGAGGACTTTTAGTATGTATGTCTCCTGACTACCCCTAACAACATCCCATAGTGAAACTTTCTGCTTTCGGCCATTCCACCTATACCCCCCTTTTGAGCATTCATTGACTGATCTAATAATAAAGAGTACTATCGTACAGTATGGCCACCCCCGCTCCCCGCTGAAAGTAAAGCTGTGTGCTAGGAATGCGCCTCTTTCAATATATTTGATCGCCAGTGTCCGAGGTGTGCTAAGAAGCAAAGAAGATCGCGTATTATAGACTCAAAGTAAAATGTGTAATCACAGTGCATAGACTGCCATCTCTCGACGTAGGCTTAAGACTTTTGAACCTCCGTTTTGACAATTTGGCCCATATTCTTAGCTTGATATGTTTTAAAATATCAAATATTAATATTAGCGCCATCTAGCTGAGCCCTTCTTCTGTGTGGTACTGAGGTAAGTACGTTTTTTTCTTAGACTTTATCTGTCTATACGGAGTTATATATGTCTTTGGCTAGAAGTATAGGTACTCTAATGAGCATTATTGTATTTAGCTCCGTCTCTCGGCAAAATTTACTAAGTAATTTACGCGACTTGAACTTGTGCGAACCTTTAGGCATGGAAAGTCACATGAAAAGTTGTCGAAACTCGTGATTTGAATTTCTTGACTGATAACTCTAATACTAAATTGAATATACTCTAAGCTAGAGCAGAGTCTAACTGGGGAAGTACCTCCGCTTTAATTACAAAAGACCGCAGTCAAGTAATAGCACTAGACCTTACTCAATGTTGTGTTCCTGCCGGTAAGTAAGGCAGCCAGAGCTCAACGAGACAATAGATTGTCCTTTGAGTCATCGGCACCCAGGCCCCTTCTAACTACAGGTTTGTACAAGTTTCTAATGAGTCGGCAACGCACATGTGCCACTCCTTGAGTGGCAGGCGTCCATAGGTTGCAGTGACCGCTTTCCATCAGGCGGACCGTATGCCTGTTTGCCACCTACGTGGTACAAAAAAAACTCTCGACGAATTTACCTTAAACATTAAAAACTAAATCAAAATCGATTGATTCGTTCGGGAGCTATGATGCCACCTGGATGCCACAGACACACAGACAGACATGTCAAGCGTCAAACCTATTATTATTATAACACTTCGTCGTTTTTGCGTTGGTGGTTAAAAACAAGAAACCTCCTTCAAAACTATAATAAAACACAAGTTTCTATGAAAATTGGTCAAGTGCGAGTCGGATTTCGACATTTCCATACACAGAGAACCTCCTATAGAGTGGCAGTCTTGTATATTTGGTTCGCGATACGAGTCACCAGTGTTTGGGGTGCGAGGAGCGGGCGGGGAATGTGTTAAGCGCGCTGTGATTGGCCGTTTCAAGGACGGCGGGCAGTCGCGCCAGATGAAAAGGGACAGAAGTATGACTGTCCCTCTACTGACGCGTAAGTGGCCAATGTAAGTTGACCTATGCCGGCTCTGAATAAATTATAAATATGACTTATTTGTGGAATGTAATGCCGTCTGTTTTTAAATTTGAGCTTCTTGTTATCTTTCCACACCATTTCACACTACAGGTGGACATCTTTAAGGCATCAAAATACCCTTTTCCAATTTTTTTGTGCGAAAAACACGCGCTGCTTTCGGGTCTGTTACTTGGTCGATACTGATCGGGCACGGCGAGTGCCCGCGCTTATATCAGTGCAAATACTAGGAAGGCTGGCCACCGCGAGTCGTCTTGTAATAGATGTCTATAGGGGTTGGTCTGTGTGAGCGCCTGACGAAATGTGATGGCAACGTACACTAAATTTCGTATTTTCAATTTCGTATATTTCGGAAACGATAAGAGATAGAGCAAAATGGACTTCAGATTTTGGTTGTCGGTGGCACAATTTTTTTGTTTTCGTATATATACACCTTTTTTTGGACCTATGTGGGCAATATTATGGTCAGTGAAGTTCTAAACGGTCTTAAGCGCCTCCTTTTTAGTAGGAACTTAAGTCATTTTGGAAAATGATTTTTTTTAACAATTTCTGAAACAAAACGAAACAGAAATTAATTTCTTTTGTACCTGTCCAACGCGCCTACACAATTTTAAGACGTTTAGTAACTACTTGCAGCGGCAGTGAGTGAAATTCGTAATCTAAGTTTTTTTCTCGTAAGTTCGACTTACGCTTGACTGTAGATTTCTAATAGGTTTTCCTGTAATCTACAGGTAGAGGGCTATCTCTTGTATTTTTTTGAAAATTTTACGCTAAGTAGTTTCTGAGATAAGGGGGGGGGGGGGAATGGTAATTTTTTGCTTATTTTCTTAAATTACTTCTAAATTACGGTAACAAAAAATATAAAAAATATATATTTCAGATGCTGGTAAAATGATCTTTCATTTGATATGTAACACAATATGGTTTTAATAACTTTGATTTTTAATTTTCAATTTTACCCCCCAAAAGTGACCCCTGTGATTAAATTTCATTTAATTAAATTACATGTCCGTCTTTGGGCTACAGGTTTCCATACGTGTGCCAAATTTCAAGTAAATCGGTCCAGTAGTTTCGGAGAAATCGGCTGTGACAGAGGGACAGACAGACACGCGAGTGATCCTATAAGGGTTCCGTTTTTCCTCTTTGAGGTACGGAACCCTAAAAAGGAAGTTCGAAACGGGTGGCGATAAATTAAAATACGACCGAAGGGAGTGTTTTAAATCGACATGAGTTACGAATTTCCTTTTCGCACGTGTATCGTACGACGTTTTTCAGTACAGATGAGCCTCCGAAGTTCCGACCTGGCATATAATGAGCCACTTCTCGCACTAGTGCGTAAAAAAACACCATCTGTACTGAGTCTGTGTGGTGACGGGTTAAGAATTTCACCATCCCCTTTCTTCCCGTGGGTGTCTTAGAAGGCGACTATGGGATATGGGTTAAATTGTGGCATAGGCGAGAGGCTGGCAACCTGTCACTGCAATTTCACAGTTTCGTTTTCTTTCAACCACTTATTTGCCAAGAGTGGCACTGGAGCTTTAGTAGTTTCATGTGTTCTGCTTACCCCTTTATGGGATACAGGCGTGATTGTATGTATGTATGTACTGAAAAAAATGTTGCATTATTTTGTTACAGATCACAATATAATCAAACACAATGGAGAACATGACAACATATAGAAACTTATATTGGGATTTGAGAAAAAGTTCATGTAAGTATAGCCCGTAAAAAATATATAATCTACAAAATAAGAGCTAATATCATCATCCTCCTTGCGTTATCTTGACATTCGCCATGGCTCATGGGAGCCTGGGGTCCGCTGTGACAGCAAATCCCAAGATTTGGCGTAGGCACTAATTTTACAAAAGCGACTGCCATCTGACCTTGGTAATTAGGCCTTATTGAAATTAGTCCGGTTTCCTCATGATGTATTCCTTCACTTGCAAATATCATATCGTCACTACTTTAAAAAAAAACTTGTATCTTCGTCTGTCAATGAAAAGAAAATTGTAGTAAGTATGTATGGAAAACGTATAGACTTATTGCGTTTTAACTTTGAGGAGCAGCGTGAGATACGAGATTTTTTCAAAGTAGTGACGAAATAAGTTCCGGAAAAGTCATTGGTACGGGCCGGGGCTCGAACCCGCGACCTCCGGATTGAAAGTCGCACGCTCTTACTGCTAGGCCACCAACCCAACACTATACTATTACTTTCTATTAAGGTCAATACGGGGAAGTGTGTCTGGCCTTCACATTTTGCCTTTTTAACCCCCGACGCAAAAACGATGGGGTGTTATAAGTTTGACGTGTCTGTCTGTGTGTATGTCTGTCTGTCTGTGTGTATGTCTGTCTGTTTGTACACAGGCCAAATGTGTAAACAGGCCAAATGGAAAGGCCAGACACACTTACCCTTATATTGATTTAAACTAACACGATCTTAACTCATTTACTCATTTTTTTGTGAATGACATTATTTTCGCATTTTTAATTATTAGTCCATATATATTCTTTGTTTTGCTTTGTAATTCCTGTGACATGTTTATCCCTAATTTTTTAATAATTTTGATGTATAATTGTATAGCCTCATATTGTAACATTTTATATGTAAGTTTATCTCTTTATATGTAAGTTTTCTGGAATATGGTGAGACTCTATTACTATTAGTAGCGAGCCAAGCCAATATACAGTGCACCTGTATAAGTAGAATCTTGGAGATTTGAATATAAAATATTGTACCTGTAAATCCAATATTCACATGCAAATAAATAATTCATTCATTCATTCATATTATTAAATTAAAACGGGAATTAATCGCGTAAAACTTACGATATTTAACCCGACGTTTCGGACATGACATTACGTCCGTGGTCACGGGTAGACGGGTAGACGGGTCTACCCTTGACCATGGACGTAATGTCATGTCCGAAACGTGGGTTTAAATATAAACGTAAGTTTTACGCGATTAAGTCCCGTTTTTAACCCCCGATGCAAAAACGACGGGGTGTTATAAGTTTGACGTGTCTGTCTGTCTGTCTGTGTGTGTCTGTCTGTGGCATCGTCATCATCAAAATCGGCCTACTATGTCGAGGTCGGGGTTTTTTTCAAAATGTTAATTTTGTGGTTAGGTTATAATTTAATAATACACTTACCTTTATGACACTCTTACCCGTGACCTTGCTTATTGTATTTACTAAGTATTATATTTATTTTCAGACCCGGAAATCGACCAGCTACCCCTGATGGAAAGTCCAGGGACCATGCTGGTCATACTGACAGCTTACTTGGCCTTCGTCCTGCGAGTCGGGCCCACTTTTATGAGAAAGCGGCAACCTTACAAGCTGAAGACGACGTTATTGTTGTATAACGCTGTACAAGTAGCGATATCTGCGTATTTAGTGCTAATGGTACGAAATATTTAATTAAGTAACTAACTATTTTGGCTCAGTGATCCAAAGTGATTCTTGGCCTCCGAAACGAGAGATCGCCACCTGTCCCGATCCTGTGCTTACCAGTCACTAGCTTCAACCTGACAGATCCGCCACCACACTGTTCTCCCAGCGATACCTGGGACGACCCGCCGGATGGCCACCAACCGGTCGACTCAAGAACGCTCACTTGACAGCCCGATTGTTTCCCATTTTATGTAAGTGACCGAACCAGCGAAGTCTGTGGGTTTTCGTTTCGCCGATGATATTGGGTTCGGACACTAACTCCTCGATCTCGGCATTTTTCCGGATCCTCCAGGTGTCATCGTCTCTCTGACTAGGTCTCAGGATCTTGCGAAAAATCTTTCTCTCCGCTACCTGTAGCTGACTTTCTTCTTTCAGTGCTAGTGACCACGCCTCACAGCCATACATTAGGATAGGCCGTATGATGGTTTTATATATCCGTAGCTTAGTATGTTTGTTGAGAAGCCTGGACACTAAAACTTTATGAAGGGCTGCACTGCACCGCAAGGAGTTTTGGATGTGTATTTGGATTTCCTCCTCTCTGGTGTTAGTGCCGGTTACAGTGCATCCAATAAAGTACCGAAACTGGTCGACTCCACGATAGACGGTACCCCCTACATGAAGACTATCTCGCCGGATGCGTGTGTTCTTGTAGCGTTTCATGTGGAGGTATTCTGTCTTTTCCTGGTTGATCCTGAGACCTAAAATAACGAAATAATATACGCCTTTTTTTGATGACCGAAGGGGAAACCATTATGGATCTCACTGGCCCGGGAGTAGGCTGTGGGTATGTCTGACTCGTACGGACTAAACCCCCTGGGGCGTTCCGCCGCTCGCTGTTTGGACGGGGTTTCGGGCACTCGGTTGTAGGCCTCCGATACCCCGTCAGCGTTGCCCTTGCGGGCGCTTCTCCAAGGCTGCTTAGGCAGTTTACTCTGCTGAAGGCCCTCGGAACACTGGAGGGCCTTCCAGCTCGGAACCTGGTTCAGGCGAGTGATAGGACTCCCGACCAGTCACCCGCAGGTTCCATGGGCGCCGGAAGAGTTCCGGCGCTCAGCGGTAGAAAAGGTCTTTAGTTCCACCGCTAGCCACGTCGGCCGCAAAAGGATAGGGAGAACGGTGCACCGTAATACCGGCACTCGTCATCCCTTGCGGCCCCACCAAGGTCGCTGGGGGTTGGAAGGGTTGCGCACCGCTATACCATCACGCCTCTCCCCCTGCGATCCCACCTCGGCTACCGAGGGAATGCACAGAGCGGCAACCCATACTGCCGGATCTTCCCTCCCACCGCAGTCTTCCCAGACCCGAGGCCAGCCCTTGCTGCCAGCGCCCAAAACAGGCCGGCCCTGGGTACCTCTTAGCTTCACCGTGGGTGACCAGTCCACGGTTACACGGCAAGGTGGGCACCCTTGGGGGGAATATTATACGCCTACGTGGTGTAATGTAACATGTTACACAGCGAGAATTTGTGCAGTCAGTACGTCGTGTTACGGGCACAGACCAATACAAGTGGGGTGTTCTGTGGTTACGGGGAAACCAGCGACCAACGAGCCGCTAGTTGCTCGCTTTGAGTGCTCCACCTGGCTGTCCTTTGGCGAATCCTTTCACTGTTACGCGGTTCAGTCAGTACAGGTGGGTGCTTCAGATTCAGATTCAGATTGTTTATTTGCATAAAGTACATGTACATGCAAATACAGGTATAGGGTATTTGCTGATCAACGTTAAGGTGTAATTCGTATACAAGGTGCTCGCGAGGAACCCATATAACTTTAACGGCATATTCTTGGTCACATTTTAAGACTAAAATGTCATATAAACTTTTCTAGATTTCGTCTAGTTTCAGAGTTATTGCCAATTTAAAAAAAAAACATTTCCGTATTGTTACTCAGTAGAAAAGGTTTCTTAACGGCGCTGATGCGCAATTGTGGAGCATAGTCTCACAGTAGTCATTGATAGATGTCAAAATGTGACAAGAAAAACTTCCAAATAGTTTGGTTTTTAGAAAAATAAATGAAGGAACTCATTTTAATTGCCAACTTTATGGATAAAAAAAAATTATGTGAAAATACGTCCAAAAAAGTAAAAAAAAAAACAAAAAAATAATTTTTTTTTTGCGAAAAATTTTAAAATTCATATAACATTTTTTCTTTCTTTTTGCCTCAGAAACGCGTGGTTCAAGTTATGCGGGTTCCTCGCGAGCACCTTGTATAAAAAACTGGATCCGCCCTTGATTATTTATTTCGTGAGTAATTCCCGAAAAGTTTGTACATTTGGATCACGTCTCCGATTTTGATAAAAATTGGTAGGCTGATAGAGTCCATGATTCTGAGCAAGATCCACTAGGTTTCCCAAAATGTCCCAGGTAGTTTGTATGAAACCTTCCTTTTTTGTTACCAGATTTCTATACATTTTCGGTAACAAAAAAGGAAAGTTTCATACAAACTGCTTGGGACATTTTGGGAAACCTAGTGGATCATGTTCAGCATCATGGACTCTATCATCCTACCAATTTTTATCAAAATCAGAGACGTGATCCAAATGTACAAACTTTTCGGGAATTGCTGTCGTATTACATATTTTAATTTTTAATTCTAATTTTGTTTCAGTTTGTCAGAAATATCCTTGAGTTTGGTCTTATTCCGAAGACATGCCACATGACACACGACTATTCTCGTAAACAGGTAAGTTATCTACAGTTTACTTTTTAGGATTCCGTACCAAAAAGGTACAATGGAACCCTTATGGTGCTTTATCAGTCTGTCTGTCAGTCTGTCACATTGCTAAATATATCGAGAACTACGTGAGCTATCGATAATTTTGAACAGTTTTGAAAATTGTTAACCTCTACCACAAATATATTATCTGCACCAACAACTACAATCATAAAATTCATAAGCCATTGCAAAAAACGAAGATCAAACGGTTGACAATCTTCCTTAGAAAATTTAAATTTTAAACAGTATTTATCATTAAGTTCCAATGACTACTTGTGGCCATTCATCAGATAACTTTTGTGTCCTCATAATTTTAAACTTCAAAGTCGCATAAAAGTGCGAAGAGGAAAGTAACTCACCAATTAAACGCTAATTATAAGATGTAATGTTTTGAAAAGAAGTGGCCCGCCGAGTTTCTCGCCGGTCCCATAGTGGATACCCGTCTCCAACTGAGGGGGGACTGAAATCTTCTCGAGGCTGAGGCGTAGGGTTAGAGCCGGCGTAGCTTTATTTGACGTTCATAATTGTAATAAGCGCTGGTAGCCTAGCGGTAAGTACGTGCGACTTTCGTTCCGGAGGTCGCGGGTTCGAACCCCGGCTCGCACCAATGAGTATTTCGGAATTTATGTGCGAAATGTTATTTCATATTTGCCAGTCGCTTTTTGGTGAAGGAAAACATCATGAAGAAACCGGACTAATTCCAATAAGGTCTAGTTCACCCTTCGGGTTGGAAGGTCAGATGACAGTCGCTTTCGTAAAAACTAGTGCCTACGAATCTTGGGATTAGTTGTCAAAGCGGACCGCAGGCTCCCGTAAGCCGTGGCAAAAACGTATACCGGGATCAAGGAGGATGATGAATTATGCGCATTGTAATGTGCCTACTTGAAAAATAAATATTTCATTTTCATTTGACGACCGGTCTGGCTCAGTCGGTAATGACCCTGCCTGCTAAGCCGCGGTCCTGGGTTCGAATCCCGGTAAGGGCATTTATTTGTGTTATGAGCACAGGTATTTGTTCCTGAGTCATGGATGTTTTCTATGTATATAAGTATGTAGAGGTATTTATCTATTGAAGTTAGTATGTATATCGTTGCTTAGCACCTATAGTACAAACTCTGCTTAGTTTGGGGCTAAGTTGATCTGTGTAAGATGTCCCCAATATATTTTTTTTTTTCACTCCTTTCGGTCGTATTTTAATTCACCGCCAATTCGCCACACGTTTCGAATTTCCCCTTTTCAGCACCTGTATCGTAATGTCTACTTGCTTCCAGATAATAACCAGCACATGGGTATACCTCATCGCCAAAACCACGGAGTTAGCCGATACAATATTCTTCGTTCTCCGCAAAAAGGACCGGCAAGTCACATTCCTCCACATATACCACCATACAATCATGGTGTTAGCCACGTGGGGGATAGTGAAGTACTGGCCGACAAACGCTCTGATGTTCGCAGGTTGTGTGAACTCGCTGGTGCATGTGGTTATGTACACTTATTACGGATTGGCGGGCCTTGGGCCGAGTGCGACCAAGTATTTGACGTGGAAGAAGTATTTGACTACGTTTCAGTTGGTATGTATACGGTTTTGATCTGTTTGGTTTTTTTATGTTCTGTTTTCATAGTTTTATTTCAAGAGTCGGTAACTATCGCGCTAACTGGAAACAATATTTATGATCCTTTTTTTGTTAATAATTTTTTGAGATTTTACTTTATTAGCCATCCTCTACGGGTTTTCAGGCTTGAAATTTAGTTTTTATTTATTTATTACTAGTCAATAAAATAGTGGGAAAAATCACACTAGTTTGTAGCCTCCAACACTGACATAACTTGCTTTGACAATATGAACGATACACTGGGTGTATTTTTATAACCGGCAATATTTAAGGAGGTGATCATATACCTGACACAGAAATCAAAATACTAAAAAATGTGCACTAGTTTTATTAGTGATTTCCTATATTTCCATAATAAATCGAAGGGTTTTAAAAATTGAAGAAAGGCATGGAAAATTCGCACACATCCAGCAGGCCTCTGTAGCTCAGTTAGTGAGAGTGGCCAGCCGGAAACTCAGTTGGTCGCAGGTTCAAGTTCTGCCGGAGGTGTATTCCATTTTTCCTTTAATTTAAGAATATGTAGCGGCCATAATTTGTTAGTTAAAATAAGGTTCCTAAAAGCTTATTTGTTTTATTACAGGTACAGTTCGTTTCGGTAATAATGCAGTACAGTACAGCAGTAGTCGTCTCGGACTGTCCTCCACAGAAGTCCTTCAATATCTTCGTAGTCTGCAATACAGCGTTCTTCTTACTGCTCTTCAGCCAGTTTTACATGAAATCATATTTGAAGAAGAAGGAATAACATAATAAATATATGTGTAGTTTATTTAGATAAAACAAAGACATAGATATTGTCCAAGGATTATTTATATAAGTTTTACAATTTTAATACTAAGAATCGTACCTTCATTTTTTTAGCGCCATCTATTGAATACTATCATAACTACACTACTGATGATGCATACAATTTTTTTTTTCTTCAAAATGTGTATTGACGTGATATCCTGATATTAAAATAAAGATTTAAAGAAGCATGTCATTTGTTCTTATAAACAATAAAAACACGCAAAAATATTTGGTTTTGGCCACTTATATATGATTTTGGCCACTTCCAAGCTGCGAAACAGCGCCATCTAGTTTTAGGCCTAAAAGTCATACATTTCAGGGGTACGCTTTTTTGTATGGGATTTGTCTGTCCCGGTATTATATGGTCCTTGCCTTGATAATGTCTAATAAAAAATGCACCTGGGAACCATCAAGAAAAATGTACGGTCGACTAGATAGCGCTTACAGACCTTTTGTTGATTCTCGGCTAGATGGCGCTAATATTAATAATTATCAATTTAAAGGCTAATTCAAAGGTACACGGTGTCAGAGAGATCCTTATCTCAATACATAAGGACCTTGTAGGAACGCCACATTACACCGAGTGTAAATTTTGTAACAACACGCAATATGGAATGTGATATGATGGTCTGGCTAACGTAGGAAAATTTTGGCTATTTTTTTGCCAGTTCAGCATTGGCCTAGCTCATAATAAAAGTTTTTCCTTATGACCTCAGGAGTCACTATGCAAAGATTGAACTATCCTGTTTATTTTACCTTGTATAACCAACTCCTTAAATATTGTCTGTTATAAAAATTACACCCCGTAATTATGCGAGAAGTACCTAAGATTTCAGGGTTATATGAGCTCGGAAATATAGCCGCCGGCAAGGAATTCCATTCCTTGGCAGTGCGCATAAGGAAAGGCGATTAGTCGGCGACTAGTCGGCAAAAAAGGCCGATTAGTCGGCACATTATAAGTGATGGATAAACAGTACAAACATAAATTAACAGCTGATATTGTTGTATTATGAACCTATTTGTTATGTTGTTAGTCAAAAGAAGAACTGCGGTAATCACAGAAAGAAATGTCCTACCAAGGACTATCGGTTTCATAGGCAGGATTCCTACCCACTTAAGCCATACCGTTTGTTAAAAATGGAAATTGTATATCAATATTCTCATTAACCTTTGAACCTTTAAAAAATAATGAAAAGCGCCAACAAACGACCAATGTAATTCAAAAATTTTGATAAATTACTCGAAAATTATGTTCTGGCCGACTAGCCGACTAGTCGGCCGACTAATCGGCCACCCAAGCGCCGACTAGTCGGTAGTCGGCCTAGTCGGCCAAATCAATAGTCGGTACATCCCTAGAAATCAACCAAGTAAAGATGGAAACCGGCCGTGCGTCTAAGAGTCCGATGGTAGAACGCCCCATTTGCGGTGGTCCCCATTCTCTCGTCCTCATTGGTCCCTAACAGTAAACTGGAGCGGTAGACCTCCCCTCACACACTGCACGGTGTTCACTCGTGAATCCACCCTCGGCACTCGTCGCGTGGTCGACGCCGGTGAGACGCTGCAGGCCCGCAACACCGCCGCCAGACCGGCCAGCGACTGCATCTCGCCCAGCCGTGAGGCTGCACACAGAACATTCATCATTTTAACACGAGAACGCAAGACCTCAATCTGAGTTATAGGATGAAATAGAAATAAGACAACAACTATTAAAATCTAACTAGGCGGACCCAGTTCAAGATGTACACGTTTGTCAAAGAATATATTCCTTACACTTTCCAGTGACTTACCTACGCATGATCGGGGTCCATCTCCGAAGGGCAAATACACGTATTTATGTCGCTGTTTTACTTTCTCGGGATCAAATCGATCTGGCTGAAAGTTTTGCGGGCTGTCGAAGTATTTCTCATCGTTCTGCAGCGCTTGCATCGGGATCACTATCCTCACGCCGGGGTCCACGGTCATCCCCAGCTCAGGAAATGTGTAGGGCCGAGCGCACACTCGAAGCAGCACGCCCCCCGGTGGAAATATCCTCATCGCCTCCTTAAAAGCCATACTTAGCAGTTTCATCTCCGCCACGGCGTCGTAACACAACTTATTATCATATTTCCGAAGCACTTCATCTATCTCCAATTGTATTTTTAATTGTAATTCAGGATTAAATGCAAGTTCATGCAAAGTATAACTTGTTGCCGACGAGGACGTCTCGAAACCCGCTATAAAGAATAGGAACGCCTGTGCCACCATCATTTTCAAATCCATTTCCATCTCCACCGTCACAGGCGTACCATCTGGGCTGTGGTGTTCGATCGATTCTCCTACGATCTTTCCCTTACGTTCTAATTCCAGGAGTAGGTCGATGAAATCATTGCGGCCGCAGGGCTTGCATTGTCTATCTTTTCTGACTTTCTTAACGAAACTGCAAAAAGCTTCAGAGATATTTTCCGGAACAACACGTATGTAACGTCTTAACGGAGGGAACAGTTCCCACATAGTGAACCTTATTACGACTGAGAGCCGTTTTGTAAAAAAGAGCCGGCCTAGTTTTCTGAAATGGGAGTGTTCGTCGTCTAGAGAGTTGGTGTCGACGCCGAAGCCGCAGGCGGCGATGAAGTCGGTGGTGAAGCGAGCCATGAGGTCGCGCGCGTCGACGACGCCGGAGCCGGGGCGGGCCGCGGCCGCGCGCGCCGCGCCCTGCAGCCGCTCCGCGCACCGCGCCACCAGCGGGAACATCGCCTTCAGCCGCGCCGAGGTGAACGCTGGCGCCACCAGCTGCCGCGTCAGCTTCCAACGGTCGCCATCTATGTGGAAAAGACTGGCGTGCAACGGCTCAAGCTCCGGGTTTCTGCCCACGCCGCGTCGGTAAAAATATGTACGAAGTTGGTCTAGCTACTGGAGATAAATGAGCGGACTGTATAACTTTTATAAAAATATATTAATAACAATAAATTGACCGTTACAATCAAATCAGAGCGCGGCGCGTACAGTCTATATCGCGAGCGGGACGGACGCGGGCCGTCGTGTTTCGTGTAGCGCGGTCGGTGCGAGAATGTTCTGCCCGGGGGCGCGGGGCGCGGGGTCCGGGCGCACGGCGCGCGGCGCGGGCGCGGCCATGGATGGACGACCGGTTTTAGTCCGAGCGTCCAGGGTTTGAAGATGCACTGGTGCTATCAGCACCATATACTCCCGGCGTTGAAGACCCATTGTCTTCAAGACTGTGGATTGGAAGAGGGCATATCGTATTAAAGGCACGACGTATGATTCCCTTCTTTGTTTTGATGTCTGCTACTCTGGCGACTCCATCTTTCCCAGGTAGCACATTGACGATACGGCCCATTAGCCACATAAGAGGCGGCTGGTTGTTCTCTTTCACTACCACCATGGTTCCTACTTCAAGTCTTCCTCTGGAACTACGCCACTTGGTCCTCTGTTGAAGGTTGACGATATACTCGGTTGAGAAACGATTCCAAAAATGCTGTCTGAGAATCTCGATCCGTTGGAACCTTTGGAGACTTGAGATATTCTGGCTGGAGACTTGTCGATGTGGCACGGACGTGAGAGATCTCCCAATAAGGAAATGTGATGGAGTGAGGGGTGTAAGGTCAGATGGATCGTCGGAAAGAGGTGTAAGCGGCCGTGAATTTAAAATTGCTTCGACCTGGCTAAGGCATGTGGTCATTTCTTCGAAGGTAAGATGCGTAAGGCCTAACACTCGACGTAAATGATGCTTTACGGATTTGACGGCAGACTCCCATAAGCCGCCAAAATGGGGGGTATACGCGGGAATAAATGAAAAGTTAATACCCTCAGCAGCCCTATCCTTGGCTAAATCTTGGTTTAGCACATGAGTGAGCTCGTTGGCGGCGCCAACAAAGGTAGTGCCATTATCCGAAAATATGGTTCTTGGCTTCCCTCGACGAGCTATAAACCGATCGAGTGCTGCAATAAAAGCTTCCTTAGTAAGGTCAGAGACAAGCTCCAAATGAAGTGCCCGTGTTGCTAAGCAAACGAAAATGCAGATGTATGCCTTTATAAGTCTGCAGCCTCTACCCTTGCGATCGGCTATCAAAATAGGTCCTGCGTAGTCAGTACCTGTTTCTATGAATGGAAATTCTAGATGTAACCGCTCCTTTGGTAAGTTTCCCATTACAGGTTGAATGGTTTCTGCCTTGAGTCGAATGCAGCGGATACATTTTCGCACTGTATGCTTTACTAAGTTGCGACCCCCAAGTGTCCAGTAATTTTGACGTAATATGGACATAAGTAATTGAGGACCTGCATGGAGGGCGCGAAGATGCAACATTCTAACAAGAATCTTAATTATAGGTTGTTTACAACAAACAATTATTGGGTGCTTAACACCGTAATCGTAAAAGGAATTAAGAAGTCGACCACCGACCCTGATAAGGCCAGCGTCGTAAAATGGAGACAATGATTTGAGTCTGCTTTGCTTAGGTAACTCCTTCCCCAATTTTAGCAGGTCATAGTCTTCAGGAAATGCTGTTTGCTGAGACACTCGAAGGATTAAAGTTGACGCAGCAGATAATTCAGAGGTGGTAAGGTAACCTTGTCTTTTATTACTAGTATTACGACAATTGTAAGTGAATCGTTGTATGTAGGCAATTACCCGCTGTATTTTTGCATAATCTGAGCGATTATTGATCAATGTCTGAATGACATTGGCGTCATCTGAATTGTGTGAAGTGATGACGAATGATTTATTTTGTGTTATAGTCTCTGGTAATTGGATTTCACTTTCATAACCAGGTGCGGTCGGCCACTGTGAAGAATCAGAGGATAGAAATGATGGCCCTGACCACCACAAAGAAGAAGTTTGTATAAGTTCTGCATCAAGACCCCGAGACACGAGATCAGCAGAATTATCCTTAGAAGGCACGTAACGCCAACATTCTGCTTGAAAGCTGTCTTGTATTTCGGAGATCCGGTTTTTTACGAACGGTCGTAGAAGAGCCGGAGAAGATTTTAACCATCCAAGAACAATCATGGAGTCGCACCAAAATGTGCAACGTTCTGGTTTCAAGGTCAGCGACTCCAGGACCTTTGCACACAGTCTTACCCCTAACAATGCTGCACAAAGTTCGAGTCGAGGAATAGTCGTGGCCTTGATAGGTGCAATTTTGCTCTTGGAGGCCAGAAGACGCACACACACAGAGCCATCCCCAGCCACGGAGCGGACGTAAAGGCAAGCTCCATATGCCTTTTCTGAAGCGTCCGTAAACACGTGAAATTCAATCAAAGTAGCTGAATCACCTAATATCCATCTTGGTATATTTACACCATTTAGGCTAGGTAGTGTTTTAGCAAAATTATTCCATGCTGTAAGTAGTCTACCCGAAAGAGGCTGATCCCAATTAATTTTGTCTACCCATAATTTTTGCATCAAAATTTTAGCTTCTACAATGCAAGGTGTAACTAAACCAAGAGGGTCAAACACCTGCGCTATGGCTGACAATATAGTGCGTTTGGTAACTACTGACGGAACTGTAATGTTTATTTTAAAGGTCAACGTATCCAGGGCACTATGCCAGTTAATGCCAAGTGTTTTTGACAATTCTTTTTCACTTAAGTTAACGGTATGATTGAGAGAAGTCTCATTATTATTGATTTGCTTCAAAATATTTTCGTTATTTGATTGCCACTTACGAAGATTGAATTTCGCTGAGCGAAGAGTGTCTATGACCTTTTGACATAAAGACACGGTATCAGCAATTGACTGTGACCCTGACAAGAAGTCATCTACGTAAAAGTCCTTTGATATTGCATCCTGCGTTTGCTTATCTAAAGAGTCCTGTGCCAATTGGAGAAGACAGCGTGTGCTCAGATAAGGCGCTGACGCTGTACCATAGGTCACTGTATTAAGCGTGTAAATTTTTATAGGTTGCGAGGGGCTAGACCGCCAAAGAATTTTTGAAGAGACCGTTGATCTTCGTCGACCAGAATTTGTCGGTACATCTTTTCTATGTCCGCAGACACTACAAACTTATGTTGACGGAATCTAAGTAGGATAGCGAATAAATCATCTTGGATCCTAGGTCCAACCAGCTGGATGTCGTTCAAGGACTTTCCAGACGTGGTGGCAGCAGACGCGTCAAAAACCGCCCTTAGCTTGGTAGTGGTGCTATCTCTCAATATGCCATGATGTGGCAAGAAGTATGATTGTCGCGAAGTGTCATGAAAGCTTTCACTCATGTGACCTAAGGTTTCATATTCAGTCATAAAGTCAATGTATCGGTCTCTGAATAAGGGATCCCGATCAAACTTTCGCTCTAAGGAAAGGAACCTGCGTCTAGCCAGTTCAAATGAGCTCCCCAATACGTCTGGAGACTCCTTCAACGGCAACGTGACTACAAAGCGTCCCTCTTCATCGCGTTTTGTTGTAGTAGTGAAGATTTGCTCACATGTATTTTCGTCTACGGTGAGATTATGTTTCGAAGGTATTGTGTCAAGCTCCCAAAATGGAGATAGATCTATGCCTGTTTGTTGGTCATTAAGAAAGAAACAAACAGGATTATGAGGTTTGTTACGGGTTGGCTGATGCAAAGAGCCCACGACGAGCCAGCCGAGTTTGGTTTCAGCAAGAAGTGGATTTTGTTTACCAAGATCTATACGCCCTGAACCAATAACAGCCCAAAAGACTGGGGCACCTACCAGAAGGTTAATTGAAGACGGTTCATAATAAGAGGGGTCAGCTAAACAAAGTCCTGAAGGTATAGGTACTTCCTGAACGTTCAAAAATTGATCAGGTATGGGTCGTGTGACCTTAGATAATATGTAACAATCAATGTCTGTCTTAAAAGTTCCATCGCGAGACTCCATATGAAGAGAGCAAGCTTGGACACTTTTTGTCTCTTGGTCTTCTAAGCCAGAAGTATTAGAAATTACAGGGCGTGTTGTCAATGACAGTTCACTAGCCAAACTCTGCGAAATGTAATTTGCAGTGCTGCAATTATCAAGCATGATCCTAACTGTGTGGAATTGACCCTTGCTATCACTGACCTTCACCAGAGCTGTGGAAAGGAAAACATGTGGTGTTACGTTGCCCATGTCATGATTGTTCGCAGACAAGGATACGTGTTCCGAGGGTGTATTTGTGTCATTATGTGTGTGCAACAACGTATTGTGCCTGACTTTGCAATATTTGCAATGACTAAGACTGCATTTTGACTCATGATGGCCAGGGCGCAGGCAGTTAAGGCATACCTTACACTCCTTGGCCTTAGTCCAACGTTGGTCAACCGGCAACGCTCTGAAGGTGTCGCAATTGAAGATATAATGGGTCTTGTTACATAAGGGACAAGGTTTAATATGATTTTTTATACTGTCATGTTGACTTGAATTGGCTAGGAAACTTTTCGGCTTACTGGCCGATGATGATGATGAGTCTGCCTTAGACTTGCTATTTTTCGATTCCTCTAATGTTTCAAGAAGATTACACCTGTTGCTCAAAAATGTAAGGAAATTGTCAAGTGATGGAGGCTCCGACAATGAGTTTCTATGCTCCTCCCATTTCCTACTCGTAATGTTGTCTAACTTTGACGACATTATATGAATCACTAAAGTATCCCAATGATTAACTGGCTGATCAAGGGTAGCCAGTGCTCGAAGATTTTTATTTGCAGTATCAACTATTGTTCGGAGACCATGGCAAGATTCTCGATGAAGAGGGTCTATGTTAAAAAGAGCTTGAACATGGTTATTTACCAATAATTGTTTGTTGTCATACCTATCGCAAAGCAATTTCCATGCTGCGTTATAATTTTCTGCTCTAAAATCTAAGCTACGGATTACTATGGCTGCACTTCCATGAAGAGAAGCACGTAGGTAGTGGAATTTATTGATATCATCTATGGATTTCTCTGTATGTATTAATGAGACGTAAATATCTTTAAATTCCAACCAATTTTGACAGCCGCCGCTAAAATGTGGCAGATTTATTTTTGGCAAGCGTACGTTACCTGGCTTGCAAGTTATGACAGTAGGGCACTCATCGGAACCTACCTCTGACCTGGCGCTGGCGTTATCCTTAGCGCGCTGACTACGATGACGCTCCAAAAGTTCGCGCGCGGTGGCGAGCTCGTGGTAGTAAGTCCCTTCAAACTGCTCTCGATCGGTATACAGCTCGCTCGGGTCCTCCACTAGCTGCTCCAACTCGCTCTGAAACGTGTCATATGGCTCATATAAAGCATCTATTTTATTTATGCGTAGGTCTAATTCGACCAATTGTGGCTCACTTAATTGATTACAAGATTTTGCCGTAGCCAAATATGCAGAAAATTGCGTAAGCTTAGCTTTAAGCGTTCCACGTTTTTTAATTAATTCTTTGATGCGCGCTTCTGTAGCCATTTTGCTATTAATGTTTGAAAAAAAAAATTAAAAAAGAAAAAAAACGCAATTCAAGACTAAAATTTTACTAAGTATGAATGTACTAAGCATTAATTATGTTGCCAAAGAATTTTAAATAGCAACGCTAAACTCAACTTTGTTATTAACTTTTTGCAGGCGCTAAAATTTATACTACGTTTAGGAAATTGTGATATTGCTATGAAAAAATTCGTGGCACTAAAACGCTTATCTCGACCAACCCACTTTTTGCTATGAAATTTATTTATGATTTAATTTTACTCTTTAATGAAATTGACTTTTATTAAATGAAGATAATTAAGATGTAAACACGAAATAAAGCTTTGTAAGATTGAAAATGATAACTTTAGATATGCAAATATGATAGAAGCAATTTTAAATAGACTATTTTGATAGTAACTTTACTGGAATGATTTTAAATGTTAATTTAATTACTATGGGAATGCAAACCAAAGTAAGGGGAATAATGGAATGATCTCACAGTTATGCTATCCGTAAATGTAGGCCGGTAGGTAGTGAGCTCCAATCCCGACGATTTCTCTCGATGATTGATGTATGTATATTTGCATTCGATGTACACCCGGTGTTGTTGTTTTTATTGCACGTAGTTCGTAGATAATGCTGCGCTGCAGGGGCCGTGCACTTCGAAGTTATGATGAACACGGCGAAGACCTCAGTTTTGTGTAGCAATCACGAAGACAACTTAAGACGGGCGGTTGTAGATGACGAATTGAAGATGTACTTTTCACGATGAGCTGCGACCTTCACTCGTAGATCCGTCGTTATAAGTTGCAGTACGACGGGCGCGATATAACGGTGGTATTTTAAATCGCGCTTGTAACGGTCCACTGTCAATTTCAACGGCGTTTAAGGACCATATGTTGGTCTAGCTACTGGAGATAAATGAGCGGACTGTATAACTTTTATAAAAATATATTAATAACAATAAATTGACCGTTACAATCAAATCAGAGCGCGGCGCGTACAGTCTATATCGCGAGCGGGACGGACGCGGCCGTCGTGTTTCGTGTAGCGCGGTCGGTGCGAGAATGTTCTGCCCGGGGGCGCGGGGCGCGGGGTCCGGGCGCACGGCGCGCGGCGCGGGCGCGGCCATGGATGGACGACCGGTTTTAGTCCGAGCGTCCAGGGTTTGAAGATGCACTGGTGCTATCAGCACCAAATACTAATAATATTATCAGTATAAAAAACATGTTTACTGCTTGCAATACAAATGATAATTGAAAAGAATCGTCGGACTCGGCTCGATCGGTGAGATATTTCGTCAACGTATCAATATTATCACGATTTTCTTACGTCAAACTAAACAATATCTATTCGAACGTAATGTGTTTAAATAGTATCATAAAATAGGAAATATTACTTACTCACGATGGCTCATAAACTGACTTCAAACTACATGGGGTAGGTACCTCTGATTCTAATAACGAAAGTAACGTATCCCGATATCGGTATATGCTACGTAGCATTTTATTGGAATTTGATGCAACTTGTGAGGTTTACAACGTCTCTTTACGTGCGCTATTATTATTATTATTAGGAGCCTGCTGTGTCCCACTGCTGGGCAAAGGCCTCCCCCCTCTTTTTCCATGCTTTTTTTTACGTGCGCTACCGTAGATAAAATAATTACGTGAATTTTGACAACCCTAAATAGCCGAAAGGGATAGTGCCATGCATAAGAAAGGGACAACCTAATTCGGCCCTGAACTGCTGTTAAAGTTTTTCTAGAAAGTATTCTTTCTATATTATGATTACTTAGCAGTTTGAGTTTATTCAATGATTACGATTTACGAGTTAATAGGTGCGTGGTCTACCAAAACATCTTGATTGTTGAATCTAATGAAACACATGATTTTTTAATCTAACGCGCGCGCTTGGTGTTCATTATTTACGGGAATTAAAGTCAGTCGATCAACTCGCTTCGCGTGTGACGTCACCGATTTTAAGACAGAATGAAAAGGGCTAAATATCCAAGATATTAAGACGTTTGATCTTTTGTTATTTATTTACATAGCCAGTCCATAAAACATTGCCTGTTATAAAAATTACACCCCGTATTTATGTGTATTTTTTTGTAATTATTTTATTTTTTATTAGGGTTACAATGAAGATATTGGACGGTATCATCTTGAAGGCGCCTTCTTCTTCAGTGGGTTCCTCAATGCTGTCAATTGCGTATCCTTCCACTGAAGAGTGAATAGGCTATTACTGAACCAGTGAGCGACAACCTCGGCCTTGTCGTCACTTTCCATCAGGTGCGACTAAGGTTTTATAAAAAACCAGTTTATATAAAAAAAAGAAGACCAGAATAAGGTGTTCCCTGAAAAATACGACCTCGGTCTCTTCCAAACAAGAGCAAATAGGTTATTATTAAATCGGTGAGCTCCTTAGGCCGATAGTCCACTATCATATGTTTATCATAGAAATGTGATCATAGGCAACATGCCGTCATTTTTCTTTACGGAGAAAAATGGACGCATACCGACCTATGATCATATTTCGACCTACGCACAAATCCACAAGTGGACATCTTCACTGATAACTGGCCCCAGCCACAGTATAAGGAACATTCAGTAGTTAATCTCCGGCAGGTAGATGCGGGCGGTCTCTACTGCGCAAGGTCACGCAGGGTTGAACAAAATTACTATAAAGTTAATCAATCAACTTCGTACAAAGTAAGTTGTTGTTATCTAAATAATAGGTACTATTAGGTAACTGTAAGTGTTAGTATAACAATACCACACCAGTCAATATTGAATACACAAAAAAATATTATTCATATATTAGTCTCATAAGCGCAATACTAGATTGTGTAACGATCCCGAGCAAAATGAGATATTCACGGGGACGGCTTTTCACATTACGTATATGTGGTAATTTATATGTTATACTTAGATATTATTTAAAACAAAAACGCACTTTCTACTACGTACCATTCAAGTAGGTACGTGTTTTTTTCTTAAATACTGACGAAATAGGATTTACATAAAATGTCTGAATAGATGGTTCCACAATATTTAAGTAGGTACCAAACTTTCGAGATAAGATATATCGCATCATCTACCTAAATAAAAAACAAGTATTTGGTTGCAAAGTAATTAATGTCGTTACAGGTAAATCCTTATTGATTTAAATGCATCACTATATCTCACTTTTACCTAACGCTGCAAAAATATAAGTATAAAAACCACTTACTTTTCTGGAAGTCTAGGAATTGTGAAGAATGTTATATCCGGATTTTTAGAACTGTTCTCCATACATCCATAAACACTACAGTAACGAAATTACCTCGGCACTGACGTCATTTTCACACACACATCAAAACAGCGCGCAAACGCGGCCCCGACTGTCCAGCCCAATAATTACCAGTTTCGCATGTTTTCGCTGCATGCGAGGGGAGGGAGGGGGACACACCGCGCGGCGTGAAGTTTGTAAGAAGAGTTATTACTGGTTTATACTGTGCCCCAGCTAGCGTCCAGGTGCCTCGACTACTGCGAGAGTAAGGTGAATGACATGACTGTGAAATTGTGAATGACTGAATAATTGAATATATGTAGTAATTGTTAAATGTATTTTTTAGCATAGTCAAAAAAGCAAGTGTAATTGGTATTTATAACCGTTCTTGTGTAATAAAAAAAAAAGATAGTGGACTATCGGCCTTATAAGTAGACTGTCTTCACTTTCCATCAGGTAAAAAAATAAAACTAACTTTGGATATTATTGTCGGTCCTCCATAGGTTCTTATCTTTCAAATAAGTACTTACATAGCTTTGTGCAGTTTTCATATATTCGGGTATGTGGGCCATTTTTTTAAAGTTGTCCACTCCACTTTTTTTGTAACATGGGTATTTTTTACGCGATTAATAATCAGAATTTTTCGAACCTTCCATTCCGTTACCGCCATACAAAATGTATGAAAAAATGGTAACGGAATGGTAAAAAACCTTGGGACATTTTTTTTTTCCTATTAGAATGGAAAGAGCTCGCGATTCTGAGTGGAAACCACATAAAAAATTCCAAATCCAAAAAAAAGTGGGGTGGACATTGGACAACTTTGAAAAAAATGGCCCATGTAGACCTTGACAATGGACTCGATTTCGATGTTTCAATGAAATGGTAGTATTGTAATTATTAAACAACTTGCTGTATATGAAAGTTAAGTTTAGTATTAATGACATGATTTGTAGGTACGTATACTGTCACGACAAGTTCCTACTTGTATACCTAAGTCAAAACTTGATATCATGATATTCATGATATTAAAATAAAGATGCATGTCATTTGTTCTTATAAAAAATAAAAATACGCAAAAATATTTGAAAAAAATATGATTTTTGCCACTTCCAGGCTACGAAACAGCGCCATCTAGTTTTATCCCTAAAAGGCCCATACATTTCAGGGGTACACTTTTTTGAATAGGCTTCGTCAGTCCCGGAATATACGTCCTTGGGTTTGTATGTTCGCATTTCACGCTCGCTGCGCCATCTATGCAGTACAATGTATACTACGTAGACTGTGTACAAACACACTCGCTTAGCGTTGGACAGAAGAATACAGTAGCAAAGTTAACGAGAATTTTACTAGATGGCGCTGTTTTCTTGGCACACAAGTGACAACACGAGCAATAATATTGCTACCAGATTGCTACCAAAGACATATATTATGTAACTCCGTCTTCGTAAAGACCGATAAAGTCTAAGAAAAAAACGTACCTCGAAGCCACGGAGAAAAAGGTACGGTGGCCTAGATGGCGTTACTACTTCGGGGAACGCTTGGGAAATGCTAACAATATGGGCCAAATTGTCAAAACGGAGGTTCAAAAGTTTTAAGCTTGTGTCGAGTGATGGCAGTCTATGCACTGTGATTACACATTCTACTTTGACAGTAACTTTCTATAATACCATAGAGGAAATAAGTAAGGGAAGAGTTGTAACTCCATACATCAGTAAATGCGAGTTATTTGTAGTGACATCTATCGTCATTCACTCGTCAATCACGCGCCAACTAGCGTAAATTATCAGTACTGCTACTTGTCAATAGACGTCACGACGTACAAAAAGTCTATTGCTCAACAATTTTTAGCTAATATTACAATAGTATTAATCAGTACTTTGCTTTCAATTACTTCAGCTTATAATATAAGGTGTAAACTGTTTTAATATTACATTTTTGGCAGACGCAATACTGTCGGCACCTAGTGTCGAGTAGCAGTACTGATAATTTACGCTAGTTGGCGCGTGATTGACGAGTGAATGACGATAGATGTCACTACAAATAACTCGCATTTACTGATGTATGGAGTTACAACTCTTCCCTTACTTATTCCTCTATGATAATACTCTATCCTCTTTGCTACAGATATAATAGAGCGAAAAGATTTTCCTTCGTATGTTTACGGAAACATACGAACGTGTTATGCGATTTCAATCACTCTTAGTACAAGACGTACTGCCACTGAACTAGCATGACAAATACGAACGTTTCCGGAATAATACGAAGGACAAGCTTTTGCACTACATCTGTATAATATCAAGGAGTTCGAAGTGAGTTGCTGAAATTTAATAGTTATTTGTTATACACGAGCGAAGCGAGTGGTTCGAGAATATAATCCTGAGCTTGCGAGTTTTTCAATACACGAGAAGTAAAATACATTTGCACTCGTGTGTAACACAAAACCCCTTTTCCCCTCACTATAGCAAGGAAAGTACAGCGCAAAAATAGTTATTTGTTTTACAAGGGGGCAAAGTTGTTGTTTAACCGCACGTGCCAATATTGATACCCGAGCAAGCGAAAGATTCCAATATTGAACCGCGAGCGTAGCGAGAGGTTCAAAAAGTGGAATCTTGAGCGTTGCGAGGGTTTCAAGGCACGAAGGTTAAACAAACTTTGCCACCGAGTGAAACACAAAATCTTTCACCACACCAACACGAACAAAATACTGACTATAAAATATCAAACTAAATCAAATCCATTAATCTATTCAATATTTATGATTCAAAATCATCATTTATAGGTAAATTCTAGCAGCCAGCTTAAGACATCAAGTTAAAATTTGTATGAAATTACTTTGCACCTTGTGGATAAAATGCAATTTTGCTATCTGTTTTCGAATAGCAAAGTAAGCCTTTACCAGTTGGTGTGGTGAAAACGCGTTTATCACTGCTTCCAGTAGTTCCACAGGTGGTAAAACATGTTCATCACTAGATTAACCCGCTTTTATCAATTTTAAAGCAGAAAATTTGACTCTATTTAAGGTCAAATTACTTTATCCACTAGTGGATAAAATGCGTTTTTACCCGCTGGTATTAAAGGACACGTGTTTCCGAGCTAGTGAGGGGAAAAAGTATTTCACAATTTAAATTAGGTATTTCACTGTGCATTTTTTCTGCTTCCTGCTTTTCGCTATATGCACGACAGGTGCTGCCCTCATTTTGTGGCATGTGGCATGTTTAGATGGCGTTGGTGTGTAGTCTACGAGTCAACCCCCGCGGTGGCATATGCGTGTTGCCGACTGTATCATTCCTCACTTTGTTGATGCGATTCGTTGCAACTTGTTGAAATTTACACTATAATATACCTTTTCCCCTCACTAGCTCGGAAACACGTGTTTTGTCCTTTAATACCAGCGGGTAAAAACGCATTTTATCCACTAGTGGGTAAAGTAATTTGACCTTGAATAAAGTCAAATTAACTGCTTTAAAATTGATAAAAGTAGGTGAATCTAGTAATAAAGATGATTTACCACCTGTGGAACTATTGGAAGCAGTGATAAACGCATTTTTTGCGTTTTAGTTTCCTCGCTATAGTGAGGGGAAAAGTTTTGTGTTACACTCGGGTGCAAATGTATTTTACTTCTCGTGTGTTAAAAATCTCGCAAGATCAGGATTATATTCTCGAACCACTCGCTTCGCTCGTGGTTCAACAATAGAATCCTTTCACTTGCTCGTTTTTCAATTCCACACTCGGCGTTAAAATACAACTTTGCCCCCTTGTATAACAAATAACTACCTATTCTTAATTCTGAACAAGGACGATATAATACCAGGACAGACAAAAGCCCATACAAAAAAGTGTACTTTTGAAATGTACGGGCCTTTTTGGCTTAAAACTAGATGACGCTGTTCTGCAGCCAGGCAGTGGCCAAAATCATATTTTCCCCAAATATTTTTGCGTGATTTTGTTTTTTATAAGAACAAATGACATGGTTCTTTATTTTTAACCCCCGACGCAAAAACGACGGGGTGTTATAAGTTTGACGTGTCTGTCTGTCTGTCTATCTGTCTGTTTGTCTGTCTGTGTGTGTGTCTGTCTGTGGCATCGTAGCGCTCGAACGGATGAACCGATTTTGATTTAGTTTTTTTTGTCTGAAAGCTGAGTTAGTCTGGAGTGTTCTTAGCCATGTTTCATGAAAATCGGTCTACTAGGTCGCGGTCGGGGGTTTTTTCAAAATTTTAATTTTGTGGTTAGGTTAGGTTAGGTTATTTATAAGATGTTGCGGAGGAGTGCCGAAACGTGCCTGCGACCTCGTCCTGTAAGCCCTGAGGCGGCAATCGAGGGGTTTTAGTGGGTACACCATGGGTCTCATTAGTCTATATGGGAGTCCCACATAACCATCCCAGGCCGATCCCTGCGCCTGGGATGGTATGCGTAATGCATTTCCCCTCGTTAAAAAAAAAAAAAAAGGTTATTTATAAGATCAAATGACAGGGTAAGTAATACGAGATATAAGAACGTATCGTATATTACTTATAAAATATACGCTCACTTTGTATAAGCTTGTTCAGCATAACGTTCACTGGTTATAATGCTCAAAATCGATAATAGCAAATAATCTAATTTCGAAGTGGATAATGTTTATTCTCTATAATATCAGTGTATATAAAGATTAACGTATATAACGTTAGAGAGACCTAATGTTTATAAGATATATTAATCAATTATTCTAACATCAAAAGGTGTAATGTTCATAATATCTAAGATCTATGTTTATAAAGTTTGGGATACCCAATATTAATAACATATATTTTTCAATTAATCTAACATCAAAAGGCGTAATGTTCATTCTGTGTGTAAGATTTTAAATGCATAATAACCTAACTTAACCCACTTTCTTAGCAACAGTTTTGTGTGCGGGTCGCAGTTCTAACCTAACCTAAACCTACTTTCTTAGCAACAGTTTTGTGTGGGGGTCGCAGTTCTAACCTAACCTAAACCTACTCTCTTAGCAACAGTTTTGTATGGGGGTCGCAGTTCTAACCTAACCTAAACCTACTTTCTTAGCAACAGTTTTGTGTGGGGGTCGCAGTTCTAACCTAACCTAAACCTACTTTCTTAGCAACAGTTTTGTGTGGGGTCGCAGTTCTAACCTAACTTAAACCTACTTTCTTAGCAACAGTTTTGTGTGGGGTCGCAGTTCTAACCTAACCTAAACCTACTTTCTTAGCAAGTGGGGTCGCAGTTCTAACCTAACCTAAACCTACTTTCTTCGCAACAGTTTTGTGTGGGGGTCGCAGTTCTAACCTAACCTAAACCTACTTTCTTAGCAACAGTTTTGTGTGGGGGTCGCAGTTCTGACCTAACCTAAACCTACTCTTTTAGCAACAGTTTTGTATGGGGGTCGCAGTTCTAACCTAACCTAAACCTACTTTCTTAGCAACAGTTTTATGTGGGGGTCGCAGTTCTAACCTAACCTAAACCTACTTTCTTAGCAACAGTTTTGTTTGGGGGTCGCAGTTCTAACCTAACCTAAACCTACTTTCTTAGAAACAGTTTTGTGTGGGGGTCGCAGTTCTAACCTAACCTAAACCTACTTTCTTAGCAACAGTTAAATGTTATATATGGAGAACGGTATGGTGTATAAACTGATTTAACTGATATTAAGCTAATATTATAATCGTTATATTAAGTAATGTTATTTATGGTGGACGGTATACTTAGTGTATGGTATCTAAACTGAAATTAGCTAATTTAAATATTATATTAAGAAATGTTATGCATGGTGAACGGTATCCGTTGTGTATGGTATATAAACTGAAATTAAGTAACGTAAACGTTATACTAAAAAACGTTATGTGAAACTAATATTATGGCAATTCAGCGTTATTTCTTACAAAAGTATTGATGTTGGTGTTATATCTAACGTTCATTATTGCTGCTGAACGTTAGTAACATGAAATTATATATATTAACGTTATATCTCGTGGGACGCACCCCAAATGACATGGTTCTTTATTTTTAACCCCCGATGCAAAAACGAAGGGGTGTTATAAGTTTGACGTGTCTGTCTGTCTGTCTGTCTGTCCGTCTGTCTGTTTGTCTGTCTGTCTGTTTGTCTGTCTGTCTGTTTGTCTGTCTGTCTGTGTGTGTGTCTGTCTGTGGCATCGTAGCTCCCGAACGGATGAACCGATTTTGATTTAGTTTTTTTTGTCTGAAAGCTGAGTTAGTCGGGAGTGTTCTTAGTCATGTTTCATGAAAATCGGTCCACTATGTCGCGGTCGGGGGTTTTTTCAAAATTTTAATTTTGTGGTTAGGTTATTAACCCCCGACACAAAAACGACGGGGTGTTATAAGTTTGACATGTCTGTCTGTCTGTCTGTCTGTCTGTCTATCTGTCTGTTTGTCTGTCTGTGTGTGTCTGTCTGTGGCATCGTAGCTCGCAAACGGATGAACCGATTTAGATTCAGTTTTTTTTTGTCTGAAAACTGAGTTAGTCGGGAGTGTTCTTAGCCGTGTTTCATGAAAATCGGTCTACTATGTATTAGGGATATTACCAGGTTGATGATGAAAACTATTACTTGTACCAACATTTTTACTTTATTCGTTTATAACAAAGATAATGACAACCAATTTTCAATAGATAATCCAAGACTTCTTTACTACAACTCGTCTGTACTCGAACTGGCCCACCGACACTGCATTCCCCGTGTTTTATAACGATCCAAGATGGCGGTAACCAGTGACTGGTATGAGTCAATTGATATTCTTTAATACTTTACTAAGATAAGTCAAAATCTAAGGCATTAATAAACAATTACTCTTACAGCTCGGCCATCCTGTTCGAGGCGAGACCCTTCGCCAAAGCTTAATGTGATTTAAATACAATTAAATTAATGAGATACAATTAAATTCATAACGCCCAGTCAAATTATGAAGTTTAAATTAATTAAAGTCAAATTATGAAGTTTAAATTAATTAAAAGGCATCGCAAGTTATAAACATATTTAAGTAAACAATGCAACACTTCACGCTTCACTCGCGAAACACAAACTAAGATATTGAACACCAGACCCCGGCCCTTTCACCTGGGCACTCCTGGGTAACGGTTTTTACCATCATCCTGACCCGTTAACCTGGGCTCACATGGATGCTGGCGTTCTGGGTAACGGTTTTCACCATCATCCTGACCCGTTAACCTGGGCTCACATGGATGCTGGCGTTCTTGGTAACGGTTTTCACCATCATCCTGACCCGTTAACCTGGGCTCACATGGATGCTGGCGTTCTGGGTAACGGTTTTCACCATCATCCTGACCCGTTAACCTGGGCTCACATGGATGCTGGCGTTCTGGGTAACGGTTTTCACCATCATCCTGACCCGTTAACCAGGGCTCACATGGATGCTGGCGTCTGTTCGTGCCCCTGCCCTCTCGCCTGGGCACGCCTGGGTCGTCTCCCATCTGGGCACTCCTGGGTCGGAAGTGAATCTACACCCCGACCCTCTCACCTGGGCGCTCGTGGGTGGTAAATGAATACCAGACCCTGGCCCTTTCACCTGGACGCTCCTGGGTCCTTGGTCTGAAACTTGCAACACTGTCTTTAGGAACGTAAAATTTCGACTGTCTTCGAAATTATGGAAAAATGATTATGGTTCGGTAATCAATTCACTAAGTCATAATGTACTGATAGTCGTTATGATTAATTAAATTATTGTCGTCACCTATTAATATTATCGCTATACTGAGTAATTATATTTAAGATTTTTCGAATTTATATAGTATTTACATTTACAGAATTTTTAAATACTCAAATGACCTGTCAATAAAATATCGTGCCCAATTATTTATTTACCATTCGTAACGTATACATATTATATTACGCAACTATTTAAGCACAATTGCAAGTACACGACTACGGTGTACGTCTCTGTTTTTTTTTTATTGTTATTATTTTTTTTTGGTTCTAGCTAAGATTGATGCAATAGTATGTCGAAATAGAAAACTTCTTAGTATATTGGTCATATAATTAATATAAGTTAATGCCAAGTTATTTTATTTAGGTTATAAGCCCATATAAATGGAATTACGCTGACCTGTATTTCTGATCATAGTAAAAATAAGGTTTTGTTCAAGAACTTTTGAGATTCATTTTTGTCAACAAGTTAATATGATTGCAAGATGTTTCTATTGTTATTCGAATTGCTATTTATTATATTGGCAGCCGTCAGATATTATATACATAATCTTTTTCTTTTACCGTGTCTTATGAATATGGCTGCAATTAAATAACAAATAAGATATACGACTAATCATTATTCGTACTGCTTACAAGCTGTGGGGTATTCATATAATTATCAAGAGGTCTATCCACATATACATCAAGTAAAACTTTATTTTCCATTAAAAGCTATTGCGAATTTAGACAATGAATATTATGTTGGCTTTCTACATTTTAGTTTTGTTCCTGTTATCTATGAAATGGGTTTATGCATTGAACTCTTTTTTTTTATTATTATTAACGAATGTAAGTATATCGCGGAATATTTGTCTTACAAAGAGTTTTAACGGTTACTTGCTAAACGTTAGTAACGATTTTTTTTTTTAATCTGATAGGTCTCTTCATAACCGATACGAAGTATAACTACTTGACTTTCAGTATGTACCAAATATTTCACCAACAAAACCTACTAGGTAATAAGTTGCGTATGTTATTCAAATTTATTGTTACTTCTGATTCGAGCATACTAATTTAAAACATAATGTCTCATTTTTGTTACTTTATTCTTGAGAATGAGCACCCAAGATTATATTACACGTAAAGAACTAGATACGGGCAGCCAAAAGAGAAAATGTAATTACCATACTACTTAACCAATCAACAAGTCGCCATAATTGTAATGTTTGACATTGTCGATCATAATATAAATTGTTAAAGATTAAGGTGTAATGTTATATTATTGAAATAAATAAATCTAAACTTATTTAATGCAGCGATATTCGCAGTATAATGTGGATAAATCTAATTAATAACCACTTTATGAAACATCATCGCAATTCAGTTTGAGCCATTTAAGCTTTCTGAAGAAAAACCAAGAACTGCATATATATTATAAGCCATGAGGCCAGAATTTACGCATGCATAATATTATATAAAGTTTTTTTTTTTTAAGTAACAAATTATACCACCTTGAATGATATCGAATTTACGAAGGTCCTTTTTTTTTCTTTGGAAGTCAACAAAATGATCTATCATAATGATAGTGGTAATCATTTTTATGTTATATAATACGGGCAAGCGAGATTACGTGTCCATCTAATAATAAGTTTTCCGAGTTACTAAAATCACATTACGCATATACTTTCATAATGTCAATGATCAAACAGATTTTTTTTTTTAAGATGCTTTTGTAGGTATTTACGAACAGTAATATTTTTAAATCAAATAATAAAAGCACACATGAACATGGCATTGCGCCTCAAATTATCTGCAATTTACTAACATTTTATTTAAGTTTTCCAAACTACATATCCTGATCTTGTTAACGTTAGGCGTGTAATAAAATATTTGAATAATTATTTTGAGCCGATTGCTTATATCAATAAGAATTCAACTACTTATATTATTGTTCAATGTATTATTCATTAAGATTAAAATTAAACGTCTGCACGTTCATCAACGTGTATTAAAATTAAAAGCTATGCACGTACATCTACGCGCTTCAAAAGTCGCACGTTCATCCACGCGCTTAAGACTCGCACGTTCATCCACGTGCTTTACACCCTAACACATCCGTCCACGTCCTTCAAACATTGATTTCACAAGATACATGTTACATTGTGCCATAGGTAGCCTTGTTGATATCTACCAATAAGTACCATAGTAGCGTAAATTGTATACCTTGTACTGCGATCAAAATACTCAAACGTACGAAAAGTGTACTGTAACTACGGACGAATTTTATTATTCACGCGTTGTTACTTATTACAAGATTATGACCAACTCTACATATTGACCGACTCTTTTACATGATTATGACCAACTCTACATATTGCCCGACTCTTACATAATTATGACCAACTCTACATATTGACCGACTCTTTTACATAATTATGACCAACTCTACATATTGACCGACTCTTTTACATAATTATGACCAACTCTACATATTGACAGACTCTTTTACATAATTATGACCAACTCTACATATTGACAGACTCTTTTACATAATTATGACCAACTCTACATATTGGCCGACTCTACATATGACTCTACATATGACTCTACAAATGACTATATATGACTCTACATATGACTCTACATATGACTCTACATATGACTCTACATATGACTCTACATATGACTCTACATATGACTACATATGACTCTACATATGACTGACCGACAAGGGCGACCGTCACCCATGTCATCTCATTTGCCTGAATTATCACGCGACTTTCACGATCTTCTCATAAATACCTTCAATATAGATCATCATTTCAATTAATATTGAATTAGTGTTATTGCAGAAACAAACAAAGATCATTGATTAAATTCACAGCATACAAATACATTAGTAGTCGATTTCCCATCGAATACATACATTATCCATGATCATCATGGTAATATACGAAGAATGATTTGATATACAACTTGCGCCATCACTGGCCATTGTATAATAGTAATAATAAATGTAACCTTCTGCCTGCCGTCAACAACCAAGAGTAGACCAAGCAGTTCAATTCATGGAATAAAACTTTGTGAAATCTATAACACAGTTCAAATATTTGAAATTTATGCTAATGATGAATGATCATATAATGCTAAACACATTTTTTTTTTTATAACGAGTTACTACTCGTATATCCGAAAATGATTTCACGAACAACCAGAGGTGAGCAAACTTTTTTTAAAGAAATCGTAACGATATTATTAGATTGTTATAGATTGACCACTGCTATAACGATAAACATGTTTTTAAAACGAATTGACGTACAACATTTATGCTTCATAGATGAAGATTTATAACTTAGTTCGATTGGAAACGAATTCAATCAGGTTCTTACCAATCAGGGCAAAATTTTAATATTCTAGTTACATTTACAACTTGCTTTTTACAATAAGTAGTCACATTATTAAAACAGACGGATATTAAAGACATTTTAATACAATAACGTTTCTTTCATTAAATTTAATTTAATTCAGTGACACAACTTCGATTTAACGATTAATGGAATGGATTCAATATTATTAATGTGTTTAAAAATAAGTAAACACAAAGTCTGACTCAAACAACAACTTAGTCCAGGATTTAGTGAGCAGTCCGGCATTATGCAACGCGGTCAGATGGAAATGGCTTTTGTATAAATTAAAAATACTATGATCAATATCGTACTTAACGCATCAAATATCAAGTAACCCTGTATTAGGTACAATTTTCAGTTTGAACTAAGACCAACATTTATAAATATACATAATTTTCACCAACCTTGTGTCGCGTAACTGAAGAAATGCAATATTAGAATATTTTACGAGTACATATTTTTACACAGCGTATGTAATTAAATACCTATTTATTTTAAATTGTATTCCCGATCTGTATTATCTGATAAGTTCGAATATTTATTATAATTAAGTAACACATATATACTAATAATATATTTATGTTATTTATTCAAGTATTTGAACGATGATTAGTTCTTACTGGTATAAAGTATTATACTGGTATTGGTTGTTAGCCGTATTTAACAACTCGAGGTATTGTTAATACAAAGGAAAAATCGTTTAATCAAGGGTTTATTCCTAATTTCCTATTGACAAAGTGTAAGTTTACTGATAACTCCACGATTTCTTCAAGACGTATTGTCACAAATTGACCGGCGCAGCATATCGTAGCGCTTAATGTGTAAAACAATATGTTATTGTAGCCTTCTATTTTCTGAACAAGTTGTATTCCATTTTAGATTCATAAAAACAAGAAATCCTTATAACTTTTAATCATACACAGTACTGTGGGTAGGTAAGTAAATGTAAAGTTGTCATCTTTTAAAAACAATAATGTTAAGAAAATAATGAGAGGTAATTGACAATTGCGGGTTTATGTTGTTTTATCAATAATAATACTTTCGTTTTTATGCGTACCTATGGTTGATCTATTGATATAATATACCACAATTATTTTATTCCATCGTATTTTGCAATACAGTAATGACGGTAGATTATCAAACCAGTTTTACAACGCCAAAGAAAGAAAAATAATTAATGTCTCACTTACCATAAAAATTTCAGTGCACGTTTCATAAAGTAAGCTAATGGTACTCACAAAAAAAAAACAAAGAAAAGAAAAACTTTACGTTTGTGGGGCGTGGCAGAAATCCTTTCGATCTCTGTTTATCCCAATTTCTGATATATTAGGGATATTACCAGGTTGATGATGAAAACTATTACTTGTACCAACATTTTTACTTTATTCGTTTATAACAAAGATAATGACAACCAATTTTCAATAGATAATCCAAGACTTCTTTACTACAACTCGTCTGTACTCGAACTGGCCCACCGACACTGCATTCCCCGTGTTTTATAACGATCCAAGATGGCGGTAACCAGTGACTGGTATGAGTCAATTGATATTCTTTAATACTTTACTAAGATAAGTCAAAATCTAAGGCATTAATAAACAATTACTCTTACATATGTCGCAGTCGGAGGTTTAAAAAAAAAATGTGGTTAGGTTATGTATTAATTGTAATGTATGGATCATGATATTCGAAATAAACAAAAAATTAAATTAATTACAATATAGGTAATGATATCACGTCAATACACATTAAAAAAAAATTGTAGGCATAGATATTATTTAAGTGGCGCTATAAATTGAGGTATGATTCTAGTGTGAAGATTGTAAATCGGGTAAATCCTTTATATAATCCTTGATTCTGAAGGTTATTTTTTTTATAACACTTTAAGTTCTCGCGCTTTGTACACACATATATATATATATATATATATATATATATATATTTGTATATGCTGGGACGTCAGTCTTCCGCGACCACGGCCAGTGCAACTTGGCCGAAACGTTGGGAAAAAAGGTAAAAATAATGTTAATTAATCGCGTTCGACCTGTGTGTGTCTTTAAATATGTTATTTTTTTTTCAAAAGGTAAGTAACCGCTTCTATATTCAGTTAATAATGATTATAAGCCAACATGACTATTTTAATTTCACCACTCACTTTTTAATTTCAAGGCGAGCAGTTCGTTAAATCTGAGGCAAATTGGGTTTCTTCGTTATATATACGCACGGAACGCCAGATTAAATTTAATCTGCCCCAAGTTGTTTTTTACGCTAAGACTTTCTCTTCTATAAAAGGTCGTAAGTGTATTGAGGTTTGTATGGACGATACGGCGTTTTGAAAGGGAAAAGTTGGCTATTAGGGGGCGCCTGAGTTCGCTCGTTACGGATATAACTGCGCTTAGTAAAAGTTGAGTGAAAACCAAGAGCATGTCGGGCTATGCTTGGTGTTTTCCGTGCAAGCGAGAATTAGGTAGGACGGGGTGATTAGGAATTTAGATTTGAATGTGATTTATATGAACAATATTTTCTTATTTGTAATTAACCAGGTTGACGGTAGTACCTAACTATTAGCAAAAGGTAGAAAGGTAGTCTCGTACAAAATATGTCAGTGACAAAGAGTGTGAAGCGCTGGTGGCCTTAGCGGTAAGAGCATGCGACTTTCAATCCGGAGGTCACGTCGCGGGTTCGAACTCCGGCTCGTACCAATGAGTTTTTCGGAACTTATGTGCGAAATGTCATTTAATATTTGCCAGTTGCTTTTCGGTGAAGGCAAACATCGTGAGGAAACCGGACTAATTCCAATAAGGCCTAGTTACCCTTTGGGTTGGAAGGTATGGCAGTCGCTTTCGTAAAACTAGTGCCTACCTACGCCAAATCTTGGGAGTAGTTGTCACAGCGGACCCCAGGCTCCCATGAGCCGCGGCAAATGCCGGGATAACGCAAGGAGGATGATGATGATGACAGAGTGTGGACCAGATATTTATTTATTTAATCAAAAAGTAACACAGCATTATTACAGTTTACACCAAGGCACTGTGAAACTACAAAATACAAAACAAGATTTACAAAAAAATAATACAAAAGACATATAAAAAATAAACAAATTAAACTTTCGTTCGACACTGTGTCTGTCCCCGTCCTAATTCGTAAACTGGAAATTATGGGCGTTCGCGGAAACTTCGCAAAACTAATATCTTGTTATCTACATAATAGAACGCAACGTGTTAAGATAAATAACGAGATATTTAGCTCGGATGAGCAACTAACCCAGTACGGCGTGCCTCAGGGCAGTGTGCTGGGCCCTACTCTTTTCCTGACATACATTAACGATTTAACCAATATTCAACTTACGAACGGACTAGTGATTTCGTATGCTGACGATACAGCTTTACTATTTCATGGGAAAAACTGGGATGAAGTCTATGCCCATGCTGAGGCTGGTCTTTCAAGGGTTATGATGTGGTTACAAACCAACCTACTTACATTAAATATTAAAAAAACTAATTATATAACTTTTTCTATCCTACAAAACTCACAACCAGATAGGCAAAAATATAACTTAATTGCTCACAATATGCGTTTATCAATCACACAATAATTGTTCTTGCTCAAGCATCAATCATGTCACCTGTACAAAATACCTTGGCGTCCATATAGATCAATTACTTTCTTGGAATGAGCAAAATGAAGTAACTGCAAATCGAATAAGAAAACTAAATTGGTTATTCAGATATCTTAGACATGTATCAGATAAAGAACTTTTGATATACATTTACAAGACGCTAGTACAATCCATAGTTCTCTATTGTTTGCCAATTTGGGGAGGCACCCATAAAACTAAACTCATAGGACTTGAGCGGGCGCAACGATCTGTTCTGAAGGTACTTCTAGGTAAAAATATAAGATATAGTACTGTTGATGTCTACCGCGATGCTGATGTGCTTACAGTGAGACAACTTTATATACTCGTATTTAATAGTATTCTTAAAGTCCACAAAACTTTGAAAATTGACGAAAATATTCTAAGAAAACGTAATCCATATACCGTAATTATACAACCTTATGCTAAGACTTCCTTTGCACGAAGACAATTTTATGTACTATCAATAATTCTATAACCTACGAACCGACTGATGGGAAATTAGTGGATGAGGTCATAAACAAAGTTATCAATGTGGATGATGGAATCACAGGTTTTTCTTCGGAGTTATCCGTCCATAGAATTGTATGTTCATGAATATGACATAGAGTCAGGCTAAGTTTAAGGCCTGAATGCACGTTCATATTGGGCGTTCAGCGAGGTGCTTATTATACCTCGCCACAGAATATATAATAGTACACAGAGTATAAATAGGCATTGAGCTTTGTAAAGATTGAAAATTTCATCACTTGCATGTTATAAGTTTTAGGTAGGTAAATGATTTATACTTCTGAGCCCTACTCATGAATTTTTCACATTTTAGAATATATTATTCTTTAATTAAACCCCCTTTATAGGCGTTCTTCACTTTTTCCATAGTAATGAATTTCACTTTCCTTCCGGGCCTTAACGCCCTTAACATTTTTGAAGCCCAGTTCGAGCTATTCCCAAGATTGAGATCATTTTGCTAACTGGCATACGACTTGTTTCTTGATATAACTAAGTTGCCACATAACTCATACTAAAATGGTTCCAAACTGTAATTTGGGTGCAAACTTGAGTTACTTTTCTTGTTGAGAGTCGACATCTGTGGACCTTTGGAACTTGAGGTTTCGAGCTTTTGTATTGGTGAGGACTGAAAAATTACTTTTTTTTTAATTAAATGGCTTCAGTCCATTATTGGGACTATTTCAGTGTCAAGGTGATATGAGCTAATATTAATTAGTGATTTTGGTACGGTAATTACGACAGTGTACGGTGAGTTAGCACTTGTAAATTGATAGCTAGATTTTACAAGAGCACGTGAACCGGCCGTTGACGACAAAAATGAGGCTAAACGCGTTTCGAGATTAATTCTTCATCAGCTTCTCACTACAACACTAGTTTACTGCATAATAAGCTATCAATATTACACTTTAAACAACATTAAGTAATGAGCAAAAGAATTCATAACACGAGACCGGTAAGATGGCGCTCGAACCGGAAGTCGAAAAATTACTCATATTCTTTAGATTTACCACTGACATTTAAAACTACTTTGCGTAACCTAAGTTATTTTTCTTCGTGCCACGTTTTTTTCAAAAATAAGTGCGTGTACGCGGAAGAAATGAAACTTCGTAATGTGTTGTTTTTAAGTTGGCAACACTGAGCGTTAAACGTTTAACGCTCTCAGTTGGAAGTATTAGAAGCTTCACTTCAATAACTTTCTACATCTTAGACTAACATTCGCAAGCATCTTTCAACAGCCTCCCCAAGGTCGGTTTTTCTGAAAAAGTAAACAACAAAAAAACATAAACAACAATTGTATTCACCGAATGAAATCGACATTCCCCATCGCACTAAAGGCCACGACCTGCCAGCAGTGCCAGTGCCAGCTAAACCATTTTAAAATATGAATACCTATTGTGAAACTTCTTGCCGGATACTGAACTGGCAACAATAACTTGTAACAGCTAGTTCCGGCACAGTCAACGGCATATAACAGTATGCATAGCGATAAGTGTAAAACTGTAGATCTCATAGCACTACAGGAAACATGGCTACTACAACATGATTTAAACTTCGTAAATGAACTCAACGACGAATTCGGTTGCTATGCTAAGTCATCGGTAGACACGGCGGCGGGTATACTGCATGGGAGGCCGTACGGCGGGCTCGCGCTAATGTGGAGGAAATCCGTCTTCAAAAATGTGTCTGTAGTGGACTGTGGCAGCGACAGAATCATCGCCGTGCGTATTCAAATCGAGAATAATGCGTTTTTAGCTTTTAGTGTGTATATGCCATACGATAGTAACACCGCTGAGGACCTAATTAACTTTACAAACTGTCTCGGAATAATAAGTGCTGTTATTAATGATAGTGAAGCGGAGAACGCATTTATCCTAGGAGATTTTAACGCACACCCGAATACACGGTTTGGTCTCGAACTCGACAATTTTTGTAAGGACGAGCAATGGGAATGTGCCGACTTGAAAATGTTAGATGGTCAATCGGGCGCATTCACGTACTTGTGTGAGGCGAGCGGCGCGCGCCGGTGGCTCGACCACTGCGTGGCCACCTCCGCGGCGTACGAAATGATCAAGTGTGTGCGTGTGGACAATGACGTGTGTTGGTCTGATCATTTTCCACTATATATTGAACTAGACATGACTGTAATGATCAAAAAACTTAACCAGTGCTCTGCTAATAACCTCAGTAGAGTACTCTGGAGCAACAAGAGTACTGAACAATCATATAAATATGCGGAAATCTGTTATCATGAATTTAAAAATATGATTTCTCCCGTTCATTGTATTGCCTGTGATATTAACTTATGTAATAATTTAAGTAATTATAAGTTGATACTAGACTGTAGATATAATGATATTGTGAGAAAATTACAGAATGCCGCCGTTCGTACCTGTCACCGCCGTCCTCAGACCGGTGCATCTCGGAGGAAGCAGGTCGCAGGATGGAACCATCATGTCAGGGAGTCTCATGAGATAGCTAAAATGCATTACAAATGCTGGACCGTAGCTGGCAACCCTAGTTCCGGTGTTCATTACGAGAATATGCGAAACAGTCGTAGGGTTTTTAAAAACAAATTAAAGTGGTGTCAGTCGAATGAGGAACAAATAAAAATGAACATCTTAACTTTAACTCGCGCTAATAAAAACTTTTCAAAATTCTGGAAAGCTACAAAAGCTCTTAATAGTAAACAAGGGTTGCCAGCTTCAGTCAACAATGTTAGTGAACCAAAACTGATAGCAGAAATGTTCGCCTCTCACTTCAAGGTTGCGCCCTTGGCCGTTGAGGGTGTCTCCCCGTCGGGGCCGTCGGTCCCGGTGATCCCGCACGACAACAAGATCGTTTTTACAACGAGAGACATTGCGAAAGTCGTCAAGAACATGAAGCGTGGGAAGTCGCCGGGGCACGATGGACTCAGCGTGGAGCACATCTTCTACGGGAGTGATGAGCTATATCGTATCCTAACTGATTTTTTCAATGCATGTCTAGCCCATTGCTATCTTCCTCCTGACATGATGAAGACAATAGTTGTCCCTATTGTTAAGAATAGGACTGGAGACCTGTCTAGTCTTAACAACTACAGGCCCATATCTCTGGCTACGATACTCGGCAAAGTGCTCGAGAGGCTCTTGCAACCTGAATTGACCAGGTGTCTTAAAATAGATCAAGCTCAGTTTGGTTTTCGTCCAGGACTCTCGACAGATTCTGCAATCTTAGGTCTGAAGTACACAGTGAATCACTATGTCAAAAGGGAGACGTCAGTATACGCGTGCTTTTTAGATCTTAGCCGCGCTTTTGACCTAGTCAACTATGATTTGCTGTGGAAAAAGCTATATACGTCTGGGACACCTCCCGAGATTGTAGATCTGATGAGGTTCTGGTACGAGAGCCAAACTAATAGTGTGAAATGGGGTGACGTGCAGTCTAACGACTACAGGCTAGACTGCGGCGTGCGCCAAGGAGGGTTGACGTCTCCGGACCTTTTTAACCTATATGTCAATGACCTTATCGAGGAGCTGAGAGGCTCTGACGTTGGTTGCCATATTGGTAACGTATGTGTTAACAATCTGAGCTACGCAGACGATATGGTGCTTCTCAGCCCCTCGATAAGCGGTCTTGTAAGACTCTTAAGGATATGCGAAAGCTATGCCAGCACGCATGGCTTAAAATATAACGTGCTAAAGACCGAAATGCTCGTTTTTAGGTCAGGAAAGGGTCCGGAGGTGATACCTGCGGTGTGTATGAGTGGTGAGCCAATTCGGGTTGTAAAGAGCTTCAAGTATCTGGGGCATATCCTGACCGAGTACTTGAAAGATGACGCAGATATGGAGAGGGATCGCAGGGCTCTCGCAGTTCGGTGCAATATGTTGGCACGACGCTTTGCGCGTTGTTCGAGTGAGGTAAAGGTGACCCTGTTCAAAGCCTTTTGCCAATGCTTTTACACGGGTCAGCTTTGGAATAGGTACACTAGGCACTCGTTCAATGCGCTAAGGGTACAATATAACAATGCCTTTCGTATTTTGCTGAAATTACCACGTTTCTGCAGTGCGAAGGGCATGTTTGCTGATGCGAGAGTCCCTGACTTCTTCGCCATTCTGAGAGCCAGGTCAGCTGCATTCCGGGCGAGACTGATAGCCTCTAGCAATGAAATTCTGTCGCTGGTAGCTAGAGACTACAGTGACGAATTTAATAAACATTGGCGAAAATTGCACCGGTCTGAGAACGGCCATCTGTAGTGCATAAGTTTGTGAATGTTTTATTTCATTGTATTAGGTGTAAGTTTTACTTTTTATTTTTATTTGTATATTATTTATCACTTTATTGTATATTTTTATTGTATTTCTGGGTTTCTTGCCTGCCAAATAAAGAATTATTATTATTATTATTATTATTATATAATAAGTTCCCGCAACCCCCGTCCTTCCAAATCTCCTTTTTTAACCCCCGACGCAAAAACGACAGGGTGTTATAAGTTTGATTTGCGTGTCTGTCTATTTGTGTGTGTCTGTCTGTCTGTGGCATCGTAGCTCCCGAACGGATGAACCAATTTGGATTTGTTTTTTTTTTGTATGAAAGCTAAGTTATTTGGGAGTGTTCTTAGCCATGTTTCATGAAAATCGGTTCACTATGTCAGGGGTTTATTCAAAATTTTAATTTTGTGGTTAGGTTATCTTCCACCACCACCACCGTGACCACATGAGGTCGTTGTTTTGCGCACCGGAGCTCTCCATTGAGCACCTAATAATAGCCGCCTGGGTTAATCCCTGGCCCCGTAGCCGAATGCCATTTTTGTCAAAGTTGTCCACCCCACTTTTTTTGTAACATGGGTATTTTTTACGCGATTCATACTCAGAATCACGAGCTCTTTCGATCCTGATAGGAGAAAAATGTCCTAAGATTTCCATATATTTTTCAAACATTCCATTCCGTTACCTTCATACAAGATGTATGAAAAAATGGTATAAAAGTATGTGTAAAAAAACCTTGGGACACTTTTTTTCTCCTATTAGGATTGAAAGAGCTCGCGATTCTGAGTGGAAATCACATAAAAATTTTCAAATTCTAAAAAAAGTGGGGTGGACAACTGGGGCTGCGGAATAACTTACCGAATATTTAGGTCACTGGTTTTCTCCTTGGCGAGTGTCCTCACTGACTTAGGTTTGGTTTAGTTGAATGTAGATATTTAGTTTTTTAGGATTCTTTTTAATTATACATATATATCAATCAATCTTCGCAACACATGAATTCGCGTTTTTCTTTCGTGACACTGACGTTACTGTCACCTTTTTCTTTATTTCAACCTGATTTCAACTCCTTGTCGACAACACCCGACGAGGAGGTCGTAACATGTTATTAACAAGAGGTTTTGAATTAAGGCGCAAACAACAACTTTGAAAAAATGGCCCTTTTATTACATGCCTGTGGCATCGACAGCAGAAGTTTCTGCTAGTCAAAAAGTTACAATCTGTATCGACTTATCTTAGTCGGGAGTCTCAGACGGGAGTCGGAAAACCTTGAGAAAGGTATTCTGGTTGGCATGGTGGATGGAGGACGGGGGAGTGGCCATCCACCAACCCGCTGGGTGGACAGCGTTAAGAAGGCCTTTTTTTACGGAGAGGTAATGCAGTTGCGCACGCTGCGTGGGACTCGCCGTTGCTTTCCCTTCTCCTTGCGAGAAGGGGAGAAACGGCCCTACTTCGGCGTTTCACCCTAATGGTGGAAAATTATTATCTTGGCCGAGACTTGAACTCACACTGAGAGAAAATACAACCAGTTTTCATGTTCGTTCAACAAGTTTTTTGGTTAAAATAGCGCCTACGTGCTCTAAGTTCAAACAATAAGCTACTTGTCATTTGAAACGGCAATATATTTGAATCAACAAGTCGATTTTATAAAAACAACCTGACCCATATTGTTTTAAACATACGTTTGGCTGATTCAAACGGATAAACCGCAACAAGTCGAACTTGTTAAACTCACAATGCAAATTTCTCTCAGTGCAATTTTAAATATATATATTCTGAGCCTAGTGCAGTTTCATACCAATGTTAGTGTGAGGCATTAGTGGAAGTCATTGGAGTTTAGGATGGATGTCCATCCCAAACTCCAAGGATCCAAAGACACCCCATCAGGCCTCTTGTCATCTACACCCTGTTTTTATTGAATTCCGTTAACTTTAAGGGAAGGTTCTTTAGATCAAATACAATTAATTTCTCTAAGAAACTATAGCGTCTCAACTCAAACTCTTAGTGCGTTTTCACATTATCCGATCCGATATCGGACATAGGACCGATATCCCATACATTTAAGCCGCCATCTTTGATTTTTACCTTTGGAATCCTTCCGACATCCGATATCGGATCGGATAATGTGAAAACGCACTTACAGTTATCGAGTTATAAAAAAAATAATAATTAATGTACACGTGTGTGACAGCCTTTACCAATTCCTAATGTTATATGTTTTGACATGTGCCATCAATCACTTGACACTAACTTGAATGTTATTCTTAAGGGTCTCTCACACTAAAAAATTCATTCATTATGTGTGAAAATGATGAAATTTTTTTTTTGCAAATTTAACTAAAAGTGATATACAGGGTGGTTCCTGATAAGGAACCTAGCTACGTGTCGAATTTAACGGAAAAAAAAACACGGTGTATATTAAGGCCAGTCGTCACCGAGATTACTGTTGGTTAGCGCACACTGTGGCAGAGCCAGTTTACTAAATTAGATGGTAGCCGAAGTAACTCCAAGCACTATGGCCCAGATAGGGGCGCTTAGAAACTTGGTGACTTCATTAAATGTCCTCAAAATGTCACGGAGAGTGGCTTCTGCAGAGACACGGGAATTTTGTTCGGACAAATTGAAGTTATACGTTTAGCCTGACTTCGACGATTTTATTGTCTACGACCTAACATGTTTGACATTTAGGAGTCAGTTCTTACCCTTAGTCATGTGATTTTAGATACATTGTGGACTTTTGAGGTTGAGGTTATTTCCAATGAGGAGGCACACTGATTTTATCCCGCCAGTCGGCGCCCGTGCAAGTGTCTAGGTGTCACTGTCATTCATATCTGAGAGAAAGAAAAAACATATCATCTTCTCGCTCTCACGTATGGACTTATAGGGTGACGCCATCTGTCATAAACTTTGAGTGTGCCTCCTCATTCAGCCGGCCAATCAAATACCGCATTTCTTACCTAAGTTAGAAGATTCTAACTTTCATCATCGTTCATAGAATTTAAAAGTGGAAAATGTCTGTCGCGTCACGGCCTCTAGATAGTTACTCCAGCGCTCTGCCAACTGAGCCACCAAGACCTACCAAGACAGCGAAATTTTCCATCATCAACATCATCATCATCTAGTTCATCTACCTATGTGTTCTGTAAGGGTTTTCCCAAAATCTATCGACGCGGAATCGTCCCTACTCTGTCTTCACTTCCCATCAGGTGTGACTAGGGTCAATCGCCGATCAGTCCATAATAAAAAAAAAAAAGCTGTCCAAAAATCGCTCGTTTGTATGAAGACTATGAAGACGCTTACGCGGCGTCCTCGCTGAACGAAGCCACAGTATGAGAACGACTCAGTAATAATTCTTCTAACAAATTTTGCGCCGCGCGGTTTGTCCTTGAGGAGCACTCGCACGCAGCGAGGTGCAGAGAGTACATGCGGAACCGGATGATGCCGGTCGCTGCCATGGTGGCACGCGGCTCGTGCGAGAGAGCCAAATACCGATCGCGGTAGATTAACTACTGAGTCCTTATACCTTAACACAGCCGTACATATGTTCATACTAACCAGCGATTTTTCTTCGGCGATTCGGCGTCTATGTTTGAGGAGACCCTAAGCATCTACCCTCTCAAACTTGGCAACTAAATAACCCCGTCCCTCCCTAATCTCCCGTAATTCTGTAAAACCCCAAACTCTACTGTCACAACACCATTGGATGGATTAATGACCGCTTCACCTCCGACCACCGCCGTCATTAGTAACCGGAGCTTATAAAACTTTCATTATTCACGTTTTTGACAGTGATACGGAACATTAATCCTCTGTCGAGTTAATTGAAAGCCTTGTTTGGTGAGATAAGGACTGAACTTATTTTGAAGTGCGTTTTGTGATTTTATTGTGATTTATACTATGTCGGTGGCAAACAAGCACACGGTCCGCCTGATGCAAAGCGGTCGCCGTAACTTATTGACGCCTGCAACTGAAGGAGTGTCATATGCGCGTTGCCAACCTAAGAAACTTGTACACTTCTTTTTGCTGTGTTAAGTACACAGGAAAAAGGAATGATTTATTATAATTTACAATAGTAAGTAATCATTATGTAATTCCACGAAATATTTATTACATTACCGGCTTAACACTTTCGAAACCGGGCTCTACGCGGCGCTACGACATTTTCGCTACATACGGGGAAACCCATGTAATCGGCTACGCTTCTACGAGCGGTGTGCCCGACAGTCGGGTTCTTGGTAGCGAAAGTGTTAAAGCCTCAACACCTCAACAGATTCATATGAGTATTATATCGATGGCGACAAGTTGACACCGCGCTGACGTGATTTGACGAGGGTCATGTCATAATATATCCTGATTGTTATCCTTACTTACCGAATTTATGAGCGAATAACCAGCATAAATGAAAACCTTGACATCCGTAGCAAAAGCTATTAGACCCTCTCCCTTTCTTGCTTCATTCTTCGTAAAGGGTCATGACCTTATATATTGTTACTAGCTTCTGCCCGCGGCTTCGCTCGCATTAGAAAGAGATAAAAAGCAGCCTATGTCACTCTACAGCCCTTCAACTATCTCCACTTAAAAAATCACGTCGATTCGTCACTCCGTTTTGCGGTGAAAGACGGACAAACAAACAGACACAAACACTTTCCCATTTATAATATTAGTATTATTAAATATTATAGAGGTAGTTTGTATGTCTTTCTCATCATCTAAATATAAAATCACGGAACAATGTTGTTCCGGACCTTTGGGAGGCGTGAGCGGGGCCGAAGCCAACGCGTAGAGGCCCTTTTGACACTTTAATGAAATTTAAGGGGTACACCGAGCGGATGTTGCCCTTGCCCGTATCATGGGACACACGCCGAAGCAGCACCCGCCAGGGTGTAAGGACTATTTATTTGAGAGTTAATGGAATCTAAAATGAACTGGTCTATTTTGATAAAAGTGATGGACTAAATACTGGGCTACGGATAAAAAGAACCGGACGCCTGCCTAATAAAACGGTATCCAATTTTTATTTCCGGCAGACGGTGACTCGTCCCCACAAAAAGCGACATCCAAGATGGCTCGTCTTATGCACATTTTCACTTCCACCCCTGGGGCATGTAGCCCTAACGACTCCACTCTGGACGGCCAGCCAAGGCAAGCCAGAAGTAGAGAGTACTGTCCCACCTGCCTTACGGGTAACAGAACTCCCCAGGAGCACTTGGGTACGTGGGGTCGCTGTTCCCCAACAGCTCGCCACAAGCTGCCCTGCGTTGACTGATTGCACTGGTAAAACCAATGGGCGATGGGGTCGTCACATCCCTACGCTATTATAATATTATTATATTAATATTACTATGGATGGATCACTTCCAATGGCCTATTCCACCAGATTGACATTGATACTTGACACTGACATTTTTGTGCATAGTGGGTCGATAAGTAATTAAGTTAAGTAACATTGTTAATTTGTTACTCAGCTCTCAGCGTCAATATTATATGTAAGTACAACTGGATGGTGCACCATATTTTGCAGCGTCGACTCAGGGTACGTATAGCCGGATGGCGCAAACGCTCACGAAACGAAACGCTCGATTCCGCCAATACGCAAGAGCGATAGAGACATCTATGTCTATTGTCTATAGCTCTTGCGTATTGGCGCGACAGAGCCAGACTACCTTTCGCGGCGTTTCGTTTTCACCGGGATACAAAATAGCAGAATAATTTGGTAGCGTAGGCGGAGCGGTTGCGGAGTGTCAGCGAAGCGCAACGATAACGGTGCGCCGGACGAACGCTGGCGTTGCGCCCAGCGGATGCCGGCGGGAACTAACTTGCGATTGCGCTCCGCTGACGCTCCTCTGACGCTCCGTTCACGCTATGCTATCAAAACGCTTTATGTGTGGCGGAGGCTTAATGTAAGTACAGTCACGGGCATAAATAAATGATGATTTGTGTACCTTGTCGCTATAAATCGTTTGATAATTTCGTATATGACATGTCGAACAAAACGTTAATGTGACAAGGCACATCTTATGCTGGTGACTGTTACTTACCCCCCTAAACATTCACTTAAGTTATCAAGCCGATAAAGTTACTTTGTCTCTTTCCGACGTATTGGTGTGATAGATAGGGACAAACGAACTTTATCGGCTTGATAACTTTAATGATCGTTTGAATAAGGGGGTTAGTCTTTGCATAAAGCTTTCTAAATTTATATCGTTAAAAATGAATTTAGTGGTTCACTTTATCATTCGAGCATTTCTTATTTTTTTGCCATTTTTTTATTTTGAATTTTTTATGGAATTTTAGGTCAAAGTGTACCTATTCAGAATCACGAGTACTTTCAATCTCACTGGGAGACAAAAAGTGTCCCAGAATTTCCATACATTTTTGTTACTTTCCTCTTTTGTTACCCCACACATGTACGGAAAATGGTAACAAAATAAGAAAAAATAGTATAGGACAACTTTTTTAGGGTTCCGTAGTCAACTAGGAACCCTTATAGTTTCGCCATGTCTGTCTGTCCGTCCGTCCGTCCGTCCGTCCGTCCGTCCGTCCGTCCGTCCGTCCGTCCGTCCGTCCGCGGATAATCTCAGTAACCGTTAGCACTAGAAAGCTGAAATTTGGTACCAATATGTATATCAATCACGCCAACAAAGTGCAAAAATAAAAAATGGAAAAATATGTTATATTAGGGTACCCCCCCTACATGTAAAGTGGGGGCTGATATTTTTTTTCGTTCCAATCCCAACGTGTGATATATTTTTGGATAGGTATTTAAAAATGAATAGGGGTTTACTAAGATCGTTTTTTGATAATATTAATATTTTCGGAAATAATCGCTCCTAAATGAAAAAAAAGTGCGTCCCCCCCCTCTAACTTTTGAACCATATGTTTAAAAAATATGAAAAAAATCACAAAAGTAGAACTTTAGAAGTACTTTCTAGGAAAATTGTTTTGAACTTGATAGGTTCAGTAGTTTTTGAGAAAAATACGGAAAACTACGGAACCCTACACTGAGCGTGGTCCGACACGCTCTTGGCCGGTTTTTTACTAATAGGATTGAAAAAGCTAGTGATTCTGAGTAGAAATAGCATTTTTTTTTAAATATTACATTATTAAAAGTGGCGAAAAAAAGAAATGCTCATTCAACGATCTTCATTTTGCAGTAGTTAGAGACAAAACATTAACAGAATATGGTTATACATGTTCTTAGAAACACAGGAGTTTTCCCGGAATCCATTACCAATAGCTTCAACCCTGTTATTTGTGAAAATACAAAGTCGCAAATATTGAGTTGGTTTTCAGAGAATGCTAAACGGAAATTTATCTTGTTCTATTTGTATTATAGTGCTTTTATTTAAATATTTTTTAACCTACTTCAAAAAAGGAGAAGGTTCTCATTTCGTCGAGATCTTTTTTTTGTTTTGGAGATTGCGCTCAAAATATATTTCATTAATTTATTGTCTTGTTAGTTACAAATAATCGCCAAACTGTAGAACAGTCTTACCATAAAGCCGCTGTCATAATTATGTATACAAGTTCTTTTTCCCCTCACTAGCTCGGAAAGACGTGTTTTGTCCTTTAATACCAGCGGTTAAAAACGCATTTTATCCACTAGTGGATAAAGTAATTTGACCTTGAATAGAGACAAATTTACTGCTTTAAAATTCATAAAAGTGGGTTAATCTAGTGATGAAGATGTTTTACCATTTGTGGAACTACTGGACGCAGTGATAAACGCGTTTTTTGCATTGTACTTTCCTGGCTATAGGTAGTGAGGGGAAAAGTTTTGTGTTACTCACGAGTGCAAATGTATTTTACTTCTCGTGTGTTGAAAAACTCGCAAGCTCAGGATTCTATTCTCGAACCACTCGCTTCGCTCGTGGTTCAACTATAGAATTCTTTCGCTTGCTCGTTTTAAAATTCCACACTCGGCGTTAAAATACAACTTTGCACTCTTGTATAACAAATAACTATAATATGATGCTTTTAAGCATCGGGAACTTCAACATGATATTTCACCTTTTTCCCATCGTCCTTTCACTCCCTTCCCATTTGAGGAAACAAAACACCGAATACCAAAGCACCCACATCGGAAAAGGTTTTAGACGTCACCTGCAGGGCACCTAGCCAACGTTACGCTTACGCTTCGTAAGCGTTTCCTAGCGTCTCATATCGCTCGGCGTAGCCGAATGGCAATTGTCGACGCCAGACGCCGCGCCGACAGAAATGCATTCGGGCTCTGTCGCGCCGAAACGCAAGAGCGATAGAGGTAGATAGCTACGGAACTGATATTATCCATGTGTGCATTTGGAAACGTACCTCTGGGTTCCTAGTCAAATACACCGACGTTTTACAAATCTTACAATAGTATCGTTATAGTAGGTATCTCTAATTCCCTATTGGTGCGACAGAGCCAGACTGGGTTCCGATCGGCGTCTAGCGTAAACGATTGTCATTTCGGCTAGGGCGGCTGGACTTGAGCGCGACTGAGCCAGACTGCGTTTTGGTCGCTACGTAAGTCAAATATTGTTACTTTTGCTAGGCAGGTTGTATTATGTTCTTTCACTTCCTGAGAGTAATCAAGATAAATTAGTCACCCCTAACATAAAAGCCACTTCAAGGATATAATAATATTGTTAATGAATAAACAAATAAACTTTTTTTTTCAGTACAGATGGTGTTTTTTTACGCACTAGTGCGAGAAGTGGTTCATTATATGCCAGGTCGAAACTTCGGAGGTCCATCTGTACTGAAAAACGTCGTACGATACACGTGCAAAAAGGAATGTACTATTACTCCCGCACTCCCTTATACTCCCTTCCCTTCGGTCGGTCGGTAATGTACTATTTAGATTTTCTTATCCCACGTTTGATTATAACTTTACTGTACCTCTGTCGTAGTAAATGAACAAGCCTGTGTAAGCCTGTGCTGATTAGAGACGAGATTCGGGGCACGTGATCGATGAGCGTTCCCCAACTGATGAATGACTACGGTGAATGACAGGCCGTTTATCCCGGTCTTTGGATGCATTTGTTGTTAATTTGTGAATCTGACATGTATTTTTCGCATCACTCATTAGGAAAGGAAACTCATTACCTTACAGTATCGGATGTCGGACCGATATCCCATATTACAGGCGCCATCTTGGATTTTTCTATGTCCTTCCGACATCTGATATCGGATCGGATAATATGAAAACGGATCTTCAATTAATGTTAATATGTTTATTGAGTATTTGAAAGACATACTTCATTATCCCAGAATCACAGAAGAAGACTGGGAGGCAATTCTAATCCATTATTACACTATGATGTGAGTTCTACATGTATCCACTGAACACGCCTAGCTAGTACGCCTACCATATTATAACCGGTTCACACTCTATTATTAATAATGCAAAATGGTATGACTTGGAGAAAATGGACCAGTTACATTTGTCCCCAGTCCCCCCGCTATACCATTTTGTCGGTTTACCTGCAGCCAAGCCCAAAAGGGCGAGGAACACCAAAGCACGCATTGTTATGGGGCTTTTTCACTGAGGTAAAATGCGAAATATTATATAATATATACCCAATACCAAATCTTATCAAGCATTGACTAGAATATAATTTGATAGGAGGATAATTAGTTTTTGATCAATAAATTGATCATGGTGACTTACGCCGTGTCTTGCGTGGGCGACGGTCGCGCGACCGTCGCCGTCGCGTCTCATACTTCCATATCGATAAGGTTTGATTTCGTATGCGTCGCATCGCCGTCGCGCGACCATCGCGCGACCGTCGCCCACGCAAGCCACGGCGTTAGAGAGCGGATTTCAGGTAGCGATTAAAATATTAATATGGATATGACTAGTTTAATTTTGTGGCAGGTTTTAAATTAGGAACTTAAATATTTTCTCAGGCAAAGGATCGAAATGTTTTATTTTCCATTTCATATAACATTTGTAGTCTAATTTCCTTATAAGGGCATTTACAGAATTTGGGAATTAGCGCAAGTTGATAACACACATTAACTCACTGTCAGTTTTGTGATGATAAATAAGCATGAAATTTCTTTAAAAATATTGTTTTTGTGTTAATTACATAAACTTAAGGCTAAGTATAATCTACATTCAGAATGTGAAAAAAGTAAATTTTTAGACAGATTTTATGCTTAATTCAAAACTGACAGCGAGTTAATTTTTGTTCACAACTTACGCTAATTGGGGGTCCCAAATTCTGAAAATGCCCATAAGTATTAACTTTCAATACCAACTTAAACATGCCTGTCTGCTCCGTCAAATAATGTCAGTAGGTACATTTTAGATTCTATTTTATAGTCAAATTATTGATTTTCTCAGTAAGTAAGTAATATAAGAAACAACAACGCTGCAGGCAAAAAAAAGCATTAAGAAAATAAATTAAGTATCTGTACGTACAAAATGGAACCCAAAGAGAAAAGATTTCACAACTCCGCCGAACCTAACTAACTTAGAGTGTTTCGTAATTTGTTGGGAATCGCTAAATGACTAAAGGAACTTTAACGATAGAAAAAGGCTTTAAACCTGATAAAAAGTTACTTGAAGAGGGAACAATCTGAAATAATTAAGTACTTTTACGGCCTTCTGTAGTTGGCGGTTTTATTTTATGAAATAGGCAGCAAACGAGCAGACGAGCCGCCTGATGGAAAGCAGTCATCGCCATGGACATAAGCAGCATCAGGGGAGTCACCTATGCGTTGCCGACCTTTAAGAACCCTAAATACCTGCTTCTTGAAGAACCCCATGTCATAGCGCAAGGGGAACACCTCAGAATGTAGCTCATTCCACAACTTGCATGTTTTGAGCAAAAACGAGCGAGATGCCCGTTTGTTCTTGGTTTGCCACGTATCTAGAAAGTGAGGATGAACTTTGTTTCTTTGGCGGGAGGTGCGGTGATAAAAGCGCGACGGTGGCGTGGCACCAGGTCAAAAAGTTCTTACACAGGACACACAGAATTTTTTATACAGGACAGCAAATACTGAAATAATTGCACGTTTACAGAAACGAGCAATATGTATTATTATTATTATTATTTGTAGGTATGTCTTACCATATCTTCTAGAAACTATGGGGTCCCGGACTTTTGGGAGGCATGTGTGGGGCCAAAGCCAACAGCACAGACGCCCTTTTAGACACTTTAATCTGAAGTGTACAGTAGGTACAGGCTCAATTATTATTGTTATTTTGCCTTTCTTTAATATCTCGGGACCGTGCGTAGGGCCGAAGCCAACAGCGCAGAGCCCCTTTAGACAATAATTATATTCAGAAAAGGTAATATTCTTTTGGAACTATGGACTAGAGTAGTTCACCAAATAACAAGCCCCGGTTAGTGTAGAACTATTTATAATGGAAAAAAAACTATGTAATTGAACTGGCTAAAGTAGGTACCTACAAACGGGTAAAGTAGATAGTGTATTGACGTGATATCATGATTTTAAAATAAAGAAATATGTCATTTATTTTATTCTTCTAAAAAATAAAAACAAGCAAAAATTTTTGGGGAAAATATACATTTCGCCATTTCCAGGTTGCGAAACAGCGCCATCTAGTTTTATCCCTAAAAGTTCTATCCCTAAAAAATGCCGGGATAACGCAAGGAGGATGATGATATTACTAACAAACCGAACTTACCATTTCACTGTGTCATTTTGTCTCGTAGAAAACAGATACAGATACAGAACTTTATTAATAACGGCAAAGTTACAGGTCATAAGCAGGTACAATAGTAACCTTACAATAATAAATAGGTAATAACTTATTGTCACATTATTTATATAAATTTATGTATAGGGTAGGTTAAAAAGGTTAGTAACCACATTCGCAGTCTACATTTAAATATACCACACACCAAAATATAATAAGTGTAAAAGTATCAAGATTGTTCCGCGACGCTACAGTTATTCCTATTGTCACCGCAAGGCTGCGCTTTCAATAACCCGTTTATATTAAAAGTCGGTGCCGGAAATTGCTATCGTACTTCGCAAACTGTCACGTGGGGAAAAGTGGCGCAAAGAGTCTAACGGCTCAGCCACGACATTGGTCTAAGCGCGACAGCGGTGAGCGGCGGCCGTACATTGGAGCGAGACACAGCGATGGGACTTTTCATTCGCACATATGGCTGCCGCTCATCGCTGTCGCGCTTAGACCAATGTCGTGGCTGGGCCGTAAAGGCTCAGCCACGACATTGGTCTAAGCGCGACAGCGGTGAGCGGCGGCAAAGAGGATCGAGTGTTATAGAGAGTTACTGTCGAAGTAAAATGTGTAATCAGTGCATAGACTGCCATCTCTTGACACAGGCTTAAAACTTTTGAACCTCAGTTTTGACAATTTGGCCCATATTCTTAGCTTGATATGTGTTAAAATGTCAAATATTAATATTAGTGCCATCTAGCTGAGCGTACCCCAAGCGTGTAATGCCATCTAGGCCACCGTACCTTTTTAACACTTTCGCTACCAAGAACCCGACTGTCGGGCACACCGCTCGTAGAAGCGTAGCCGATTACATGGGTTTCCCCGTATGTAGCGAAAATGTCGTAGCGCCGCGTAGAGCCCGGTTTCGAAAGTGTTAAAATTAGTTTGGGTTATTTTAACAAAGTATTGTTTCTTGTAAATTTTGGTTCCGCAAATTGTTCCTTGTCCGTCATAGGAGGTACACAGTTTTCCGGTTCCAATTATGGACACTCGCAAAATAACACAATTTCTTTATATCTTTGAAGCAACAAACTAGTATGTTTTATACCTTATCTCATGTTTAATGCAGTAAGTAAAACTCATTCAAGTTTACACCGAGTATTATTTTTTTATTATTTTGTACATGAACTCAACTCTCTTAGCAACATTACTAAGAATTCGTCCTGATATTTTTTTTAGTAAACTGGTGACTTTTATCTTGCCGCCAAATCCTTCAGAAATAACCGAATTAAATGAAACTTCAAAATTAAACAGCTCTATGACTCTAGTTTATGTTGCATTGCCGTCAGTTTTTAGAAACTAATTTTAGATACTTATTTTTAAGGATTTGTGTTTTTTTGTCCATAATGGCATCACAGTCCATTATAAGGTATTTTACGTTATGAGCTTCAATTGTTTTGTCGCCCAAACGCACGCGGGCACTGAGGCCTCACACTAAAGAGGGCAATAAAAACAACCCACACTACTTGCCATATCTCGTGTCTATCAACACCTCAAATCATATCCGCACGATAAACTTAACCTGTGTTCTTACTCAAACGGCCCATTTAGTGTTACGAGGGCCCATACCCCGGCAACGGTATTTATCGTATAATACGTTCTTTATGCAACGCACAAGTTTACCTAAAACTTCTTGAAATCGCGAGCTTACAAGATAAACGTTTTATACGCCAGTACGGCGCTTTCAACGTGGACGCTTTTAAACTGAGAACTTCTTACACTTGAGAGTATGAGTCTTAAACGAGTTAGTTTAAGGTCATGTTTCGAAGGCTTGTAAAGTCTGGGTGTGTAGATAAGTTGGTAAGGCGGTGAAATCATAGCTAAATTGTAATATCCAAGAATTTTGGCAAGGGAACAAGCGGGTGAATGAAAATAGACAATTTATTTTACAAGCGGTTTAAGGCGTATTACATTTACCTGGTTTGGAACCTGCAGTTACAATATTTTATCAAAAAATATGTACTTAACATATTTTTTTTTTATTACTTCCGTAAAATATTTGTTATTAAATAATTTAATACGTTAGTGCATCAAAATAGTAAATTATTATATCCATAGGTTTTGAATACCTAAACATTTCGAATGCTGGGGATCGATTATTGAATTTCGAACACACGAATTCGCGTTCAAAAGTCTGTGGAAAACGACGTAATTCTATTTTTGAAAAAGGACGGCTAGTAATTTTAAAACTAGTGGTAATGACCACTCGTTTTTGATTCTGTTAGTAGAATTTAAATCGCTAGCAGTGGAGATATTATTGAACGAATTTTACGAAATCGAATGGCCGAGATTCAAAAATCGGCCCTCTGCTATGAATTTTGTCGTCAAAATATGTTTTATTTATGGACATTTTGTGACATTAATTAGATACCCAGTTACATCACTTAAACGCTTCGCGATTTCTGCAAAACATTTATTAAAAGATTTTGAATTCCCATCTTATCAGCCTACTAAATTACAATTCCAATCGTAAAATTATAGCGGATTTGCCAGTACTTAAATATAAATCACTCGCTATTGGCAACGAGAGGCCCATATCATTCCACAAGATATCTATTCAGGGGCCATGCCAACTCGCCGTGGTCGGAATAGCAACTACTGCACCGCAAACTTACTTTAACACCGGTTGGAGAGTATTAACACCCTTGTTTTATCACCACAAGGAAGAAAGTTGTAGTGGAACTTAGTTAAAGAACGGTAATGTTAAGTTTGTGTTTTAGAAGATGTATAGGAGTTGCAGTGTCTTGTAAAAATGATGGGCGTATGTGTTGAGGTCTTTATAGGGCAGTAGTTTAAGGATGTTTCGTGTTGAGAACTAACTTTAGTGCGAACGAGATGTTGTTACCACAGGGTAAACGTCACCTAGGCTGCAGGCACAGAACTATATTTACATAGAAGAAATAAGTTCATCTACTATTTGTATAGTGGCCAAGAGCGTCATATTTCATTCTGAAATTGTTACAGCCTGTGTGGTGACGGGCTAAGAATTTCACCACCCCCTTTCTTCCCGTGGGTGTCGTAGAAGGCGACTATGGGATATGGATTTAATTGTGGCGTAGGCGAGAGGCTGGCAACCTGTCACTGCAATGTCACAGTTTCGTTTTCTTTCAACCCCTTATTTGCCAAGAGTGGCACTGAAGCTTTAGTAGTTTCATGTGTTCTGCCTACCCCTTTATGGGATACAGGCGTGATTGTATGTATGTATGTATGTATTGTTACCTGCCTCTGATAGAAAATATATCCCTTGAGTGTTCGTAATTTTTGTGTTGTTGCAATTCAATCTATACTTACTAATATTATAAATGGGAAAGTGTGTGTGTATGTTTGTTTGTCCGTCTTTCACGGCCAAACGGAGCGACGAATTGACGTGATTTTTTAAGTGGAGATAGTTGAAGGTATGGAGAGTGACATAGGTTACACTTTGTCTCTTTTTAATGCGTGCGAAGCCGCGGGCAAAAGCTATCTCATAATGAGGCATTCTTTATGTTTTCGTTAACTTCAATCTACCAAAAAATACTCCCGAAAGATGCAAGCTGTGAGTGAAGACCGACAACTTAGTCGTTTTGACACACTAACGCCGTGGCTTGCGTGGGCGACGGTCGCGCGATGGTCGCGCGACGGCGATGCGACGCATACGAAATCAAACCTTATCGATATGGAAGTATGAGACGCGACGGCGACGGTCGCGCGACCGTCGCCCACGCAAGACACGGCGTAAGTAGATACGTTTGCTTGATTTATGCTATTTATATTGCTTGGTACATATATGAAATCTGTGGATACAGGCATACGAGATGTGCTTTCACCCAGTTGCTGTGGTTGTGGCGAAAATAAGTATTGTAGATGTTTTTCGACTTTTAGAAATATATATATTCCAATAATATATATCATGCTTTATAAAAATGTAAATAACGATTTTTCTACGCCTTATTCCCATAATAATAACGATAGGAAATCTGCATATATCTCGTTAAAATTATTAAAATCAATGCAATGAAAATGCTCTATACGATAGAATGAATAATTCAGGTAAACTTTAGTGAAGGCCGGCTACACACGAAGCAAATAAAGGCGATCGTAATGAACTATAATTAATACTAGCTTTTGCCCGCGGCTTCGCTCACGTTAGAAAGAGACAAAAAGTAGCCTATGTCACTCTCCAACCCATCAACTATCTCCACCTAAAAATCACGTCAATTCGTCGCTCCGTTTTGCCGTGAAAGACGGACAAACAAACAGACACACACACTTTCCCATTTATAATATTATTATTATATTATTCTCAGTATTTATTTTCTTTCTTAGGCTAGGTATTTTTATAATATGATTATAAAAGTAAAATACAAAACCACATACAAAACAATGCAAAATATATAAACACATTATAAAAAACATAACCTAGGGTGCCGCCAGCAGCGGGGCAGCGCCCAAGCTGCCGGTGGTTAGGGCTGCAGAGAGAGGAACCGTCGAACTATCCGCGCTGTGTCCAAAATCAGCGCCTTCTGCATCTGGCCCTTGATCCATCCACCTAGCGAGAGTCTCTTAAGATGTTGGTCGAGAGTCTTCGCTTTGAGACCGTTCGCTGAAACGACTATCGGAACAATGATCGTTGATTCAACATCCCACATGGCGGTTATCTGGTGAGCCAAGTCTAGGTACTTACTGGACTTGTCCTTCTCGGCTTTCACGAGATTCTTATCATGGGGGATGGTGATGTCAACGAGCACTGCCCGGCGTTGCAGTCGATCTATTATCACAATGTCAGGCTTATTGGCTACAATAGTCCTGTCAGTGATAATAGATCGATCCCAATAGAGCGTGGCACGACCATTTTCGAGAACTGGCGCAGGTAAGTACTTGTAATACGGTACTTCGCGGTCCACAAGGCCGTATTGAAGAGCAAGTTGCTGGTGAATAATCCTGGCTACGAGATTATGTCTGTGCAAGTACTCGCCGTTAGCTAGATGAGAACAACCGGAAATGATATGCCTGAGTGACTCTCCGGGACGGCGGCATGCCCGACAAATGTCGACCGTACCGTCCTTCAGGATATATTTCCGGTAGTTGTTCGTCATCATAACTTCGTCCGCAATTGCACAGGCAAAACCCTCGGTTTCTCCGAAGAGGTCCCCAAATCGTAACCAGTTCACCGATGCGAGCAGATCTACATCGGGTCCCGTGAGGGCCTTGTAGAACCGCCCGTGTAGCTGCTTGCTCTCCCATACCGCCTTGCGGTCCGCAGTACTTAGTACCACAGGTTTGCGCCAGTTCTGTTTCGCCAAGGAGAGCGGCGTGAGGTTTCCGTCCACTGCCACCACATCACGATGCATCCCACACTCGTTGTTAAGGAAGTAATTCCTGAGATTGTACACATCACGGTTGTGAAGATCTTTGGCGTTTAGGAAGCCTCGACCTCCGCACTTCCGTGGGATGTACAATCTCATAACAGACGAGCGCGGGTGTAACATACGGTGTGTGGTAAGCAGTGAGCGGACCCTCCGATCCAGGGCGTCCAGCTCGGTCTGGGTCCACCTTAGTATGCCAAAGGAGTATGTGAGTAGAGGCATTACCCAGGCGTTAAAGGCGCGCACTTTATTGCCTCCTGACAAAAGACTGTTAAGGACTATATTATTATTATTATATTATTAAGGATTAAGGATTAGTATGGATTTTGAGCAATAGTTTTTACTAAAGATTTATCAATATTGCGAAAGCATTTTATATTTAGGGTCAATTAGATCGGTCTTCATAAGAACTCATAGCTTCCATGTTTACAGTAAGTACATATTATATTGCTACTACTGTAAGTTATACACCCAGAACCCGCTTGGTAGGCAATGCACTCGTAAACTTTGCTCAGTGTAGATACCGTACAACCCGCTGGGCGGGTTGACATACCGTACAACCCGCTGGGCGGGTTGACATACCGTACAATCCACTGGGCGGGTTGACATACCGTACAACCCGCTGGGCGGGTTGACATACCGTACAACCCGCTGGGCGGGCTGACATACCGTACAACCCGCTGGGCGGGTTGACATACCGTACAACCAGCTGGGCGGGTTGACATTTTTTTTTATACTACGTCGGTGGCAAACAAGCAAGCGACGGACGCCTGCAACTCAAAGAGTGTCACATGCGCGTTGCCACCCCATTAGAAACTTGTACATTCCCTTTTGCTGTGTTAAATACACAGCAAAAAGGAGTGTACAAGTTCCAAGGAGGGAAATACCGTACAACCCGCTGGGCGGGTTGACATACCGTACAACCCGCTGGGCGGGTTGACATATCGTACAACCCGCTGGGCGGGTTCTCGCCATATAAGCGGGCGGTTGTAGATTAGGTACCTACGTCCGGGTGTCTGGCGAAGTGCTCCATTTTTAACCCCCGACGCAAAAACGACGGGGTGTTATAAGTTTGACGTGTCTGTCTGTCTGTGTGTGTGTCTGCCTGTGGCATCGTAGCTCCAGAACGGATGAACCGATTTCGATTTAGTTTTTTTTTGTTTGAAAGCTGAGTTAGTCGGGAGTGTTCTTAGCCATGTCTTATGAAAATCGGTCCACTATGTCGCGGTCGGGGGTTTTTTCAAAATTTTAATTTTGTGGATAGGTTATATGGAATTTGACAGATGACAACCCTGAGTTAAGTGGTTGGTGCAAGTGGGCCTTACGCCGTGGCTTGCGTGGGCGACGGTCGCGCGATGGTCGCGCGACGGCGATGCGACGCATACGAAATCTAACCTTATCGATATGGAAGTAGACGATGCGATGAGAGGCGACGGCGACGGACGCGCGACGGTCGCGCGCAAGACACGGCGTTAGTCTTTCAAAAACCAACAAAGTACCGGACTTTTTGTGGACGTCGGTTCGTCCGCAGCTCCCCTATGTGATTGTGCAGCGAAAATTTGTTTTATTCTGATGAGGGCCACAAAGGAGTGCATCTATTGGATTTTTCGCATCCGCTTTGAGTCAAAGGTAGCGTTATAACTTGCCTCTCTTATAACATTTATTGCTATCAAACTGACTTGATTACTGCTTTTTCATCACACTCGGGCAGTAAATGTGCTATTGGACGCGGGCGGAGCGGGAGTTACATGAAAATCGTTTTTTATATGCGAGGATCTCTGTGATTAAACATAGGTGTGGTAGAATAAAATTTTGAAAAAACCCCCGACCGCGACATAGTGGGCCGATTTTCATGAAACATGGCTAATAACACTCCCGACTAACTCAGCTTTCAGACAAAAAAAAAATCTAAATCGGTTCATCCGTTCGGGAGCTACGATGCAACAGACAGACACACACACAGACAGACAGACAAACAGACAGACAGATACACACACAGACACACACGTCAAACTTCCAAACCCCGTCGTTTTTGCGTCGGGGGTTAAAAATAGTTACTTACATCGGTAATAGAAATCGCAAAGCCTTTGGTTGAGGTAAGTGACTTCAGGTTCGATATTTTCTTGTCTACATTTTATTTCTAACCCCCGACGCAAAAACGACGGGGTGTTATAAGTTTGACGTGTCTGTATGTCTGTTTGTCTGTCTGTCAGTTTGTGTGTGTCTGTCTGTGGCATCATAGCTCCCGAACGGATGAACCGATTTCGATTTAGTTTCTGTTTTTGAAAGCTGAGTTAGTCGGGAGTGTTCTTAGCCATGTTTCCTAAAAATCGGTCCACTATGTCGCGGTCCGGAGTTTTTTCAAAATTTTAATTTTGTGGTTATTATACAGAAGTTTATTAGTCTATAAATTTTTGTATGATAAGATTCTACTTAGTAAGTAAGTACCTAAATCCATACTAATATTATAAATGGGAAAGTGTGTGTGTCTGTTTGTTTGTCCGTCTTTCACGGCAAAACGGAGCGATGAATTGACGTGTTTTTTTTAAGTGGAGATAGTTGAAGGAATGGAGAGTGACATATGCTACTTTTTGTCTCTTTCTAACGCGATCGAAGCCGCGGGCAAAAGCTAGTACCTAATAAATTAATATTCTGTATTCAGCGAAATCGGCAAGAATTGTTCTTTTTACCAATTCCATTCACAATATTTTTTAAGTTTTTTTTAGCCACGCTGTAGGTATTTTTTTACCAAATTAGTCGTAAAAAAGAAGTCGTAGCTTTTATTCCTCGAAATTGGTAAGAAACAACCCGAATACTAATAGAGTCGCTAAATGAATTTATTAGCTCTCCGTAGTTACTGTAATTTGATAACAGCGCCCTTTTCCAAGAATTTTTCTTCTTTATTTATTTACAGAATAAAAGTGAGAGCGAAATTTTAAATCACATTTTCTGATTCCCACGTAAAACTTCGGTAAAGTATTAAGAAATAAATAAAAGCGAAATAAACTAAGTAGGAATTAAATAAAGATAATATATCAAAAAAGAACTTCAAATTTTTTATTGATCTTCCTTGATCGGATAAGGGTTCCATTTTTCCACATTTGCCACAGCTCATGGGAGCCTGGGATCCGCTTTGACAACTAATCCCAAGGTTTTGAGTGGCACTAGTTTTAAGAAAGCTTCAAGTCTTCCAACCCAGAGGGCAACTAGGCCTTAATAGCATTAATTTAATCCTCACGAATACTCATGATTTTTTCCTTGTATTTATCAAAAATATTACAATGTCATGATGCTTATTATTTTTCTTAAAATGGGGTAGGTTCGTATCCATGGCTACCAGTTGAACGTTGAAACAGCTTATTCATAAAGTTCTATAATTGGTAAAGTAACTTTTAGTTGGTTAGTCCTTCATACGCAAAAGTACGGTTGGCGACAAAGGTTTGCCTAGCTAGTACTTTGATTCCAATTACCAAAGTTTCACTGTACAGTCTGCAATAATATTTAAGTAACAAAAAAACTATGAATAAGAACTAGACCCCATGGATAAATAAACCCACCTACAAAGTACAGTACAATCTCGATAATCCGGCACTGTTGGTGACACGGATGTGCCTGATAAGTGGAAAATTCGGATTACTGGAAGTTAGAGCCTTTCTCCATAATAATTTTTTTGACCTCAGAAATGTGTGGTTAATATGGGAGCCTGGGGTCCGCTGTGAAAACCAATCCCAAGATTTGGCGTAGACACTAGTTTTACGAAAGCGAATGCCATCTGACCTCCTTTAGGCCTTATTGGAATTAGTCCGGTTTCCTCACGATGTTTTCCTTCACCGAAAAGCGACTGGCAAATATCAAATGAAATTTTGCACATAAGTTCAGAAGAACTCATTGATACGAGCCGGGTTCGAATCGAAGCCGCGACCTCCGGATCGAAAGTCGCAAGCTCTTACCGCTATGCCACCAGCGCTTCTCATGTTAACCGTGTATCCATACTAATATTATAAATGGGAAAGTGTGTGTGTCTGTTTGTTTGTCCGTCTTTCACGGCAAAACTAAGCGACGGATTGACGTGATTTTTTAAGTGGAGATAGTTGAAGGGAAGGAAAGTGACATAGGCTACTTTTTGTCTCTTTCTAACGCGAGCGAAGCCGCGTGCAAAAGCTAGTAAAAAATAAAAAAAAAACATTAAATCGTGTACTATATCTACACCAAATGCAGTGTAAAATCTAGTAATATTAAACATTCTGCAGAATGTAGGGCGCGGCAAAGTTTCGGGGAGTTCCGTGAGGTACACTCAGATATCAGCGCGGAACAAGAGGACCGCCTTGGAAGCCCGCCAGAGACTACCAGCGGGACCACTTGCTCAAACACAAAATAAAATAACCTAGTAAAAAATATACATTACCTACGACAAAAGTGTGGAAAAGACCAAATTCGTAACGAGTGGCGATAAAAGGGAGTGTTATAATTATGTAGTAGTATTGAATAAAACTATTGATGAATTCAAACATGTGTTTATTTTAGTAATCCTTAGCTTATTAATAAATAATACAAATATTTGTTCGGAGCGACCTCCGTCAGTCGCCATGGGAAGCTAGCAAGAGGACTGACAAAAGTGACAGCTACAGATATTAAAATATTTTTTCTACTCCCGAACTGTTATTCGTCATATACAGGGTCGTATCTTTAAAATCCTACATAAAAGTCTATTCCCCAGAGCCAGCATCCGCCGGCTTTCAGTATCGAAAAAACTGAAAATGCATTGTTTGGCTCTGTAACCATGGCAACGTATTGTTATAACGATACTGCGCGCGTGCGCGGGAAGGCATTGGGCAGCTGAGCTGGCAACCTTTGCGTCAAAATACAGGAAACAGTGTGAATTTCACGAAAGTTATTCTAGAAAACTATTTAAAACTAAGTACATGGTCGTAGAAAAAGTATTGTATGCAACGGTGTTTAACTGAATCAAAAATACTCGTGGCGTCTTTGTTAGCAATTTTCGGCTTCGCTTCAAATTGTTACCCACCCCACTTGTCTATTTTGACCTCTTTTAAACGCCTGTTGCATAAAATACTATTAAGAGCGCGTTCATAAACGTCACTCTGCTACATTATAAATTGACACGAGTGACGAATTCCCTCTTTGGACGTGTATTGTATGTCGTTTTGCAGTACAGGTTTCCCATTGAAGTTTCGAACTGACAAGAAATGTACTACTTTGCGAACTAATGTGTGGAAAAACCACTATAGGTAAGTACTAATACTATAGTATGATGTATTTCACATTAAAAATCATTCGCCTAAAATTCCCTGGTTTCAAAGTTACAAAGTCACTTCGCAACATCCTTCGACATAGTTTATACAGCCAGCGGGGTAATGCAGCGGGAATAATGGGGACTTTTGAGCCAGGTACGATCCAGGGAGGAATATTTTAGCTTTAGTAACGTACGTGTATGACCTACCTGATTTGTATTTATAAGTTAAGAAAAGTGACGCATGTTTGACGTACAATTTGTGCTTACTTATTATTTCTGTGTGATATTTATGACCTTGACAGTTTTCAATTAAATAAACTTACTGTTTATAGTATGTTACATAATGTAGTCACAAAATAAAGTAAAGTGACTGGTCTATTTTAAGCTGCACCAAAACTGTTCAGCTTCTCATATCTCAGAATGTGTCTTTAACAAGACTCGAACGAACTTCCCCGTACGTTCGCCGTTTCGGCGCAAATCGTTTAGACAAATCCGCGGTTACATCAACTTTGCAACTCATTACAGCATTTCGCTGAGATTTGTGTTAGCATCCTCTCTAATCGCACTAAATGCAATGTTAAAAACATAAGGGTATTGAAGATCGAATATAGAAAAGTGGTGGTAGGTGTGCGCAGGGCGGCCATTAGGCGATTGACGAAGAACTTGAGTGGAATAGGATAGACAGTTGTAATGTAATTAAGATTATCAAAAATACAAAGTACTGTTTCAAAGGCGTTCGTCTTATTTATCCGAGTACTCCTCACACTTGGTCGTTTTATAATCTTCTGATTTTAATAGATAGCTACTGTCCCCGACATAAAGTCAACCCAAGGTAAGTTTGCAACAATTTTGACAGCCGGTGCAACTGTTATTTTAAACGTCAAACACAATAAACAAATACTGGTTGATAAATTTTATTTGTCTACCCCGAACATTTATAAAAACGAATACACCGGGTAGTTTGGTGAGTTTACATCTCCATTGCTGGGACGTCAGTCTTCCGCGACCACGGCTAGTGCAACCTGGCCGATCATGGACCCTCCCATTAGGTACCGCATTTCCTCTCAAACACATTACAGGAAAATAATATTAAACTTTAAATTCTTTTCTTATTCTTATACTAATATTATTATGTCAATTGGCAATCTTTTATTTCTCCTTATCAGTAGGCCTAGCACATGATGGCCGCGAGAGTATGTCGCCGCGAGATAGATGACACGTCTTCTTCTAACTGTATTAATGACATAAGGACGGGTAATCTATCTCGCGGCGACATACTCTCGCGGCCATCATGTGCTAGGCCTACAGGGCCCGTAACTTTCATGCCGATGACATAAATTTGACGTCACGTTGCATATAGGATGATTCAAGAGTTTTATTTAATAATTCCGTACTGGGCGGGAAGAAGTTGACATCTTCACTTACGTTATTTTTTTTTTATTAGCGCAATCGATTCCAATGGGTCTATATTTATATGTATAAAAAAGACAGCCAGTTTAATACATTAATTTTGAAGTTATTGGTTTTGAAATCAAGTGAATATCTCGAAATTGAACGACATTTATTTGACGAATCGAGTTATTATGCCTTTTGTTTTATCACTTCTCGGTTCATACATGAACATGTCTTACTGTTAAACTTCGCTAAAATTTATAACATAGTACATCATTTGACATATTTACTTATGCTTTTTGTCACAATCATTGTATTCTTAACTTGCATTTTGACATAACGACATATCAAGTTTAGTGAAATGTTATGCTATGATATAACGACATATCAAGTTAAGTAAAATATTATGCTAAGCGTGCAAAACCGAACAAATTAAGATATCAAAATGGACTTATTAAGCTCCTCCGCTAACATTTGAACATGTCTTTATATGAAATAAAGTTCAAATGCGAATCACAGCGCATAATCGTATAAACCTACTTGTACAAATAGTAAATTGTTTGAATAGAATAAAAAAAAAATGATAAACTGAGATATCAAAGCGTAGCCCTCAATGCTATTCTGTTAAAATGTGAATATTTATTTAAATGTCAATTGGCGCTCAAAATAGAAATCAAATGCGTAATAGGATTTGAACATCGAAGGACATTATGAGGTTCAAACTAAAATTATGGAGCAATCAAGTTACACATACTCCTGAGCCTATGTGTAAACTCTTTAGTAAAACTGTATTCAATTGTAATTAATTATTAACATCAAATGTTAATCATACTATGTCAAAATATCTATTGAAAACCAACTAAGTGTACTTATATTGACCTTCCAAGATGATCACTTATTGCTTATAAACAAGTGTAGTGTAAATCATGTCAGTCATGATCATACCAATAAAATAAACCTCTACTGATAGGAACATGACTATTAATCTAATAAACCGCCTTAATGTTTTAATTGTGTAATAAACCATACTTATCTGAAAAAAAGATTAAAATAAAAGCCTAAAATGTATAAATATCTTGTTTCGGTGTATGCAGAAAACTTTTTTTATTAACTGTAAGTGCAGCTAAGATCACAACGAGCTAATTTTAAGCGGTTACTTAATATTTTACTCAATTGATCAATAGAAAAACTTGTTCCTCTTATAACATCTTTTAGGTAAACAAATGTCTTATATTGCATATTTTAAGTTATCAACATTTGCACGGTAAAATATTCCGGAAACTTATTGAATAGATCCATATATCAAATTAAGTACCATCACTTGATAGGATTGAGTAACTGCATATGTCCACATATTCTGATTGTAATACTGTGAACATAAATAAATATTTCAAATTATCTAGTTGTTCATATACAAAATTATTTATTTTCATACTCTTTTGTAGACATGTTATAAAAATACTTCAAAATAATGTTTTTGCCAGTTGAATATTTCTAGTTATCAAATTAAATACTTATGTACAAATAATATTTAATGAGTTATCAATGATGGATTGATCAATAATTGTGCAATATCTATAGTTATAAATAATTTATCAAGCAGTCCCTAAAATATTATTATGTATGCAAAATATTTAACTATCTTAATACGTGTAGCTGATGGCCCCGGTGACATCGGTTAGCTTCCCAACAAGCCATATAGACTTCTTGTGTTGAGATGAGACCACACCACTGCATCTGATTTATTCTTAGGCGCGCACGAGCTCTCGTTTCTAACAATACGGAATCAGTGTCATTCCTTGGCATTACCATGTTGTTGGTGGCAGATGTATTGGTAGACATATACCCACAGTCATAATACAAGGTCTAAAAGATAAAAGGTCTGTAAATAAGTTCCAAATAATCCTCTACAAAAACCTGAACAAAAAGTATAGTAGTAGTAGTAGTAATAATTACTGTATTGTGTACAACAGTCTAAATATACAATTTGTAGATACACGTATATGAAAGTAATGTTGCCATAGTTATAATCTGTTTTATTTAAGTTTCTTCAACAAGCGTAAAAGCTTCAATACATAAATATTCATGCTGTGAATGTAAATTTGGATTCGTGTTTCACAAGATATGAGTATTGTTTGTTTAGATTAAGGCGGCGTCTCAAAGAGATGAGGTACCTTTTATTAACCCCCGACGCAAAAACGAAGGGGTGTTATAAGTTTGACGTGTCTGTCTGTCTGTCTGTCCGTCTGTCTGTCTGTCTGTCTGTCTGTTTGTCTGTCTGTGTGTGTGTGTGTCTGTCTGTGGCATCGTAGCTCCCGAACGGATGAACCGATTTGGATTTAGTTTTTTTTGTCTGAAAGTTGAGTTATTCGGGAGTGTTCTTAGCCATGTTTCATGAAAATCGGTCCACTATGTCGCGGTCGGGGGTTTTTTCAAAATTTTAATTTTGTGGTTAGGTTATTCCTGCGCGCACGCACCTCGCTTGGCAATCACAGTGCATAGGTGTGACAGAAATGGCAAATGATGTCGCTCACTCTCGTCTTAAGCTGAAACGATTATTACCTGCGATTACCATTATACCTCATTTTTTTAGCATTAGAGAGAACGTAAAAGCACGAATCACGAGGTCTTTTATATGAGACATTTTTGCCACAACTAATTACTGTCATTCATCAACTGTCCGTATTATAAACAGATGTTAGCGCGGCGGTTTGTTAGCTACTTTAATATAAACTAAATTAATTTATTAATAATGGTAATGGTAACATAATGGTAACTTTATTAGTGACAGTCACTATCAAAAATAAAGACTTGGCTTAAAAAATGTCAAATTATTTTTTGGCGAACTGGACAGAGAATATTGGCCAAAAAGTTTGTTTGGTCCATAGATTTTAATATCTCCGGTCCCAGGTTCGGCCACATGAGAGGACAAAGTTTGGGCTGGTGTCTCACATGCACATTATAGACATTGTGCGAGTGAGGCACCAGACCAATCTCGTCGCCCTCTCACGTGGACCGTTTTCGATACAGACGACTTTATGGCTCAGTGATAAGATTCAATTTAACATATTGCAAAAAATATGACAGTGCAGTCCCTATTAAAGGCCCCATACACGGTATGATTAATCGCTTTGATCGACTGGACGAATATCGTGGCGATCGATCGCATTGAAATTGCCAGCCATACACGAAGCAATATTTATCGTTACGTTCGAGCCGTACACGAAGCAATACACGTTACGATGGATCATTTACTCCTACGAAACGGAATAATGAAGTCACTTTAAGTACTCAATTTTAAAAATGGATTTATAATTTACGAACTTTTTTTCTACTGTATGTTGCGTTATATTCTTTCATTCGACTACGATTATATCCAAAGATAAAAAGAAAAAGAACTAAAACAGAGTATGTTAAAAATTGCTCCTAAATCAGAGGCTTCTAGAGAATTTCAAGTAGGTACCAAGTAGGTCGTTTCGATTAAAGGTGCAACCACACCGTGACTTAAAAAACGGCGACGGTATACGAAATCGCAGTGACGCATCGTATCCGTACCATTTTTACTGCATGCTCCCCACACCGTGTCCCATACGAAAGTCACTGCGTTTCCGTACCTACCGTCTGCGTATTATAATCAGCGGTCTGTGGACCATGCGGTAAAAACGGTACGGATACGATGCGTCACTGCGATTCCGTACCGTCACCGTTTTTTAAGCAGCGCTGTGGTCGCACCTTAATTTGTAACGGGTGGATAGCAAAGATGAATCGTACCGTGTATGCGACCCTTTATAGGTTAAAGTAGCAAATCTTAACTGTCACTTGTCACTACCGTATTTCAGGTATTAAGGGCTATTTTTCTTATAATTTGTATCAAACTATCGCCTTATCGACTTTTGTTCTGTAACAGTAAAGCCCACTTGCACTAAACATTTAACTCGGGGTTAGTGAGCTGTCATCTGTCAATTTCCGTATAAAATGGTGGGTTAACCCTCCATTTTCGTTGGTGCAAGTGGCCCTTAGTATGGAAGTGTAATAAAATTATTGTATTTGTTTCAATATTCCTCGAAATTTTTCCATAGTTATTTTCTTTCCATATGAACTTTCCCTGGACTTCTACGAATATTTTAAGACCACAACTACCTAGCCAAATCGATTCAGCCGTTCTCGAGTTCTAGCTAGACTAACGAACATCATTAGATTTTTATTTTTATAGATAGAATATAGAAAAAGAAAATAAAATTGGGTCAAAACTGGATTTTTTTTCATCATTTGTCTAATGACAATCCGTTCATATATAGATAAGTTGTTGGTACATTTGTTGATATGTCTAATATCTTGAAGATGACTACGAGTTTTTAATATGTCTTCATATAATATGAAAACTTGCTAAAAACTATTTTTAAATCAATTTTTGTCTTCATGATCGCCAGAAAAATAGATTTTTGCGATATAGTTAAATTTAATTTTTAACGTTTTTTTCGCTTTTGTATGGGGAAGAACATAACAAGTCCATGGTACACATGTTGATAAGTCCTATATCTCATAATCTGTAATAAATTAACCCATTTACATACAATTATCTGATAGATTGTATAATTTTATCCTTAAATCTAGTTTCAAACCTAAAATCTAATTAAAAATGGATTTAGGAAAAAATCACAAAGTTGTAGTGCCTAAGACTCTAACAACGCGCCCGCGCCGGGAATCACAAACAACTCACGCACACACCTAACAGAGCGTCGAGGCGGCACACACTCACACGCCGCGCCCCTATAAAAGACAGCCGTCGCAGCGCCCGGCATTCAGTCCACCGCGGCCATCCGTGACGGACAGAGCTCCCTGGTACTACCGCGGCACCCGCGACAGTGCGAACCTACTCAGGCATCCTACCTCGGCCATCCGAGTGGACGCCTTGTCCTCTTTCGATATTTTGAAAGTAGTAATTCCCTTAATAAAATTTTGTGAATATAACCGTCTCGTCTTCTTTACAAAGTTTAAAATTGCCGCCCTGTAAAGTTGTCATTTTAGAGTTATCAACTTCTTCCCGCCCAGTACGGAATTAATCATTATTCATCAATCATTTTAATCATGACTTCAAAACTAATGTATACATACGTGAAATAATTAATAAACTTACTTGATACGTGAAAAGTAAATTAAATTATTTGTTTGTTTTTCATACATACATTTTATTAAATAGTTTTGTTACCATATTTCAATATCTGTCTTCTTTACACTGGCGTCCAACGAGCGGCACGTTCCTCCACGCGCAAGATTCGTCACGAAGGCAGGGCGTGTCACAACAAGATACGTAAAAACAAAAAAGAAACTATGGCGTCCTTTAGCGAAGACCAGTTTACTCGGCTGATTTCTACACTGTCGTCATCGTCATCATCACGCCACTCCACATTAGCAAGCTGCATTCACCATTATGATGGAACCAAGGATGTTGGTGTGGTGACAAGGTTCCTTTCGGCAGTAGACACATATATAATGGTGGAGAAGATCCCGGAGAAAGAGGCAATAATGGGGTTACCCTTAATCCTGGTGGGAGAAGCAGGCATCTGGTGGCAAGGCATCAAACACGAAGTCGAGACCTGGGAAGGCTTTAAGGAGAGGCTGCACGCTGCATTTGCGCCCAGAAAGGAAGCTTACCAGCTACTACGGGAAATAATGAGCAACGAAAAATCTAAATCTATGCTCACAGAAACGTTTGTGGCTCAGAAGCGAGTCTTGTTCGCCCAACTGCCAACCCCGAAGATACCCGAGATCCGTCAGCTGGACATGGTGTATGGACTTCTTCGCCTGGATATGAGGTCTGCCGTACCTAGGTCAGCCGTCAGCTCTTTTGATAACCTGGTACAGCTGGCAAGAGCCGCAGAAAACATAATGAAGGAGCGAAATGAACCTCTGACTACCAGTGCGAGCGAATCGAAGCGTGAAAGATTCGCTCGGGGAAAAGAGCGCTGTGAATTCTGCCGTGCTATAGGACATGACATGGCGTCGTGCAGGCGGAGACAAAAGGCACTTGGAGCGATGGCTGTACCGAAACAGGAAGCGGTGACTCAGGCTCCATCACCTTCGCAGCCCCGATTCTACTGCTATGGCTGCGGAGCCCCGGGAGTGGTGAGATCCAAGTGCTCCACCTGCAACAAAAAGAGGCCGGTGGAAACTGGTGCATGTTCCATCGATATTCAGCTGGATGTAAGGCCCCGACCTATGGTGTTTACGAAGATCGGCGATATCGAAGAGTGCGCTAAGCTCGACTGCTGCGCCAAGTCTAGCGTTGCGTCATACCAACTGGCCACGAAGTTACGAAAGAAGGGGTACGTCTTCCAGCAACAGAGAATGAAGATAACTCTCGCGGACGGCATTGGCAAGCGTCAGAACGTTGAAATAGTCAGAGCCCCCGTGGAACTTTATGGGAAAACAACGTACACCACTTTCGTCGTTTTGCCCGGTTGCAAAAAGAACCAAACCTTACTTGGCGTTGGCTACATCCAAGATGCAGGGATACTGATCAACTTACCTCAATTCACGATGTCCTTCATTGAGCGGCCAGAAGAGGACTACGACCTATACGACGAGGGGTTTGCCACCTTCAAACAGCCTTCAATGGAAGAGTTCCAAATGCAATCACCTGTATCCGTTTTGACCTGGAATTCATCATCTACGCTGCCAGGAAACGTTTGCGCTTCACCATCCTTGCCGTCGTGTTCATCACCATCATTACCAGAGCCAGCAGATAAGGGAACAGAGGTATCAGGCTTTATGATGACAACCGAAACACCCGTAGAAAGGACCATTATAGCCCCGAGAACACCTGATTGGAACTTGATTCCCATAAAATCCCCGTCACCCAAGAAGTCACGGTTCTACGAGGCCAGCTCCCCAGATCTGGACTACATGATTCGTGATGCACAAATAAATGTTCATTCTCAGGCCGTTGAACTGACGCTACGTGAGCAAGGCTTGTTTGATGGAGAACTTGACTGGGTCGTCGGAATTGACGCCGTCGATGTACACATACCTGAAGACTTACCTGAAAACCAGCAAAAGGCATTCGAGGACCTTCTACTGGAATACGAAGACGTCTTTACTTCAAAGGGCGAAGCTGTAGTCGACGTGGAACATCGTATCATCACAAAAGATCACCCTCCTATAGCTTCACCACCGTACAGATTGTCTCCACCACGAAGAGAAATCCTTAAAGCTGAAATAGATAAAATGCTTCAAGGAGGCATCATAGAACCATGTTCATCTCCTTGGGCCTCACCAGTTGTCATGGTACCCAAAAAGAATGGCGAAGTCAGGATCTGCGTGGATTACCGGCGCTTGAATGCTATAACTGTACCTGATTCATATCCTATACCCCGCATCGATGACTTACTCCATGAAGCCAAGCCTACGCCATACATGAGTGCCCTAGACCTAAAGGCTGGATACTGGCAAGTGTTGGTCGCGGAAGCGGATAGAGACAAGACAAGCTTCATAACGCCCTTTGGTATATATAGATATATACGTATGCCATTTGGCCTGCGTAACGCGCCTGCCACGTTCCAAAGGATGATAGACAGGTTCAGAGTGAGCCTAGAAGGAATCAAGATGCTTGGGTACTTAGACGATCTAATAGTCTTCTCCACGACATTTCAAACTCACCTGGCAGACCTCAGGAAAATATTCCAGCGAATGAGAGAATATAATCTCACTATCAACAAGGATAAGTGCAGATTCTTCGCTTCTTCAATCAAGTATTTAGGGCACTTGATCACACCTGAAGGCCTAAAAGCTGATCCTGAGAAAGTTACCACCATTACTAATCTGCCATCTCCAAAGAACTTGACACACCTGGTCACATTTCTACAGACATGTTCATGGTATCGACGTTTTATAGAAAACTTTGCAACTGTGGCTGAACCACTCACCAGACTGACAAAGAAGTCAGCTGCTTGGACCTGGACTGAAGAGCAGGAAAATGCCTTTACGGAACTGAAGCATAGGTTGACTTCCTCCCCAATATTACGTCAAGCTGACCACACTAAGCCCTACATACTGAAGACTGATGCCAGTAACTACGCGCTCGGAGCGGCTTTAGTCCAGGGGGAGGGAAGCGAAGAATATGTGGTAGAGTATGCTAGTCGACTACTCACTTCTCCGGAACGCAATTATTCAACCACAGAGAAGGAAGCGTTGGCTGTAGTATGGGCCCTGCAGAAATACCGTGGCTACATAGAAGGATTACCCATTACCGTCGTCACCGATCACCAGGCCTTACGTTGGTTAATGCAACTTAAATCACCGACGGGCAGACTGGCCAGATGGGCATTACAGATACAGGCTTTTGACATTACAATCAAGTATGTCCCCGGCAAGACTAATGTAGTAGCTGATACATTATCAAGGCCAACCTGTGGTGAGCAAACGAGTGAAACGTGTGGCGTGTGTTCTATCGCTGTAGACATGCCTACCCGAGACCCAAAGGATATCAGGGACGAGCAACTAAAAGATCCATTCTTACGTAAAATAATCGCCTCTATGGAAGACCCAACACAGTATGAAAACGCAGCGTATTGGAGCAACAAGGGCTATCTGACGAATAACGCCATACTCTATCGGCACAATCCCAGTTCAGATGCTGAAACTGCCCAACTAGTAGTCCCTGAGCACGAATGGGCTAATCTCTTGGCTGTCTATCACGACGAACCGACTTCAGGACATTACGGATCTGACAAAACATTCCAAAGAATATCGCAGCGCTACTACTGGAAAGGAATGCGCAAGTATATTGATAGTTACGTCCGAAATTGTATCCAGTGTCAGCGGTTTAAGCCCTCTAATATGAAACCCGCCGGATTACTTCAGACTACCGCAACCGCGAAAAGGTTTGAAGCTCTTTCATTTGATCTCTTCGGGCCACTACCTCCCACTCCCAATGGGGAAACATGTATATTTATAGTGGAAGACATAGCGAGCAGATGGGTTGAATTGTTTGCCCTAAAAACAGCGACTGCCGAAGCGTGTGCAACCACCTTAATAAATGAGATCTTTCTGAGATATGGCATGCCACGGAGATTAATTAGCGATAATGGCCCTCAATTTGTGAGCTCCGTGATGCAGCAAGTCGTCTACTGCCTCGGTATCAAACACAATTTTACTCCGGTATATCACCCGGAGGCGAATCCGGTCGAAAGAAGAAATCGTGATCTGAAAACTCAGCTCAGCATTCTAGTGCAAGATGATCACAGTAAATGGGCCGAGAAACTTCCAATAATCCGTTTCGCCATGAATACGGCTCAACAGACCTCTACCGGATATACTCCGGCTTACTTAACCTTTGGACGCGAACTTAGAACGGCTGATGATACATCTAACGATCTGAGAGAAATCATCCTCAATGATAATTTTGTTGCAGAGATCACTCCAAAATTGATTCTCTTGTCAGAAACGCTAAAAAGAGCACGAGAGATACAAGAAGAGAAGGAATAGTCCAGGAAAGATTACGGGGATAAAGCTCGAAGACGCGGGATACCATACCCCGCAGGCTCCCTGGTGTTGGTAAAAACTCATCCCATCAGCCGAGCAGCCCAAGGAATAAGCGCAAAATTCGCACCACGTCGAGACGGACCATATGCTGTCGGTAAACAACACGGTCCATCGTCTTACCAGCTTGTCGCACCCGACAATCTTGATACTGATTTGGGGATATACCATGCATCAGCTCTGGAACCCTATCACGGTCCAAATGATGACCTGCCAAAACCTGTACAGGCAATACGCAAACGAGGACGCCCACGGAAGACTGCTGCCTCCGCGCCCGTGACCAGACAACTTCGAGGCCGAAGGAAGCCATAATACTGTATCCTCGTCGGGCCGCCATCGGATCCAGAGGGGGAGGATGTAGTGCCTAAGACTCTAGCAACGCGCCCGCGCCGGGAATCACAAACAACTCACGCACACGCCTAACGGAGCGTCGAGGCGGCACACACTCACACGCCGCGCCCCTATAAAAGACAGCCGTCGCAGCGCCCGGCATTCAGTCCACCGCGGCCATCCGTGACGGACAGAGCTCCCTGGTACTACCGCGGCACCCGCGACAGTGCGAACCTACTCAGGCATCCTACCTCGGCCATCCGAGTGGACGCCTTGTCCTCTTTCGATATTTTGAAAGTAGTAATTCCCTTAATAAAATTTTGTGAATATAACCGTCTCGTCTTCTTTACAAAGTTTAAAATTGCCGCCCTGTAAAGTTGTCATTTTAGAGTTATCAACTTCTTCCCGCCCAGTACGGAATTAATCATTATTCATCAATCATTTTAATCATGACTTCAAAACTAATGTATACATACGTGAAATAATTAATAAACTTACTTGATACGTGAAAAGTAAATTAAATTATTTGTTTGTTTTTCATACATACATTTTATTAAATAGTTTTGTTACCATATTTCAATAAATTATTAAAACAAAACAAATTGTTTCCTTTTCGTTTCACGTATAAAGTAGATATTAATTATTCCACGTATGAATAGCTTTCTTTTGAAGTCATTTGTACATGATTAAATTGATTAATGAATAATGATTAATTATTGCAATAAACCTATTTGAATCACCTATATGCAACGTGACGTCAAATTGATGTCACCGGCATGAAAGTTACGGGCCCTGCTCCTTATGTTCGCATGCTTACTAACTGTCAAAACTATCGCCCTTTCCCGCTCTGCTCTCTAATAAACTGTACATTCGTCCTGTGCTGTCTGTGATATCCTTAACAATAAATTTTTTGTTTTAGGTTTCCAGTTCCTTTCCCTCCACAAAATTTTCACCGAACATTCTTATCGTGCGTTTTATGTCTATAACGTTGTCGTTGGCAAAAACCCTCCTGCCAAAAGAGGGGAAAGCCATTATAATAAAAAAAAACCTGGCCGAAACGTTGGATACTATTAATGAAAATGGAAAGGTAATTTTATTGCGTTCGTTACCTATTTTATTACGTTTGACCCCTCCGACCGCGAAGACACACGTCTTTAAAAAATGTGTACAAAACGCGAGAACTTAAATTGTTGTATTCTCTTTATGGTTAGTATTTACGAGTATAGGCTACTAGACTCGTATCGAATTTAGCACATCAAGTTATTGTTTTCTGTAGTATTTGACTTAAGAAATCAATATTTATAGCTTGCGGGCATTAAAAGTGCGTGATGACTGCGTATTTTTAATTAAAGATGTGTGTATGTTTCTTTTAAATTATGGACTCCGAAAACGGTGTTGGCCAATGGAGTGACGTCACATAATTCAGATCAACTATGGAAATTAGAGGTAGTAATCTGATCTCCATAGAAGCAACCTCTATTGTATTAAAATTCATAGTCGTTGACGGGTGTGACAATGTGAAATATTTTTTCTAAATATACTGACGTCATGTCATAGATATTCTATAGATTAATATGGCTGATGTTGTTTTTGCCTGATCACGTAAAAGTAAACTTTAAATAATTTTTTTGCGGTTTTTAAGTCGTAATAAAATATGGTTCTATTTTTTTTCGCTTAATTAGACAGTAATTAATAATATAAGACATACTTTGAAAAAGGGTCAAGTAGCCTATTACGCTATATTCTCAACAGTTGACGATCGCTTCATTTGAAAGTTTGAGACGCACGGCAATTCATCAAAGCCATAGAAATTAACCCCAAAAACTTGGCAATAAATTAATCGATGGAATCAGGCGTTACTTTGCGGAAATCCATGTTAATCGTAAACTAGAACTTTCCTTTGCTAATCCGCGAATAGATAACGTGCAAGTCAATCAGTGCTAACCTGTTATAATTACTTGCGTATTTTTTACATGCAATTAATTTTCCCACCCTCCCACCGCAAAAATAAAAATAAATACGCAAATAAATATAACAACCCACCACCAAAAATACAAAACTCGACACGTGTTTCGCCTCTCTACGAGGCATCCTCAGGAGCTGATGTTGACGGTCCGAAGTCCCGCAACTGACTGATCGTCCCCAGAATGGTCGGCCATATTTATACTTTGTCCACCCCCTACCAAGCAAGTTAGATGGAAAAATTCGTAATAACGGCGATGACGCAACATTCAACTGCTCATTAAGGATTAACCCCCTATTGTTGTACCTAATTATCTCCAACTGTTCTAGAACCCCCAAACGCAGCCCTTTCTCACATACATGTAAAACATCAAAAGAATGATTCTCTGATACAGTATGGTCACTCTCTATCAAATGCTTTGCAAAATTGGATCTCTCTGGATGGTTGTGCCTGTATGATGCCATATGCTCCTTATACCTAGTAGTGAAATTGCGGCCCGTTTGGCCCACGTACACTTTGTTACAAACATCACAGCTCAACTTATAAACCCCAGATTTTTTCCCTTTCTCGATCCTATCTTTGCCGTTACAAAGCTTGGAGTGCAAAGTGTTATTTGTCCTAAAGGCCACAGGAATGCCGTTTGACTTCAAAATCTTATAAATGTCCTCTGACACTTTGCCAACATAAGTAATGCTCGCTTGACACCTCTTAACCGGTTCAGAAGGACGTGCCGCATACAACATATTGTTAACCATAACCATTCGCTTCTTTCTGATGATGCCATCAACGATTGATTTATCATAACCGTTCGAAACTGCCAAGTGGTAAATATTGTCCAATTCGGCTCGATAGTGTTCTTCAGAAAGAGGCACAGACAACATCCTATGCACATAACAGTGAAAAGCGGCCAACCTATGCTGCCAAGGGTGTGTAGAAGAAGCTGGTATAACTGTATCAGTATGTGTAGGCTTGCGGTAAATTCGAAATTGATGGCCATTATTAACTCTAGTAATGGTCAAATCTAGAAAATTCAATGACTTGTCTTGCTCTAGTTCCTTCTTAAACTTGATCTTTGGATGTTTACTATTAAGCCCAGTAACAAATTCATCCAGCAGGTCCATACTCCCCGTCCAACAAATAATCAAATCATCTACGTATCTGAAGTAATACAATATATTATCATTCCCTGCAATATGCTGGTTCTCAAAGTGGTCCATAAAGATATCCGCCATTAAAGAACTCAGTGGAGAACCCATGGCTAAACCATCACTTTGCAAATAATACTGTCCCCCGAATCTAAAATAATTATGTTTCATACATATGGCAGTTAGATCTATCAACTCATCTACCTCCCCTGGATGTAAACGTTGCTTTTCAAAAAGGTCCCTTAGAATATCTAAAGTCTCCCCATACGGCACATTCGTAAACAAACTATCTACATCCAACGAAAGCAAGACAGCATCCAGTGGTCTCATATTTGGGTGCACCAACTTATAATCTAGCTAAGAGGTTGAATCACATTATTAGAGAAAAGTCTCAGTTCCGGCCGAAGTTTTGTTTGAGGAATAGTTTGCAGTTAATAGAAAAGATCAAAGATATTATTATTCCAGATAATGCTGTCTTGCTTTCGTTGGATGTAGATAGTTTGTTTACGAATGTGCCGTATGGGGAGACTTTAGATATTCTAAGGGACCTTTTTGAAAAGCAACGTTTACATCCAGGGGAGGTAGATGAGTTGATAGATCTAACTGCCATATGTATGAAACATAATTATTTTAGATTCGGGGGACAGTATTATTTGCAAAGTGATGGTTTAGCCATGGGTTCTCCACTGAGTCCTTTAATGGCGGATATCTTTATGGACCACTTTGAGAACCAGCATATTGCAGGGAATGATAATATATTGTATTACTTCAGATACGTAGATGATTTGATTATTTGTTGGACGGGGAGTATGGACCTGCTGGATGAATTTGTTACTGGGCTTAATAGTAAACATCCAAAGATCAAGTTTAAGAAGGAACTAGAGCAAGACAAGTCATTGAATTTTCTAGATTTGACCATTACTAGAGTTAATAATGGCCATCAATTTCGAATTTACCGCAAGCCTACACATACTGATACAGTTATACCAGCTTCTTCTACACACCCTTGGCAGCATAGGTTGGCCGCTTTTCACTGTTATGTGCATAGGATGTTGTCTGTGCCTCTTTCTGAAGAACACTATCGAGCCGAATTGGACAATATTTACCACTTGGCAGTTTCGAACGGTTATGATAAATCAATCGTTGATGGCATCATCAGAAAGAAGCGAATGGTTATGGTTAACAATATGTTGTATGCGGCACGTCCTTCTGAACCGGTTAAGAGGTGTCAAGCGAGCATTACTTATGTTGGCAAAGTGTCAGAGGACATTTATAAGATTTTGAAGTCAAACGGCATTCCTGTGGCCTTTAGGACAAATAACACTTTGCACTCCAAGCTTTGTAACGGCAAAGATAGGATCGAGAAAGGGAAAAAATCTGGGGTTTATAAGTTGAGCTGTGATGTTTGTAACAAAGTGTACGTGGGCCAAACGGGCCGCAATTTCACTACTAGGTATAAGGAGCATATGGCATCATACAGGCACAACCATCCAGAGAGATCCAATTTTGCAAAGCATTTGATAGAGAGTGACCATACTGTATCAGAGAATCATTCTTTTGATGTTTTACATGTATGTGAGAAAGGGCTGCGTTTGGGGGTTCTAGAACAGTTGGAGATAATTAGGTACAACAATAGGGGGTTAATCCTTAATGAGCAGTTGAATGTTGCGTCATCGCCGTTATTACGAATTTTTCCATCTAACTTGCTTGGTAGGGGGTGGACAAAGTATAAATATGGCCGACCATTCTGGGGACGATCAGTCAGTTGCGGGACTTCGGACCGTCAACATCAGCTCCTGAGGATGCCTCGTAGAGAGGCGAAACACGTGTCGAGTTTTGTATTTTTGGTGGTGGGTTGTTATATTTATTTGCGTATTTATTTTTATTTTTGCGGTGGGAGGGTGGGAAAATTAATTGCATGTAAAAAATACGCAAGTAATTATAACAGGTTAGCACTGATTGACTTGCACGTTATCTATTCGCGGATTAGCAAAGGAAAGTTCTAGTTTACGATTGGCAATAAATTGGCGAAAAACTTTCCATGGGAATATTCTCAATTTTGAAACTTCTCTTCGATGCATTGCTACCCAGATATGAATTTAGATTTTTTTTTTAAATACATTTTTCCATTGAAAAACTCTTTAGTAAATATAAAACTCCATAGTTAGTCAAGATCTGGGATAATACGAGTACCTGTAAGGTGCAGCGGGGCAAATATCGACTGGGGGACAATTGTAACTACATAATACATTTTTTCCATTATTACACTATGATGTTGAGTTCTACATGTATCCACTGAACACACCTACCATATATAACCGGTGGACATTCTGTTTAATAATGCAAACATTGTAAAACATGGAAAAGATGGACCAGCTACATTAAATTTGTCCCCCAGTCGAGATTTACCCCGCTGTACCTTAGTAAATTTAACCCCTTTTTTAACTGACCTAGTAAAAAAAATATTAAATTTTATTTTTCTGCGCCTAATTGTTTATACGCAAATAACAGTTTTTCCCACAGAACTAAATCAAGATAGAAGGAAAATGCTCGGCGATTAACAGCGAAACCGAGCGTGTAACGTTTTGTGTCGAGCCTATGACGTCACGAGTGTACTTTAGTGATGGGAACGTTGTCGCCGCGTAACCCATTCGATCGATTGTGGAGGTTGCGTGCGGGATGCCCGCCGAAGTTAAAAATATCGGATGTTCATCTTCGTTGTGAAATGAAGTAAGTATATACCTGTATTCGTGTGATGACAAACAATTCACTAGTAGGTATATAATTTGCTTAAGGCCAGGAACAAAGATTTTAGTAGGTAGGTATTAATACTAGTTAATATTTCGTAATATTTTTAAGAAAATCGACCATGTACTCACAGCATTATCCTCATGTTATTTGTTACAACTTTTAGTAATATATAAATATAATTAACCATTAACACATTTTTAGAGTTATTTTTATTCATAATAAATATAGAGCGTATTATGTTTGTATTTGTTTTTCTGCCGACCACAAATTCAACGTTAATACCGTAACTGTAACCTATTTTAAAGTTAATTTACTTTTCACTCGTACTTTATATGTATAGTTTCATAACAATATAAAAACATAATTATAATTTCCACTGCTTCGCAAAATCGATTTAAATGGAATAAGGAAATCGCAGCATACATGACGATATAGTTCCGTGGTGCACCACTATTCTTAAGTTCGACGTGAGTTCGACGGACTAAATAACAAATCTACCTTCACTTTGTCTCGACAGTTTGAATAGCCTATTTTTATATCGCTTGTTTTAAACGCACGCCAAGTCGGACTCGTCAAATTAAAGCCGCAATGGAAAACTAGTTTGACGGCCGTACGTCAGCTAATGTTTTGATGATAAAAATAGGAAAATCGTGATTTTTATTTAATAAAAATTATTTTAGGACAAATGGTACTTACCGATGATAGGAAACACTTTGTTTAACACCCTTGCTTTTATTGGTGGTGTTTGAACAGTTAATTATCGAATACTGACCCATTTTGTATTTTTCACTGTATGTCACTCGCGGGCAGCGGTCGGGAGCAGACTGACTTGCGCGGCGAACAATGTTGCTCGCTATTTAACTTTTTCGCACGCGAAGTAGATACACTTTTTCCTTCTATCTTGATTTAGTTCTGTGGTTTTTCCATTACTCACATTTTGAAGGATTATTTCTGGGTTATTTTAAGAGACATTTTTTACGCGTTTAAATATTTTTTATGTCCAATAACTTTTTATTATTTTAATATTTCAATGTTTAAAGTGCGTTCATTCGAATATATTTTGCAGTTATATTTTCTTGCTGCTGAAATTAAAAACGCTGTGTTTATTGAGAGCAAAAACCTCTTTGAAACCTTTTTTGAATTTTAAGTTTAAGTTTCGTTTACTCAGATGTTAATATTTGCGTCTTCTTGCAACTTGCAACTTAAAGAGTAAATATAATATTTAACGTTTTCAGAATTATATTAGTTTTATTTTAAATTTATTCATTTTAATTTAATTTTATGTTTAGTTTTAATACTAGTTTACACAGGAAAATATAAAGCTAGTTATACATTTCTTGCTAGTTATATTAAATTTTATTTCATAAAAAAAAAGTTGATTTGATCTACAAAAAATAACTATATTGATGAAAGAGTTGTTCAGTAAACACGATCATCTGGTATAAGGAGAGAGTAGCCAAGAACACCCAGTATTTCAGAAACTATGAACTTTGGGTAATAGTTAATGGTAATTTAGTCTTGGTAATCCATTTTAACATTCCCAAAGTCTAACTGACTAACCAATTGATGCTCTAGAGAAGACAGATAAAAATAAAGACTGTTAGTCAAATAAACAGAGCAACTTGAACTTACCTACAGTTATAGATTAAGGGCCAGTTGCATCAACTACATTTGACAGACACATCATCGTCAGCCAGCAGACGTCTATGGAACTTCCCATACAATAAAATTTAACGAACGCTTTAACGGTGACAAAAGGTTTGGTGCAACCGGTCCTAAATATAAGAAGATCACACCATCCCATACATTAAAATGCGACAGCCTAAGAAAGAACGCGCATACACTACACCACACATAGATGGCGCCACAAAAAAAATGTCTTGTAGCTTTCGATTATACTTGTAAATGGCGTTAAGTGTCACTTTTGACATAGATTTATGGCTCGAAAGTGACACTTAAAGCCAATCTATAAGTAATTGATGGCAACAAGGCATTTGTTTGTGGCGCCATCTATGTGTGGTGTAGTTTATCGTTCTTAGGCGGTCGCATTTTAACTACAGTATGGGGTTCTTCAAAAAGGAGTGTACAAGTTTCTAATGGGTCGGCAACGCGCATGTGACATCCCTTGAGTTGCAGGCATCTATAGGTGGGAAACAGGTATACGGCCCGCCTGATGGAAAGCGGTCACCGTAACCTACGGACGCCTGCAACTCAAGGGGTGTCACATGCGCTTTGCCGACCCATTATAAACTTGTACTCCTTTATTGAAGAACTTCAAGTTAACGGAATTCGGATCTGTAGTTGTTATTACTAGCACGTCGTTCCCAAGTCCACCAAACTCAGATAAGCGTTCAGACATTGTTTCTTAGTTTGGTTTGTTGGCAGACGTAAGTTACGAGGGGACGTTGATCAATCGTACGTCAGCGTAAGTTATGGCCGATCTTAGGCCTGGGCAAATAGGTCGCCCGGCAATGCATACAGATTTAAAACGTATTGTCATCTTAGTGGTGCTGGATGTGGTCCGATTAGACAATAGGCTACTAGACTCTTATCGAATTTGGCACAAGAAATGATTGTTTCCTGTAGTATTTGACATAAGAAACCAATTTCTATAGGTTAGATGACTACGTATTTTCGATTAAAAATGTGTGTAATGTTTTTTTTTTTACTTTGGCCACCGAAAACGCGTGTAGGTAGACTAGTGACATCATAGAACCTTTTTTTTTCGTGGGGAATGCGTTTACGCATACCGTCGGGTCTGAGGTGGTGGGCGACCCGGTCGGTTATGTGGGGCTCGAGGCTGTAAAGAGGCTCCCTTACTCACTAAACCCCACGATGTCCTCTCACCGCTTTGTTTGCGAGGTCCCGGGAAGCTGTAAAGTGCATCCGCGGCCCCGCAGCGGCCATCCTGGATCAGGATCCGTCGCTGGTCGGGCTATGAGCCGACCATTTCTCGCTGTGGGAGCGCTTCCCGGACACAGGGTCGCGCTCTCCAACTCGAGAGCCAGCGTATTGGGCGAGGGCGCTCTCATGCACCCATCGCCCGCTGGCTTTCCTTTGGGTAGCAGGTTCCACTCGTGAGCGGCACGCCTGTGTCCTATGCGACGGCGGCGCATCGGGGCTGCCTCGGTCTGGGCTTCCCGTTCGCGCTCGGCCGCCTCTTTCTCATTGAGGACGTGCTCACTAAACGAGAGCAGAGCCTCCCACTCTTCCTTGCTAGCCACCATGGCCCGCACCACCGCCGGCTGCGAGAGGTCTGGCCCCACCTGGGCTATGACATCATAGAACCTAACTTAACTTCATGACGAGTCAAGCACTAACTAGCATGATGAACTTTATGCCACATACTTAAATGTCAGAAAATTTTGTGTTCAGTTCAGACAAGATACAGATTAACAAGGCTAATGTTATTTTTCCCGATTAACTGAAAGTATACTTTATAAATGTTTTTTTGCGGTTTTCGTCATAATAAAATATGGTAGTATTTTTTCCGGTTAATTGGACAGTAATTAATATAAGACAGACTTTAAAACAGGGTCAAGTAGCCTGTCATAGAGGAACAAGTAAGGGGAGAGTTGTAACACTTGTAACTCCATACATCAGTAAATGAGAGTTATTTGTAGTGACATCTAGCGACAATCATGCAACAAATACCGTAAATCATCAGTACTGCTACTTTTCAATAGATGTCGCGACGAACGAAGAGTCTAATGCTCACCAATTTTTGTACCTATGTATTGGCTCAATTATACATAGTTATTATTTCATGACAGCGTGCGTCACCGAATGCACAAACGCTCATGAAACAAAACGCTCGTAGATATCTATCTCTACTGCTCTTACGTATTGGCGCGACAGAGCCGGACTACCTTCGCGCCGTTTCGTTTTCGTTTCGCGTCGTAGAAATGCCTTTCGGTTACGGGGCCAGGGTACGGTCAGCCACGAAATGGTTTACCACTTTTCGACTCTGTTTGAAACACAAGGTCGAAAAGTGGTAAACCACTTTTTAGGCTGACTGTATGTAGCCGAATGGCACAAACGCTCACGAAACAAAACGCTCGTAGATATATATCTATGTCTATCGCTCGTGCGTATTGGCGCGACAGAGACTACCTTTCATGGCGTTTCGTTGTTTACCTTTCAGGTGTTTTTGAGTTACTGTTAATTTTCACTATATGTAGCCGTTTTGTAGGCACTTCCAGCATTTTATTATAGTTATTCGCTATATCCGCTATATCCCAAACTTGACTAATGGACAAAGGGCAGTTCGGTTATGAGTTGGAGCGATCGGATTTATGCGGGTTCTTGTTTATTTATGTATTAGATGAATCGTGCTTCTGGAACTTTCTTGCGTGTAAGCGCTTTGCGGCATTGTGTCAAATAGATACGAATCAAGGTCATGGTAACTTTAGGGAAAATATCGACATCTTATACGAATAAAACTTATATTTTTAGAAAGCGCATGAATAGTCGAGTAAATTTTATACTAACATCAATAAAATTGCGGTAAAGTTATTGTTTATTGAGTTAGAAGCATTTTTTTACTAGTACTTGTGCGATTCATGCTCGATAAAAAAACACATATTTTCAAATATCTTGTAAACAATTACTTGTATGGCAATTGTTTTTTGAAAACAATTATAGTAGGTTTAATAAGTTTTCAAATGACACCTCGCACGAACAGATTGGTCGAGATATGAATATTAAATATCAATGATGGTCGGTCGCCATCACCCCCCCCCCTTTTTTTTATCGACCCGTCCCCCCCTCAAACTAAAACAAGTCAATTCATAATCTGGAGACAATGAGGAACACATCCCTACCTGTTATAGGTATTTAGAAGAGATGTCTACGAAAACTTACTCACTCATTACTTACTTACTCATTTTCTTAGATGTTTAATCTAGATTTAAGTTTTCTACTTTATCAAATCCTAATGTAACACTTCTTCATTGTTTGTAACATTTTCATGTGATGTTGAATAAAGATTTTCTATGTCTATGTCTAAAATCGTGAAGGGGACGACTTTTGCTCAAATTGGCTCTAGACTACTTATTATCAGAATGGCAAATATTCCGCTAGAGAATATTTGCGGAGTCAAAGACAATATAAACCTCATCGTAAAAGTGTGGTTGGCAACAATGTTAATACGATCGCTGCGAAGCAAACCCTAGTTCTTACAGGTACAGTACAGGAACAGGATGTAAGTACTAACTATTAGATTTGGTATCAACTGTTATTTGGCATAAATGACAGCAGTCAATGTCAAACCTGTGTTTGTGCACGAAAACGTAGCTCAGGACTTCTGTTTCTTGCATGAATACAATCGAATTTCACATGCCGAATGGCAGAATATAGTATATAAGTGCATGCCCTGTATCTGTATCTTATATGTATGTGAATAAATCATTCAAATCATTCATTCATTCATTCATTCATAACGTCGAACGAAGTACCACCACAATAACACCCCTCCGTTTTTGCGTCGGGGGTTAATTAACGTTTTTGAGTACGATGAAAAAACATTATTTCACTTTTTTTATATTAAAGGAAAAAATGGAAAAATTTACGCTTCCGGCGGGACTTGAACCCGCACCATTTTTGCAATCCGTGGAATGCTCTTACCAATTGAGCTACGGAAGCCACGCCGGACTTCGCAAATCTTTCCATGCCTTTCCTTTTGTACACACGTCTTGGGGTGACGTCTAGCGCCATCTACCGACAGACTATTACATCTTGTAACGGCACTGGAGTCTCAAGTTATATTGAGAATTCACCAGTAACAATGTGCTAACCCATACTAAATTAATTTTTATTAAGCAGAAACGTCTGCTAACGATTCTAAACATTTTTATATTAAAGGAAAAAATGGAAAAATTTCGCTTTATTAATGTTTAGAATCGTTAGCAGACGTTTCTGCTTAATAAAAATTAATTATTTCACTAAAAAGTTTTTGAAAAAATTGAAAAATGTACGCTTCCGGCGGGACTCGTACCGTACCAGCCTTTACTTTACAGGACTTTTTAACCCCCGACGCAAAAACGAAGGGGTGTTATAAGTTTGACGTGTCTGTCTGTCTGTTTGTCTGTCTGTGTGTGTGTCTGTCTGTGGCATCGTAACTCCCGAACGGATGAACCGATTTAGATTTAGTTTTTTTTGTTTGAAATCTGAGTTAGTCGGGAGTGTTCTTAGCCATTTTTCGTGAAAATCGGTCCACTACGTCGGTTTTTTTTTTCAAAATTTTGATTTTGTGGTTGGGTTATTTACCTTTTATGTAAACACTTGAAGTATCGTTAGCGGACGTTTCTGCTTGTTACTAAAAATGGTTAATTATGCACTATATCAACTATATCTGTAGGTATCTATAGTTTTGATGCCCATACACCCTGTTTTTATTGAATTCCGTTAACTTTAAGGGAAGGTTCTTTAGACCAAATACAATTAATTTCTCTAAGAAACTAGCGTCTTAACTCTTACGGTTATGGAGTTATTAAAAAAATAAAGATAATTACTGAACACGTGTGTGACAGCCTTTACCAATTCCTAATGTTATTTGTTTTTGTATCTTTTGTAGTTGGAAAGTTTTATTTTATAGCGTTCTTTAAATGTGATAATGTCATGTGCCGTCAATCACTTGACACTAACTTGAATGTTATTCTTAAGGATCTCTCACACTAATAAATTCATTTATTATCTATGAAAATGATGAAACATTTTTTTTTGCGAATTTAACTAAAAGTGATATACAGGATGTTTCCTGATAATGAACCTAGCTACGTGTCGAATTTAACAGAAAACCAAAAAAAAAACGGTGTATAAAGACAGAAATCGTTGGCGTTGTTCCATGATCACTGTCAAACTAGTAGTAAAATGTACCGCAAATGGCCATATAGGCCATATAGCATCCGGATTTCAAGTGCATTTTCAACTGGCGCGTAACGAGGCCAAAGAACCACGATTGCTCCGGCTGCCGATTCGATTGCCAGCTCGTCCATCAATCGGTAGACCGAGAGCCGACGGTTTAAGGGCCAGTTGCATTTTGCATGTTTATTAAAAAATAAATGAATCGAGAATGTTAGATTTTGTTTTCTTTATAAATTGTAAATATTATATAAATTATTCCGACGGTTAGAATATTAAATAATTTTAGACACGTATTTTTTATTTTTTCTCGTAAACGGAAAATGACGACGTACAGTGCGTTGAAGTTTACACTAGGTACAATTTTTACTTAGAAGTGACGTCAAAGCCCCCACTCCGGAACTTTAATGCTCTATTTATCTTTGTATTTTTTCATTAATTCCGTATTTTTGAACGATCTAACTGACGGACTAAACAGAATTCCATTTGTTTTATGTAGTCTTGAGTCGACGCTGCATAGTATGGACGCAGGCTCGCCCGCGCCCCGCCGAACGCTCCGCTTCGGGCTCAGCTAACTGAAACCTTAGTGCGTTTTCACATTGTTCGATCCGATATCGAATGTAGGACCAATATCCCATACAATGAAGCCGCCATCTTTGATTTTTGCCTTTGAAATCCTTCCGACATCCGATATCGGATCGGATAATGTGAAAAAATAGTAAGAGGTAAGAGTAAGCCCATTTATAATAAAAAACAAAACGTACTAACTCTAAGCGGTGTACTCATGATTGATGAAATTAAAAAAAAAAAAAATATTTTGCTAATATTTTGGATTTAAGATACCGTGCTAGCAAATCAGTACTTGTTGGATTGATCCTATATTATGGATATAAACCAATATATTTTTTGATATAAGCGCATCTACATCATTTTACATTTACACTACAGTAGAATCCGCTTACATCCGATTACAATTCGCAAACTGGTAGTCTATGAGCCCCTTAAAATGAACTTCGTCTCTCGGGCTACTCGCTCGTGTAGCGGCTGTCCAAGCAACATCGGTACTCAACGGCTATATAGGCAATAATATGCAGAACTGCATATCAGATTCGTGACTATTTGAGCAAAATGGCGGAAAATGTGCATTTCTCGAAAGATGTTTGAGTTTCCAGAATGTTAGTCAGCGGATATCGATACTTGAATAGATAAAGATAAAAGATAAAAGACATTTATTCATGACGCTCACAAACACGTACGTACATGTACACACAAGAATAGGACAAAAAACAGAGAACAGAACATTAAGTAAGTGCGCATCACGAAATGGACCCAACTCAGCATAATGCTAGCTGGAAGCCAGCGCTGGTCTTCCGTAGGGCCCATTCGGTGATGCCACGACAGATAACAAACACACAACAATAAAAAGAAAAAGAAAATGAAGAAAAGAGACAGAAAAAATAAAACTATTTACATAAAAAAACCAAGAATAGGTACACATAAATCACAAAACGGGAAAAAAAGGAAAACATAACAGAACACAAATAAAACATTATCAACTACATTACATTATATGTATCTTTACATACAATATGTATCTTTTCAAGATAATAATAAAATAAATAAGTGGTTTTACCAGTGCAATCAGTCAACGCAGGGCAGCTTGTGGCGAGCTGTTGGGGAACAGCGCTCCCACGTACCCGAGTGCTCCTGGGGAGTTCTGTTACCCGTAAGGCGGGTGGGTGGGACAGGACTCTCTACCTCTGGCTTGCCTTGGCTGGCCGTCCAGAGTGGGGTCGTTAGGGCTACATGCCCCAGGGGTGGAAGTGAAAATTTGCATAAGACGCGAGTTGGTACAGTGGCTTAACGGCCACTGGGCAGAAAGCGATGTACACCTCTCGACACCCTTGAGTTCTCACACCGGTGTTGCCCTTGAGCCATCTTGGATGTCGCTTTTTGTGGGGGCCCATCTTGTGGGGACGAGTCACCGTCTGCCGGAAATAAAATTGGATACCGTTTTATTAGGCAGGCGTCCGGTTTTTTATCCATAGCCCAGTATTTAGTCCATCTCTTTCATCAAAATAGACCAGTTCATTTTAGATTCCATTAACTCTCAAATATTCCTTACACCCTGGCGGGTGTTGCCTCTGCGTGTGTCCCATGATACGGACAAGGGCAACATCCGCTCGGTGTACCCCTTACATTTCATTAAAGTGTCGAAAAGGGCCTCTACGCGTTGGCTTCGGCCCCGCGCACGCCTCCCAAAGGTCCGGATCCGGAACACCATTGTTCCGTGATGGGAAAGACATACAAAAAATAAATAATAAAAAAGCTTTATTTAAATTCCACACACAAATATATACAGTAAGTAACAACAATGATTGAGGAACTTTAAAGTATGTGTTTTTTTTTTAGTTAAATAAATTATAAAAGAAACTTTAGACTAAAAATCAAATATGTGTGGACCCTTTCTGGGTGAAAGCCTCTTCCAAAGTGTTCCATGTGTCTCTGTCTGTTAGTCAGCGGATATCAATACTTGAATATTATATTAATCTTTTCAAGATACTAGACATTTATTGATAAAAATTGCAAAAAGTACAGTGAAAAAAGTGAGTAAGTACATCTTGTACTATTATTTGTAAGACAGCCAGTCAGGTAAATTCCCTATTCCAAGCTTCACTTCAAATTCCTAACAAGTACAACGCGCTGTCCCCATATTCTGCAGAAAGTTTGAGATCGCGCGATTTTTCTACTGGCAAATTGGGCGTGCCAGAGTACCTTTTATGAATAACGCGTTAGGCTGTCAGCGTTCACTATTCCACGGTTCGTTCGAATTCCGAACTGACCGTTAAACTTCGAAAGCATTCAGCTAGTTTCGAATTTGGAAAACGCTCTCATATCGCTTTGGTGTTATAACGAGTACGGGATAGTTACAGAATGAGCAATTTCTCGTATGAGTGCAAGTTTTAAACAAAATTTCACACCTAGTGTTTTATAGGATAATATTCAGTTGTACGTAGTGTTTTACAGCTAAATTATAGTTAGTTCCAGGAGGTTCAGTGCGTTTTCACATTATCCGATCCGATATCGGATGTCGGACCGATATCCCATACATTACAGGCGCCATCTTGGATTTTTTCCATTAAAATCCTTCCAACATCCGATATCAGATCGGATAATGTGAAAACGGCCTTATTCTGCTTATAATAAAATTTGATTTTTTCCATACCAAGACGAATGCTATGGCATACGCGACACGTAGAGGGGGGCGTCTGAGATGTGACAGGATAATTTTTAACTGCAATAAAACTATGAAATATTACAGTAGGTATGCATTCTCTGATTTTAGTATTTGGCAGAGGAAATGTTGGTACTGTGTGCAAGCGGATTGCTAAAAATCCCTACGCAGAATTTCAACCAAAGAACGGATTCCATGGCAAAGATTAGTACAAAAATGGATGCTATGCAATCCGCGTCTGCAAACATGTTCGAATCCTGGTAAGGGCATTTGTTTGTGTGATGAGCACAGTTATTTGTTCCTGAGTCTTGGATGTACTTATATAAGTATTTGTACCTACATATATAAAACGCTCCTGCCCGCGGCTTCGCTCGCGTTAGAAAGAGACAAAAAGTAGCCTATGTCACTCTCCATCCCTTCAACTATTATCTCCACTTAAAAAGCTAGTCGCTCCGTTTTCCCGTGAAAGACGGATCAATCTGTGTAAGAATGTTCTATAATATTTATAATTATTATTCCATTCATGGAAACTCTCGATCCGTAACATTCCCATCCTGTTGCCAACCCAAGCAACAGAAAATAATCAAATTATCCGACATCCGTCTTAATAGATACCTTTCAATTTTTAACAAAAGCATTTCACGTGAAACGAAGATCAAAGATAAAATCATCAAGATTTGTAACCATATCCCAGGATCCTGATATAATGGAGCTAAATCGGATAATTCAATTAAAGTCCAATTGAAACGGAATGAGCAGCCTAATCTCTCCGTTTCATTCGTACGAGAAACTGTAGTCTCGGGAGAAATTAATCGCGCGATTTGGGGTGCGATTCTTGGAATTCGCGATTATAAATCTTAAATCTACGCCCAATTTGTAATAGTAAGTGTACCTAAGGCTTAACGGCTTAGCCACGACATTGGTCTAAGCGCGGCAGCGGTGAGCGGCGACCATACATTGGAGCGAGACACAGCGATGGGACTTTTCATTCGCACGTATGGCTGCCGCTCACCGCTGTCGCGCTTAGACCAATGTCGTGGCTGGGCCGTAAGTGCACGCTCATATTAGGCGTGCAGCGGGGCGGGGCGTGCGGCGTGCATGTCAAACAATTGAAGCTCATACAAGTGTCCTGAGTAAAAAAATAAAATAAACTGGCAATGATTGACCTTAGTCGCACGATGGAAAGTGACGACAACGCCAAAGTTGTAGCTCACTGGTTCAGTAATAGCCTATTCACTCTTGATTTGAATACACCCAGATTGTATTCGGCCGGGAATACAGATGAAAACAAAAACAAATAATAACCTAATATTTTGGAATATTATAGGGGGCCGATTTTTGAATGTCCAACCATTCACCACCATTCCATTCGATTTGGTGAATTACGTTCAGTAAAACCTTCAACACTACTAGTCATATAAATTCATCCAATTGAAGCGGAAGATTTAAAATACTAGCCCTCCTTTTCTAAAAATAGCATTTGGTCATTTTCCACGGACTTTCGAAAAGCGAATCGTGCGTTCGTAATCCCAAAATCGGTCCTGAGGTCGTTGACCCAAACATACAGTAGGATACTTGCTACCTCTGATAAAATCAGATTGGTCAAAATACGATAGTATTAGGGTGAGAGGATTCATTGACAGTGAGGATCAAGGGTTGCACCCACAGAGAACCTCCTGAGTGCCAATATTGTAAATTTTGTGCGTGCTACAAATCACCAGTGCTTGGGGCGCGAGGAGCGGGAGGGGAATGTGTTTAGCGCGCTGCGATTGGTCGTTTCAAGGACGGCAGGCAGTCGCGCCAGATGAAAAGGGACAGAAGTATGACTGTCCCTCTACTGTCGCGTAAGTGGCCAGTGTAAGTTGACCTATGCCGGCTCTGAATTAATTATAAATATGACTTATTTGTGGAATGTAATACCGTCCGTTTTTAAATTTGAACTTCTTGTTACCTTTCCACACCATTTCACACTACAGGTGGACATCTTTAATACCCTTTTTCAATTTTTTTAATTGCGAAAAACACGAGCTGCTTTCGGGTCGGTTACTTGGTCGTTACTGATCGGGCACGGCGAGCGCCCGCGCTTATATCATGGCAAATACAAGTAAGGCTGGTGACCGCGAGTCGTCTTGTAATGGATGTCTATAGGGGTTGGTCTGTGGTTGCACCAAACCATACATCACCGTTAGTGCGTCTCCTATTTAGTAGTATGTACCTTTATTTGCTATATATAACCTTGAAAGTGCAAATGACGACTTTCGGTGCAATTTGAACTTTAATATTAAGATACGTACAATATAATTTCAGCAATATACCTTTACCATTATCCTAATAAAATTACAATTATTAACTTAATTTTAAGACCATTAACAAGAACGTTTTAATATTGGACTGACAAAGCCCATACAAAAAAGCGTACCCCCTGAAATGTCTGAGCCTTTGAGGCTTAAATCTAGATGGCGCTGTTCGCAACCTGGAAGTGGCCAAAATATATTTTTTATAAGAATAAATGACATATTTCTTTATTTCAAAATCATAATATCACGTCAATACACATTTTGAAAAAAAAAAATTGTAGGCATCATCAAGTGTAGTAATGAAAGTATTTAATAAGTGGCGCTAAAAAAATCGAGGTACGATTCTCAGTATGAAGTATGTAAATCCTATATAAATAATCCTTGCCTATTACCAAAGAGGATCGAGTATTAAAGAGAGTTACTGTCAAAGTAAAATGTGTAATCACAGTGCATAGACTGCCATCTCTTGACACAGGCTTAAAACTTTTGAACCTCAGTTTTGACAATTTGGCCCATATTCTTAGCTTGATATGTTTTAAAATGTCAAATATTAATATTAGCGCCATCTAGCCGAGCGTACCCCAAATGTGTATCGTCATCTAGCTCACCGTACCTTTTTCTGTATGGTTTTGGGGTACGTTTTTTTCTTAGACTTTATCTGTCTATACGAAGTTATATAGGTCTTTGCTATTACTAACAGTTTTTGCAAATAAAACATTGAAATTGAAATTACTAGAGAAACATCATTTTGTGATCACAAATCCGATTCAAATTGTAACCTAGAACTTGATTGATACATCGCAACATTATTTTCAAGTTCGAATCTCGCCATTTGTACCTCTACTATTAGTAACTCTTTGCTGTAACCCCTCGGGGAAACCTCGGGCGTAATGGTGCCTGAAAGTTTTATCGCATGCTTTCAGAATAGCACCCCGGATTAATATTTAATCCGCGCCAAATTGTACAGTATCTACCGATCGCTTTTATTTCACCGTGCGATTGGGGCTGGACTAATTTCGGTTGAACCAGTTTTGTTTTTACCGCATGTAAAACTTTAGAGCAGATTTCAATTAATTTTAAAATCATTATTTTGTTAATTTAAAATTAAAATTCATATATGTAGACACAGTCATTCAATAAAATATTTACTTACATAAATACTAGGACGTTCTTACACAGATCAACTCAGTCCCAAGGTAAGTTCAATAAGGCTTATGTTGAGGGTACTCAGACGATGCACGATGTAATGTATATATAAACATACATACAATATACAATACAATCACGCCTGTATCCCATGAAGGGGTAGGCAGAGCACATGAAACTACTCAAGTTTCAGTGCCACTTTTGGCAAATAAGGGGTTGACAGAAAACGAAACTGTGACATTGCAGTGACAGGTTGCCAGCCTCTTGCCTACGCCACAATTTAACCCATATCCCGCAGTCGCCTTCTACGACACCCACAGGAAGAAAGGGGGTGATGAAATTCTTAACCCGTCACCACACGGTAAATGTAATAATGGGGGGGTAATGTATATATATATACAAATAATTGTATACCTTTATAGAAAACACCCATGTTTCAGGAACAAATATCTGTGCTCATCACGTGCTCATGACCCAAATAAATGCCCTTACCGGGACTCGAACCCTGGACCTCGGCTTAGCAGGCAAGGTCACCCTCTAGGCCAAACCCGGTCGTCATTTATTATTTCCTTACAAAAAGAAACACTTTTTTAAATAAGACTTCAAAATAAAAGACAAGTTTAGTCTGAAAACTAGAATTAAGAAATACTCGCCATGGACAACGCAATCAAAGGAAACGAGATTAATTTCTAAAGCAGAATTAAAAGCTTCTCAGTCGCTCTTTATTGCTGTGAGGCCGATTCGGACTAAAATAATTGGTTTCGAATTGATCTTATTTTGATATTCTAAAGGTTCTGTTACACGGGCAACACAATTGGCAGCAATTCACATACCATCGCCGCGTTTGCTCCATGGTTAGTTGGTGCGTATATTGAACAAACGCGGCAATGGTACGTGAATGCTAGCAATCCCGTCATCCCGTGTACCGTCGCTCGCCATGGACAGGGCGCTCATCCACACACCTTGCAACCTAAATGATCGCGTACCGTGCGGTTTCAGAGGAATTTCCTCCCGCGAACGTATCCGGCTGTGGAATGAGCTCTGTCGAGGTATTCCCGATGAACGGGGTTCTTTAAAAAAGGAGTGTACAAGTTTCGAATGGGTTGGCAACGCGCATGTGACACCCCTTGAGATGCAGGCATCCATAGCGGTGACCGCTTTCCACCAGGCGGACAGTATACCTGTTTGCCACCGACGTGGTATTAAAAAAACACCATATGAAAAAAATTGACAACCGGTCTGGCCGAGTGATCCCCTGCCTGCTAAATCGGTGCCCACCATTCCAATAACCACTAAAGTGGCTATTTTGGACGCTGTCAAAGCAACTGACAGATAAGTCAGATAACGCTGGCTGGACAACAGCATAGATTAAATATATGAAGATCATACCATCCCATACATTAAAATGCGACCGCCTAAGAACGCGCATACACTACACCAGAGATGGCGCCACAAAAAAATGCCTTGTTGCCATCGATTATTTGTAGATTGGCGTTCAGTGTCACTTTCGAGCCATGCTATGTCAAAAGTGACACACGCCATCTACAAGTATAATCGATAGCTACAAGACATTTTTTTGTGGCGTCATCTATGTGTGGTGTAGTGTATGCGCGTTCTTAGGCGGTCGCATTTTAATGTATGGGATGGTATGATCTACATATAGGTATTTAATCTATGACGACAGGCACGCGACGGCGAGGCTATGCGACGCGGCGAAATTAAACTTACAATGGAAGTGTCTTAAGACAATACGGTAGGGGTCAATTCTCCATACAAACGCTCTCGACTATTTCCTCCCTGGTTTTTGAAGATAGAGCAATTATTTTTTTCAACACAGATTGTTATTATTTTTATCTGTGTCGAACCGTTTTGATTTTTTTGATATTCTGCTTTTTAAAGACTCTAGAGCCAATCAAAAATTTCCAAAAACGGCCTTTTTCATTGTGGCGCAAAAAAATGTGAAAAGTGAGTCTCAAGATTGGTAACAATTAACCAAAAAAGCTAAACGGTCCGACATAGATTATTTCATTGTTATTCAGATTCTCAAATTTCGTTCCGATTGATTAAGTTTTGAAGGAGGAAAGAGTCGAGAGCGGAACCTCGATTTTAAAGATTTTTTTGAAATATCTTTTGACTGAGTTGTTCTTAATGGACATTTTTTTTCTATAAATCTAGTTAATAACACTTGTATATTTAACTAAAATTCCCAAGTTGAAAGGGGGCTCTTTTCCATTTTAGCATTTTCGCTACCGTATCCTCTTAAGTGGGCAACGTCGATGAACTATCAACGGTAGGTGATGCGATGCGATGCGATGCGATGCGATACGATGCCATGCGATGCGATGCGATGCGATGCGATGCGATGCGACGCAACGGCGGCGGTCGCGCGATTGTCATCCACGCAAGCCCCGTCGTAAGGTATATTCGTTATTTAGAATAACTACTAGGTAATAAAGATATTGGCGCGTAGACACGAGAGGTTTGCCTCACGTTCAAAAGGTTAAGGTCGAATATCTCCTTTTTAGTGGAATTAAATAAAACGCCTGTTACGTTAAGGGTGCTTCCGATTGAGAAATAAATTAAAAACACAGGGTTTCATATTGCGTTAAAAACGCGTTTAATTGCATGCATATAGTTAAATATCTACATTACGACAGTTGACGATCGGTCTGCGGTCTAGGATCTATTATAGAGAGTTACTGTCAAAGTAAAATGTGTAATCACAGACAGTGCATAGACTGCCATCTCTCGACAAAATCTTAAAACTTTGGAACCTCACTTTTGACAATTTGGCCCATATTCATAGCTTGATATGTGTTAAAATGTCAAATAATAATATTAGCGCCATCTAGCCGAGCGTTCCCCAAAGGTGTATCGCCATCTAAGTCACCGTACCTTTTTCAGTATGGTTCTGAGGTACGTTTTTTTCTTAGGCTTTACCTGTCTATACGGAGTTACATACCTATGTCTTTGCGTGTAGTGACCCTGCTGGCTAAGAAGGGCATTTATTTGTGTAATGGAGCAACAACTTACCAGGATTCGAAACTAGGACCGCCGCTTAGCAGGCAGAGTCACTAATATCCACTCTAGGCCAAAGCATTCATCTAAAATGGAACAATACAATAGAGTTATAGTAAAACTGTAAAACAATCTTATTTGGGAGATAATATGAACATCATATTCAATCGCAGTAGGCCTAGCACATGATGGCCGCGGGAGTATGTCGCCGCGAGATAGATGCCACGTCTTCTTCTAACTGTATTAATGACATAAGGACGGGTAGTCTATCTCGCGGCGACATACTCCCGCGGCCATCATGTGCTAGGCCTACTGGTGGCCTAGCGGTAAGAGCGTGCGACTTTCGATCCGGAGGTCGCGGGTTCGAACCCCGGCTCGTACCAATGAGTTTTTCGGAACTTATGTGCGAAATGTCATTTGATATTATTTCCCAGTCGCTTTTCGGTGAAGGAAAACATCGTGAGGAAACCGGACTAATTCCAATAAGGCCTAGTTACCCTTCGGGTTGGAAGGTCAGATGGCAGTCGCTTTCGTGAAACTAGTGACTACGCCAAATCTTGGGATTAGTTGTCAAAGCGGACCCCAGGCCCCCATGAGCCGTGGCAAATGCCGGGATAACGCAAGGAGGATGATGATTCAATCGCGTAATATCCTGCCGCGTTTTCGCCCCAACCATCTTACCCCTGTATTCCCAAATTAACTATACAGGGTATACAAAACTCGGGCTTATTTTATTAGCCCTTAAATCACTAATAAATCCCTCGGAGGCCGTTTCGATTGCCTCACAGATTTATCTCACGGTCGGCGCGAGATGCCTTTTTTGGACACTCGTTAAGGATCATCCTGTATAAGTAGATGGAGATTACACTGATTTGTTTAATTAATTTTTTTATTGAATAATAAATTGGAAAATTTATTTTTCTTGGTTTAAGACTAAATGAAAAAAAAAATATACCTAATAGATTGAGTCAGTCTCACGGTAAGCTCAAGAAGGCTTGTGTTGTGGGTACCTACTCAGACAACGATATACATAGTACATAATAATACAAATAGAAATACTTATATACACATAGAAAATTTACCGTCATAGTACATTACGATAAAAGTGCGGAAAAGAGTACAGTGCGGGAAAAAACACCATATGTAAGTGCTGAAATAGTTATTTGTTCAAGGGGGCAAAGTTGTTGTTTAGCCGCACGAGTCAATATTGATACCCGAGCAAGCGCAAGATTCCAATATTGAAATGCGAGCGTAGCGAGTGGTTCAAAAAGTGGAGTCTTGAGCGTTGCGAGGGTTTCAAGGCACGTAGGTTTAACAAACTTTGCCACCGAGTGAAACACAAACTTTTTCACCACCCACACCAACACGAAAAAAATACTGATTATAAAACATCAAACTAAATCAAATTCAGCAATTATTCAATATTTAAGATTCAAAATAATGTAGTGTAGTGTGACAACCCTGATGATATATAACTCATCTCATACAGAGTGACAACCCTATGCTCATGCAGCTGTGTGTTATGGATCATAGAGTTTTACGATGTAATTATAAATAATCATAAAGTTTATGGTATAATTAAAGTAATGATTATTGGTCATAAAATATACAATAAAATGTAATGTTAAAACAGATGGGAATGACTATTGACCGTGACCAGGATAGTATATAAGCACGATTTTCATTGAATAAACAAGAGTATTGACTTGACTTTTGAGTTATCATTACACCCGAAGCGCCCCCACACCTCATGGCGACCCTAGCCAGTCGTGCTACTCGAGCCAGCCCGAGTGCGACCCCCCGCCGCCGTAACTAATCCGCGCCGCTTTTGTCTCTCATATCAACTCAGTCGTCACCTTACCAGTTGGGCAGCTCGAAGCAGCCTATGTGTGACCCACCGCGAACACCAACGCCGCCGACACCACGACCACCATCGCTATAGCCAAGTATGGACCACCACAAAGATGGACAATAAGAAGATCGAGCGGCAATATATTGAAGTGGCCATGCGTAAGCCGAGCGCCGTCGGAGCCAGCCCAGCGCAACATCGTCCACCAGCTACTCCGCACCGCAGCGCCACGGCCCCTTCGCAGCACCGCGGTCCCTCCGCAACGCCACAGGTTCGCACCGCAGCACCACGACGCACTTGGTGGCACCGCGTGCCACACCCGCCCCAGCCCAGCGCACAAACAGCGGAACAGGGTAAAATATAAAATCCATTACATATTCACACTAATCGCTATTATGTTTCCATAATAAGTTTTAATTTTTTTATATATATATAAAAATAAGTATATTAAAGTTCTTGTAGGTATTTAAAAAAAAATGTTTATAGAGAGTTATAAAAAGCACCAGATTTTTTTTAACACTATTTGAGTCTATCAGACTCCAGAAATCGATTAGTTCATAAATTACAATACTTCAAAATAACAAAAGAAAAGACAAACAGACTCAATAAACAAATCATAATAAAAATTTCTAAAAGTTAAATAGTAGATCGCGGAAAATTCATACGAAACTATCAAGTTTTACATAATTAATAACTACCTATAAAAGGTGAAACAACTCTGTCAGGACATCTTATAATAAATTAATCAGAACTCATGTTCCATGATAAAATATATATATATATATATATATATATATATATATATATATATATATATATATATATATATAGATATAAAGTATCTATTCAACATACAACTTGTTGCATTCAAATATCCCATTACTGTACAAGATCAAAAGCTTATATGGGACCCAAAAGAAATTCGAAAATCGAGAAATGGTCCCATGCCATTGGTATGAAAAAAAAAAAAAAAAAACTTCTTTTTTTTCTATAATTCTGTTTTGTTGTTGTACTATATGTACTATAATAAAAATTAAAGTAATCGAATACAAAATAAAAGTCGTGCTATTGAAATTGACTGATTTTTATCAAATATAATTAATCTTATTCTTTCCAATTTATTGTACGTTTCCGGTCGTAAATATTAATAGAAAAAAAAAAAACACCTTATCAAACGTATTTATTATTATTTAATAATCAGGCAGGCAGTTAAAAAAAAACTGACATAGCCTAAATCCAGTAATCACTTAATATTCGTAAAATAAAAAAGTGATGTATAGATATAATTTATTTTCTCTCTCTCAATAGTAGCGAGACCGGACAGATCTCAGGCTGTAAGGTACTAAGGACAAGGACAATATATATATATATATAAAAAAAAAAAAAGAATTTTAAACTGCTGATATGTAAAATTAATATTATTTAATGACAGTAAAAAGAGGATAATATAAATTGTATAAACTTAAATAAAAAAATAAAAAAATAAATAATTACATAAGTATGTTTACAAGTAACAGGGAAAAAAAAACATAAGAAAAACGTCTTGTCGGGAAAGCAAAATCAGTTAAGTGTCGCAACCAACGATTAGCCTGATCACCTAAAAGTTATTGTGACTCTTAAATGCTTTTATGTTTTTAAACCGACATTATTAACAATACTGGGTATAGCTGGTAAATTATAATGTAAGCAGAGTACACCAGGATACAAACCAGACACAGCCCCCTTGAAACCAAAACCAATTCGAGCGAGCTCTCAATTGTGAAGGTCCTTGGGCACACGCAAAGCTATTGCGTTCTAATGTGTGAAAGCATATGTCTGGAAAAACATACTACATTTATTGAGTATGTATCAGCGCGCTATAATAAATATATTTTTTGTATCCTTAATATTTATGTATTGTAATGTAGGGTCGGCCGACCGGATGCGCTAAAATGCGCAGTGTACTCTTTAAAAGAAAAGTGAACTTCATGTATCACGAAGAAGCTTACATTATTTCCCAATGCAGACATTAAGGTACTATGGCTCATGGGAATTGATTTCTATGTAATACAAGCAGGTATGAAATCCTTGACGGCTGACCATGATTCGATCGAGAATCAATCGTGGAGACTCTTGGACACACAAAATAGTGTGATGCTTAAAAGCAATGCCTGAATGTATGAACAATACTAAAAGTATAATTGTAATCGCCAGTAGTAAAAAAAAAAAAAAAAAAACTCCTCTAACAAGTTTAGTAAGCAGGTTTTATCTGCGGAAAAGAGGTGTAGGTACTAAAAACAAATACTTTTACCGCAAACAAAATTGATATCACTAAACGACATAGGTATAAAAATTTATTAAAATAGGAATACAAATCTAAAAAAAAACACCTTAAAAAAAAAGAGGGGATAAGAATATGAAAAATAAAAATAACCACAATACTCACTACATCAATCGCTATACGTACAACAATTTTTTTTTTAACTCAAATCACAAGTCAGAATTACTGCATACACAACTCACAAAAGTAACTAGAATACAAATATCATATAATATATATTATAACCTCAAAATTAGAAAGTTCAAATAAACTAACTAATTTATTATATTTTATCTCGAGCAAAAAAAAAAAAATCTGAACTACCAAATAAATTAACATCTCTTGGCATTTTCTTGTTAAAAAAAAAAATACTATAGCGTGATTACGCTATACAAAATAGTTTAAATCATCTATAAAAATACCACAAATAATCAGACCTTACTAAAATAAAATGACAAAAATATACATAACTCGAGTACAACTCACGTACAAACACGTTAACAAAAAAAAAACAACCAACTTAATACAAGTAAAAAGCAGCCAACAATAAATTTCAAATTAATCGGTATCAAAAATTAAAAAAAAAAAAAAAATTAGAAGTCGAACTATTTTCACCACAATATAAATACCCAAAACCAAAAGTGTAATTTTACGCAACTACATCCTTTCTTCTATAGCGTGTAGTAGTAAAACTAAAATCACAAACACAACGCAGTTAGACAAAAAAAAATGAATAGAAAATACTTCAAAAAAATACCTAAAGCATAACGCGAAACAAACACGAAATTATTAGTGAAATTGTGTGATGCTTTAAAAGTGATGCCACAATATATGAAATATTATATAATATGTTGTAATTGCCAGGGTGAGCGATAATTTTTTTTTCTTGTATCCTGAGCAAATAAATATGTATTGAACTATTGAGCTGAGTAATAGCCATAAATGAAAATGCGTTGTGTACCCTTACCGTTTGTGATGCATTTCGTCTGCACACAAAAATAAGGTTAAAATTGTTTTTATCCCTTTCAAATAAATACAGAAGTCAATATGACAGGCAAAGACAACAGATCTAATGGAAGATTGTAAAGTGTTTATGAATAATGTCATTAGTAAAATTAAAACATATTATGATCAGATGACACCATCCAAGTAAGGAATTGCTAAAAAAAAAAAACACTCATTGGCACACATATACACACCTATACACTATACACATATAGCTATCTTAAACTTATAATGATTTTTTTTTGCATAACCAACTAGCAATAAGATTTTTTTATTATATTCAGATCTTAATTAAGAATCTATAATCAATTAAAAATGTATCCCAGTAGAAATAAGTAAAAAAAAAAAAAGTCAAAAGCCAAAAACAGTTGTCATGTATAATCCAACTATTTTTAACTCAAAAAAAAAGGGGAAAGCTGTAGTGTAGTGTGACAACCCTGATGATATATAACTCATCTCATACAGAGTGACAACCCTATGCTCATGCAGCTGTGTGTTATGGATCATAGAGTTTTACGATGTAATTATAAATAATCATAAAGTTTATGGTATAATTAAAGTAATGATTATTGGTCATAAAATATACAATAAAATGTAATGTTAAAACAGATGGGAATGACTATTGACCGTGACCAGGATAGTATATAAGCACGATTTTCATTGAATAAACAAGAGTATTGACTTGACTTTTGAGTTATCATTACACCCGAAGCACCCCACACCTCAATAATTATGTGTAGGTTCTAACCAGTCAGCTCAAGGCATCAAGTTAAAATTTGTATGAAATTACTTTGCACTCTTGTGGATTTTTATCAATTTTTCTATCAGTTTTCGAATAGCAAAATTGATCTTTAACAGTTGGTGTGGTGAAAAATATGTATAGGTAGATTAGTCTTTTGTTTCGAATACCATGTAACCATGAATTGCTATATCTCGTGATAATTTATCTAAAGTAGGTTTATAAATAATAGTAATATCATTAAACGAGCATTTTTTTTATAATTATTTATTTACATAGTCTTAGGTCCCGGTTAACGCGAATTTTCAAGTTTTTTTTTTCGCATTATAAACTCAAAATAATAATCATTGTATGGTATATAGACATAGACAAAGAAAATATTTATTCAACATCACATGAAGAATTTTACAAAAAAGAAACGTAATAATATATAACCTAACCACAAAATAAAATTTTTGAAAAAAAAACCCGACCGCGACATAGTAAAACGATTTTTATGAAACATGGCTAAGGACACTCCCGACTAACTCAGCTTTCAGACAAAAAAAACTAAATCCAAATCGGTTCATCCGTTCGGGAGCTACGATGCCACAGACCGACACACACACAGACAAACATACAAACAGACAGACAGACAGACACGTCAAACTTATAACACCCCGTCGTTTTTGCGTCGGGGGTTAAAAATGAAAAATGTATCATCTAAAAACACGATTTAATACAATAGAACGCCGAAAAAGCTCGGTCGCCCAGGGTAGTTACTTAACCCTTAATTTGACAGTGTATGACGTGTCATACTAGCAATTCAAATAATTGTAGTGACCAAAATTACTAAATATTTTGGTTGATTTATTTTTGTACAGTAGCAACATTAGTCACTAAATTGGTATAAAAATATTTTAATACTCTGGCAACATCGATAATCAGTTGTCAACAAAATGTCGTGGCGGCGGAAGAATGTTACACTTTCTAAGGTAATTATTTACGTTTTTCGTTTTAATTTTCTATAAAACATGCTGTTTTATTTCTTTTTTTTTAATACTTACATGTACTGTGCATTATTTTTTACTAAAAACAAACAGTAACTAACAAAACCACTACTAGTTATTTCGCTTCAAACTTCTTGTATGACGTGACATACACTGCCAAATCCACTAAGATTGATGTTGTGTTTTATCTGTATGGTGGAGCATACACTGCCAAATAGTGAAAAAAGAACCTTAAAACGTTTATGTATGACACGGTATACATTGCCAAATTTGGGTTTTTATTTTATTTTGTTCTGTTTGAGTTTTTTCTTCGGTTTGTGGGAATGAGCACCATAGCTTTTTTTCTGTTGCCTACAGCATCAGGTGCAAACACGTGGTGGACGCTTGCTTGCACTGGTACCGCTGGCAAATGCCGCTTCTGATTGCACTGATGATGAACACGAATTGCTTTCTCCTGCACAATCATCTTCTCCAGCACCTTCTATTGCTAGTTCACTAGAAAATATGTATTAACATTTCTGATTCCGATGGTGATGAAAACGTTCGCTTGACGCCAATTATTCAAGACCTTTGTAGAGAGCCTGATAAAGAACTGAAGAAGCTAAGTGTAAGAATATAAAAGCATTGCCTTTAAAATTATTTCGATATGAAGTTTCTGAAGGTCTGAAGAAAACAGGAAGGGTTCAAGAAACTGGGGATATGAAGAAAAAGAAGAAACAAATGCAAACTCATCCTCTTGGAAATAAGATATGACAATATGGTTCACTTTTTGGATTTCACAACTCAAGGGAGATGCCGTCTTTGCACAAAACTTACCACAGTGATCTGCATAAAGTGTAACATTCGTTTGTGTTTTGTGGCTGACAACAATAATAGAAATTGTCATTTAGAATACCACACTAAACAATGATTTCCGCCACTATGTTCCATTTCATAATGTATACTTTTATACTTACCTAGTTTTTTTTGCTAGTATTTTTTTTTTGAGAACCAGGAGTTGTTTTTCAGAATTTTTTTCAATTTTTTTTAGTTTTTTACCAGAGTTTTGTTTTCATTTTTTAGAAATGATATGGATTATTCCATTCTATGTCATTTAATAAATAAACCTTTTTGTAATTTCCTAAAAAACTTGTTTTATTTCCACAAAAAAATATCCCTAATTTGGCAGAGTATGACGTGACATACGTTGTTTTTTTTCCAAAATAAAGATACCAGATTTTTTTTTATATTTTTTTAAGATTTATTAGAACCCTACAAGCCCGTTGAAATATAAAAAAACATAAGATTTAATTTCTTTTTTTGCCTGCCAAATTAAGGGTTAAATAAATGTGACCACCAACGTGCAAAACCGAAATGCATAATAACCAGGGTGGCTAGCCGAATGGCACAATCGCTCACGAAACGCTCACGAAACGAAGCGCTAGTAGATATCTATCTCTATCGCGCTTGCGTATTGGCGCGACAGAGCCAGCGGCCAGGCCCCGTAGCCGAATGGCATTTCTCCGACGCAAAACGAAAGCGATACGCCGCTGGCTCTGTCGCGCCAATACGCAAGCGCGATAGAGATAGATATCTACTAGCGCTTCGTTTCGTGAGCGATTGTGCCATTCGGCTAGCCACCCAGGGCCACTATATTAAAATAATTAGTATAAATAATTAGTTAGGTCCCATTTAATGGCTGGACCCACTCGTTTGTTACGAGAGGGTGTGACGAAACCATTATTAAAGTTCCTTATTTACGTTTGAGATGGTTTGTTTCACACTGTACTTTCTACTATTTCCTTATTTATGTAAATGTTTGTTTTAATTGTTAAGATTTTATTTAATATAATAATACTTATTTACATTACATACCTAGAAATTACTCTAATTGAGCATTTAAGTATTTATTTTTTACCACTTTTATGAACTGTGATATTTTTGAAAAAAATACTCAGAATCACTAGCTTTTTCAATCCTAGTAATTAAAAAATTGTCCCATACGATTTTTTCTTATTTTGTTACCATTTAAATAATAAATAAAATAAATAAATATTGGGGACACCTTACACAGATCAACTTAGCCCCAAACTAAGCAAAGCTTGTACTATGGGTGCTAAGCGACGATATAAATACTTAAATAGATAAAGACATAATTATATACATAGAAAACATCCATATTTTCGTACCGATTTACTTTTTTTTTGTCTGAAAGCTGAGTTAATCGAGAGTGTTCTTAGCCATGTTTCATGAAAATCGGTCTACTATGTCGCGGTCAGGGTTTTTTCAAAATTATAATTTTGTGGTTTATGATAATTATTTAAAATTTTTGGTGAACATAATCAAAATACTTAATCCGGTCCCAAAAGGAATAAAGCCCTAGCCGGACATTAATGATTCCAGCATCTAAATAAGGGATTATTTTCACGAAAATTTAAGGCCCCTTTTATCGTCAAACGGGATGATGTGATTTTTTAACTCGGACCCTTAAACTGTGAACTCAATCTTCATTTAAATAATTTAAGTCAACACCCGGACATTTAAGAATTTATTTTGGCAATTTAAGAGGGAAATAAAGGTATTTTGCGAATACTGGGTGTTTAATGCAGCTGTAACAATTTACAGGATAAACATGTAGGTTTGTAAGTCGTACTTATTGAGCAACTTTTAGTAGGAGAATCCTGGAAACGCGACGAAAAATATTTCGTAGAAAATGTCAAGATCAGAGAAAGAAACAAAGAAAGAAAGAAATAAAACGGTGTCCTGCCGTTTCGCCAAAAAACGTTTCGTCAAATTTCATTTCCCAATAATCATATAGCAATAGTTTCATTTCCCAAAGTATTGTTTGGCAAAGGTATGTTTCGCAATGATTTTGTTTGGTCAAATTATCATTTGGCACAATTTTACTTAGTCAAATTTTATTTAGACAAAACTTTATTTCGCAAACGTTTTTAATGGCAAAACTTATATCCCAAAAACATGTTTGGTAAAAATTTCACATCGCAAATTTCGAAAATATTTAGGCATTTGCATTTTCATTTCTACGGGATTAATTTAATTTACCAAAGATTTTTTTTGCCAAATTTAATTAAAAATTGTCAAATGATAATTTCAGTTTTATTCCCAAGGCTTCAGTTGGACACTTTATTTTTGTCAAATTAATATTACTGGACAAAATTATTTTGTCAACTATTTTTTTGTCAAAAAATGTTTCTACAAATTACACCATGCAAAACCACGTTTGACAATAAATATTACAAGGCATAAATATAATGTAATAATTTTATTAGTATTGTAACAGAAAACGCGTGTGTGACAGGGCAGTTTAGGTGCGACGACGAGCGAAGCGAGGAGGAGCGTGTTAGGTTGACAGTGAGCAAACCGGAAATGGCTTTTTAAAGTAATTAAAAATTAATAGAACATAATTGTCTTGAAAACATAAGGTTAAGGGATAAGAGGAAAAAAAGTACGACCTACACATTATTTCATTTTGCTTAACAATACCTTTGACTAAATAATATTTGGTAAAATGAAATTTGACCAAGTAAATATTTTGGGAAACAAATACTTGCCAAAAAAAGTTTTGCTAAATGTCAATTTGCGATAAGTTGTTTTGCCAAACGTTTATTTGGGAAATGATAATTTGGGAATAATAGTTTGGGATGTGAAACTTTGGGAAACGTTTTTTGGCGAATCGTCAGTAAACCAAATAAAACACATTTATTGCCACAACCCACAACACCGAGTGAGTACAAAGAAAATATTAAACAAGTTACTTAACCTATAAACTTAATACCTAATACCTAATCTAAATCTTAGACTACTGTAACTTAACATCCAAACGTTTGTTGTGATGTTTGAGGGTCAGGATTCGAGAAAAACGTGATAAGATTGATAAGAACGATTAATTGTAAGAGACCTAAAGAAGCGTCCCTTAAAATTTATGGAAATCAATAAAAACTGGTTGTATGTGACTTGGCCTTCATAATTCATAACATTTATTCATTGAGTGTATTGTCGTATAAATACGCCCATGTCATTTTGTCGTTTCGCATTCGATCAAATGAACCGGTCAAACAATGAAAGCACTTCATATTGTTTGATAAAGCGGACAATTTCAGGGCTGGTACCACTGTATGTTTTAACAGAGGCATGTATTATAAAAAAAAAATTTATTTATTAGTATGTCTTTCCCATCACGGAACAATGGTGTTCCGGACCTTTGGGAGGCGTGCGCGGGGCCGAAGCCAACGCGTAGAGGCCCTTTCGACACTTTAATGAAATGTAAGGGGAACACCGAGCGGATGTTGCCCTTGCCCGTATCATGGGACATACGCAGAGGCAACACCCGCCAGGGTGTAAGGACTATTTGAGAGTTAATGGAATCTAAAATGAACTGGTCTATTTTGATGAAAGTGATGGACTAAATACTGGGCTATGGATAAAAAACCGGACGCCTGCCTAATAAAACGGTATCCAATTTTATTTCCGGCAGACGGTGACTCGTCCCCACAAGATGGGCCCCCACAAAAAGCGACATCCAAGATGGCTCAAGGGCAACACCGGAGTGAGAACTCAAGGGTGTCGAGAGGTGTACACCGCTTTCTGCCCAGTGGCTGTTAAGCCACTGTACCAACTCGCGTCTTATGCAAATTTTCACTTCCACCCCTGGGGCATGTAGCCCTAACGACCCCACTCTGGATGGCCAGCCAAGGCAAGCCAGAGGTAGAGAGTACTGGATTTATTATATTATTATTTATCGACACACTTGTTTAGAACGTGGATATTATTAATCCGGTTTTAGGATCATAATCCTCGACACTGCAGATGGCGCTCGCGTCATGTAAACATTAGCTCCACGGTTATATCAAGTTTAAAAATAGTTATAGTCATAGTTTTTAGTGCAGCAAACTTTTAAGATATAAGGCTTAGTATAAACTTACTACGTAATTATTATCTTAGTGCTAAGTGAATAAATAATGGAGTAAACATCATGAACTGGTAGAGTGAGATACAGTGACAAGACAGTCTGTAGGACGGATATTTAAAGTGAAAATAGTGATGCCCAGTGATATTACGATTAAATACTTAAATGTAAATAATACACCCTTATAGTGAACATACTTTAGTGATAAAAAAAAGTGTTAAGCAATTTACAGTGAACAATTAAAAAAAAAAGGGTACTTAAGACAAATAAAATTCTAAATTACTGCCAACCCGACTCTATCGAACTTAAGCTTTAAAGTGTATAAGTAATAAGACATTTTCGCCGCCAAGTGATAAGAGTGTTTGGCCTAGCGGTCCGGACGACGGAATATCGACGCTAAATGACTATCGCGCTCAACTAAGTTCCGGGTTCGAGACTAGTGACTGTAGAAACTTTTTGTATTTTTTTTTTTCTTTCTTAAATGACTATCGGGCTCACTTAGTCCCGGGTTCAAGACTAGTGACTGCATAAACTTTTTTTTTTTTTTTTTCTTTTGTGTTTTTTTTTGTTTTTTTGTTTTATATATCATCAAAGTGTCAGTCTTTCATACTTGACAAATCAACAACATGGCTACGAAAACAAACTTGAAACAAGCAGCTTCCACAACTGATTCGGGTAGACGCCGCAAGATGGCACTAGTATGTTGTTTTAAATGTAAATCATACGTGGACGTAAAAACAACTGCGTTGTGCTCAGGGTGCTCGAATTACTATGAATTCGACTGTATCGGCCTCTCCGCTAAGTTGTATGACCTAATGAGTGGAGAATCTAAAAAGAAATGGAAATGTAAATCCTGCACAGCAAAACTTACACATAATAAAGCTCTAAACCAAAATTTAAACAAGCACGTAAAACGTGACATTCAAAAGCTGGCAACACCCAGGGCTTCCACCAGCAATAATATTTCCTCATCGTCGAGTACTCCTGTAGACTGTAAAAAGCTGTCATCGCCGAAAGGTCCTGTAAACAATATAAAGACAACTTCGCCGAATACTTCTGGCGATAACAAAGCGATGCCATCGCCGAGCACGTCTGCAGATTATAAAGAGCTGTCATCGCCGAATGGATTTCAGGATAATAAAAAGCTGTCGCCGCCGAGTCCATATGTAGACAGTAAAACTCTGGCATCGTCCTGTGCATCTGATGACAATAAAAAGCTGTCTTCGCCGAAAGCTTTCATGGACAATAAAGAGCCATCATCGCCGAGTGCTTCCGGGAACGACAAAAAGCTCTCCTTGCCGACTACGCCGAGTACCTCTGGGGAAAACAATGCGATGCCATCGCCAAGCGCGTCTGTAGATTATAAAAACCTGTCATCACCTAATGAATTCCAAGATAATAAAAAGCCGTCGCCGCCGAGTGTTTATGTAGACAGTAAAAAGCTGGCATCACCGCGTGCATCTGATGACATCAAAAAGCTGTCATCACCGAATGCTTCCATAGCCAGTAAAGGGACATCATCGCCGAGTGCTTCTGGGGATAATAAAAAAAAATCATTAACAAATGTTCCAGTTGACAGCGAAAGGCTGTCTTTGCCGCTACCTTCCATTGGAGGGATAGATCCGAAGCTTTCATCGACTCCTTATTCTGTTGACAAAGAAAATTTTTCCGATGCTCAACCTCCTAGTAATTTATATACACACAGTAATGAATTAATTAATATACCGACTCAAAATTCATTTGATTCGCTACCAGATAGTCCTGATACCGACGACATGGCATTCCAGTTCTCGCCTCGCTCGTCTCTCTCGTCATCCTCGCCTACTAGCAAAATAAATAGAAGCTGCCCTGAAATTGCTGAGAGTTTACATCTAAGGTTAGAAACAATGGACGGAAAAATAGCGTCACTGCAAGAAAAACTACTGAGTGCCGAGCGGGAAATTGAAAATTTACTTCTAGAAAATTCTTCATTAAAAAAAACGATAAACAGGTACTCAGCAAAGATCAACAAGCTTACGCACATCTGTGAAAAGACTCCCAAAAAAACCCCTAGAAATAAGAACTTAAATAAAACAAAGCTTTTTGCTACTCCTAGTACTAAGCACCGAAAAACTAGTTCAAGTCTAATTGACCGAGAGCATCCGGGCCAGGGCCGCCAGGGGTCATCAAGAACCAGAGAAGAAGAGCGCATAGTAAAGAGTGTTAATGTACATGTAGATGATGTAGAGTCACGCTTAGATGAGTCTATCGCATCTGTGCGGCATAGTAGTTTAACTAAACAAGGTCCTAGCAATCATCTTTCTCATGATCATGTAACTAGCCCCACGGTAGCTGTGGCTACCACAACCCCCAAACGCAATAAAACTAAATATCGAGTATGTATTTTAAGTAATCAAAGCAATGCAGGCACTTTAAATGCAGTGGAACATAGTATAGGGAAAAACTCAGAATATTGTCACTATGTTGCACCGGATTGTGATATTGTAGAGTTACTTACAAAATGGGAGAGCGAACTAGAGAGTTTTACCATGAATGACTTTTGCGTAATCCTCATTGGTGAAAAAGATATAAAAGAGTCAGAAAATTGTATTAATTTTGTAAATCGTATTCGGGAATCGCTTAGCAAAATTACACATACTAACAAAATTATCTGTCTTCCAACATATATTTGTGGGGCGCTAATATATAACTATAAAGTAGAAATGTTTGGTAGTTTACTAGCAATGGATATGCAAACCAATAATTATGCTTACTTGTTTGACACAAACCGAGACTTAACCTTAGATATGTTTTCGAACTATTCGGGTAAATTAACAAAGTTTGGTATGCGAGCTGTTTTTTCTAGCCTCGAAAAATATATGGTACAAATACAAAACTACACAATTACTGACAAAAATACGCCCAATGAAAACCAGTTTTTTCGAGACTGTAGGAACAGTTCCTTTCAACATAAAAAAGAATAGAGCTAGCCTAATCGACGTACATAAAAACAATAAGGTGTGTGTTAATGTCTTTCATCAAAATATCTGTGGAATATCTAATAAAAAAGATGAGTTAGAAATTTATCTTAGTACTCTACCGATAGATATTCATTACGTATGTATTAGTGAGCATTTTTTAAATAAGGATTCTGTTCCTGTTTTTAATATGTCGTCATACAATATTGCCGCATACAATGTACGGACGAATAAAAAAAGAGGCGGTAGCCTTATCTTGGGGCATTCGGATAGAAAAACAGATGTTTTATCCTTTTGTGACTCACTCTATGAGGCTGGTAGTTTTGAAGTATGTGGAGTCAAAGATTGCGAAACTGGCATCCATATAATTAGTTGTTATCGGAGCCCGTATGATTGTAACTTAAAAAGCTTTTTTGATCGACTTGAACGTCTTCTAAACTTATGCTGTAATAAAAAGTGTTTAATTTGTGGAGATTTTAACATTAACTTACGGAAAAATGATAAAAAATCGGAAGACTTTCAATCGCTACTTAAATGTTATAATTTTATCCCCCTCATTAAAGATGTCACTTATAGGAGGAATCAGTCTGAGTCTTGCATTGACAACATTTTATCTAACATTTCGCTTGACTTAATAGAAAAAACATGGATCGACCACAATAACTTGGCCGACGGGCATGCAGGTTTGTGCTGTGAGGCGGTTTTGCATTGTTCTAGCAGTAAAAGAGAAGAACCGGTAGTTTATGCGGAGCAACGCCTACTAAATAAAAAAGATAATAACTTGGCTTTCAGGCTAGGATTAATGCAACAGCGTTGGACCAATATTGGTATCAATAACTTTATAAATAAATTTAGCAATCTTTTTGACTCTTGTTTTAAGAAAAAGAGAAAGCGAATAATACATAACAGATCTAGTATACCTTGGATCTCATCAGGCATCAGAACATCAAGCAAAATGAAACGTTTCTTAAATAGCGTAGATAAAGGTAACGATGACTCAATAGATGCATATCGCAAAAAGTACATAACAATATTTAGAAAAGTAGTTAGGTATGCCAAGAAAAATGCCGTTAGGTTGGAGATAAACAAAGCAGGGAACTCGGTTAGACAAATATGGAAAATTGTGAATAGGCACAAAAACAAAACACCGGCTAAGTCAATTGCTAGATTGATACTAAGAACTGACAGGGATGTTGAAGATCCACATGAACAGGCTAATATATTTTCTAACGTATTTGATCATAATACTGGTGCATCCACTGCTGACCTTGCTTCTGCTCTGGAAATTCTGAGGGACAGTACAAGTAGGGTCGACCAGTCATTGATTTGTGATAAAGTGACCTCACAAGAAGTTCTGCAGATAATCAAGGGTATGGAACGCAAACCATCAGCGGGGTACGACGAGATACCCATTACTATTATTAAAGATAATGCGGATTTGTTATCTGTACCGCTGGCAGCTTTTTACAATGACTGTTTTGAGCAAAGAGTTTTTCCAGACCAATTAAAAGTAGCTAAGATTTTGCCCATTTACAAAAAAGGGTGTAGGGCGGATCCCAAAAATTATAGACCGATATCTCTGTTACCAGTGCTGTCTAAAATATTTGAGAAGCTGCTTAAGACGAGACTGCAAAGGCATCTTATTGCACATAAGGTCCTGGACGGCAGGCAGTTTGGGTATCAAAAGAGCATAGGAACTAGTGAAGCCATAGATACTTTAGTGAGCGACGTGGTCACAAGTTTAAATGAGAAACTGAAAGTAGCTGGCATCTTCCTAGATCTCAGTTCCGCTTTTGATACTGTAGATCATGAAATCCTGTTAGTGAAACTGGAGCATTATGGTATCAGAGACGATGTTCTTAAGTTATTCCAGTCTTACCTAACCAATAGGAAACAGTATGTAGAACTAAAAGCCTTAGTGGGAGACACTGTAAAAGTTGTAAAGTCAAAAACTGTTACAATACGACGTGGTGTACCACAAGGTTCAATACTTGGCCCAATATTTTTTGTATTGTTCATGAACGACCTGATCCAATATATAGGGAACTCACATCCTTACACGAAGCTAGTCGTCTTCGCAGACGACACAAATGCTGTAGTCTCTGCTGAAAATATGACTCAGTTGAGTAACAGAGTAAACACTGCCTTACTTTCCTTTGACAAATGGTTTACAGTAAATAATCTGAAACTGAATAATAACAAAACCAATGTCATATTATTTTCACCGACAGCAAAAACTTCGGATATACTTGACATTAGTTTAAACGGAAATGAAATTGCTCAAACTGAAGTGGTCAAGTTCTTAGGTGTCCATATTGATGAACGACTGAACTGGAAGTACGAGATGCAGGCAATAAGCAGTGGAATTAGTTCTTCTTGTTATGCTTTACGGTGTCTGAGGGATGTGTTACACAAAACGCAGTTAAAAATGGTGTATCATGCTCTCGTGGAGTCAAAGCTGAGATATAGTATTAAACTATGGGGCAACAGCTACAATTACAACGCTGATGCTGCTTTTATACTGCAAAAAAGGGCAGTCAGGACGATTGCTCGTATATCGCAGCTGGAATCCTGCAGAGAACACTTCATCGATCTGAACTTGCTTACAACGCCTTGCCTTTATTTACTTGTACTATTAACAGACTTCGTGAAGCACCTGAACAACTATGAAACTACAAGTGAACAAAAAAACAGGCTGTTAACTAGGCGTAAGGATGTTAAAAACCTGATTGTCCCAAGGCTTAACGTTGTGAAACACGCCGCGTGTCATCAAGCTGTGGCTCTTTATAATAAATTACCGACAGAATTCAAGTCAATAACAAATAGCAAAATGTTCAATGCACGGCTCAAGAAATATCTGTTGGAAAAGTCGTATTATTCCATAGACGAATTTATATATAATACTAATAGTGCTTAATGTATAGATATTAGTTTAGACTTCTGAGTGATTTAATGTATTAATATTAATAAATACTCGTAATAATATTCCATGTAAGTAATGAAATTATGTAATTTGTAACAATTATTATTATTAGATCGTAACTTATTGTACTGCTTAATTCACCTACAACATAATTCAAAATTGATGACATTCTATATATTACACGAATTTGTAATACCCATATCATTATATAATTTAATTTTATGACTGACATAGACATACATGTTTTTGACATATTTTAGTACCTAATTAATTAACTATCGTCAATTTTGAATCATGGCTTAGATATTGGTAGTTTATAAGTATTATTCATATTAGTATGCAATATTCAACACAATGTACATTGTTATGAATAAAATAAATGAAATGAAATGAAACCGTGAACTTTAGTCATTTTCCATAGAAAATAAATGAAAAATACATGGCTGCATATGAAACTTAATACAAGGTGCTCATGAGGAAACGGAAATTTTAACAGCGTATTCCTGATCCTGTATATCAAAAATCAAAATCAAAATAATTTATTCAGCAAATAGGCCACAGGGGCACTTTTACACGTCACATGTACATAGGTATTTATATAATGAAAAACCAACAGAAACTGAGAGCATGGGAGAGCTTTCTTAATTTTTTTTTAGCTTTCTTCAATGAACTGTCGAATGAGCACATATACAAGCTCAACACGTATATACGTACGAAACTACTTGTTTTTTGTATGTCACTTTTTTTTTTGCTTAAATTTTATGTTTTACCTTGCAATTAGTCAATTTTTGTTTTAACTCAAAATAAGAAACAAAATAGCTGTTCAACTAGGGAACAAATCAAATTATTTTATTGAATATTGCCGCGTAAGCTGAAGACCCGGGTTCGATTCCCGGCTCGGCCACCAGTGGACCTTGCCGTTTTTTCTTTCGTGTATGATATCTATTTCAATTTATAAAATAGCTGTTTTAGTCATAGAAAACATTGTTTCAATACCATGGGCAACCCTATTTTAAAGTGGTCACTATTATACAAAACGATTATACGCTTTTACCATTGTTATTTAATGTTATTGTTCATTTCCAAACAGATAATTTGAAGTGAGTCATTATTATTATGGAATTGATTATGGAATTGGATTAATAATCAGTATGATCCTAATTTCATTTTCTTCAATCCCCTTATTGCCAAGAGTAGTACTAAAACTTGAGGAGGTAGGTAGGGGAGACCGGGGCTAGTTGACTATGGGTAGGTTGACTAACTTAAACAATTGGCTGTGACAACGGACAGACAGACACACGAGTGATCCTATAAGGGTTCCGTTTTTCCTTTTTGAGGTACGGAACCCTAAAAATTGAGCCAAAAATCAAACTTAAGCCAACCAGTGAGGTACGAAAGTCCGTCACCTCCCCCCGCTCAGTCACCGGCGAGCCTCTCGTACCTCATATCGTATCACTGGTTGGCTCAAGTTTGATTTTTGGCTCAATTTTTTAATAGTTAGTCAACCTACCCCTATAGGAAGTCAACTAGCTCCGGGCTCCCCTACATGTGCTCTTACCCATTTCATAATAAAAGCGTGAGTTTAAGTATGATCACAATTTGTAGACATTTTGATGTTGACTGTATAAATGTACAATTGTACACCTACCTATGAAACTAGAGCTCAAAGGTCGGATTCCGTTGGATTTAGGGCACAAAACGCTTACTATAATTTCGCTAGCTAACTCTATCGCACTTCCGTATTAGCGTGACAAAGTCTGCCTGCGTTTTGATCAGCGTCTGGCGTCAACTAATAATATTGTCATTTTGGCTAAGTCAGCTAGACAGTAAACGATGTGGCAAGTACTAATGACTGGTACTGGTAGTTCTGTAGAACACGGCGGTGGCGAGAACGAATTGGGGGACAATGATAGAATTAAATAGAGTAGAGATATTTTCTCAAACTTTCAAAATCCAGGAAAATTTTACGACAATTATTCTAAAAGAGTATCAAGTGTGTATGGTCGTAGAAAAAGTACCTATTTTATAATACAAACGGTGTTTCAACTGAATTAAAAAAAATACTCGTGTCACTAACTACTACGTATGTACTTAGCCTCAATTGTTCCCCCACCCACGCCACTCGCTTTTTTAAATATTTTAAATACCGGTTGCGTAATAAACTACTATTAAATACACGAATGAAATGTCAGCCTTCATGGTGAAACGGTTTAAAAAACGTATACGCCCTAATTCCAACCAAGAAGCCCGATAACTTAATACTCAACCACTCGGCTGTAGCCATTAAATTTAATATTAAAGAAAACTTAATTTTCTCCCGCCGCCGAACAAATTTCGCGCGAAAACCCCAGGATACTTAGCCAAGTGCACAAATGCTTACGATAATACCCAGCTATCTCTATCGCTCCTCCGTATTGGCGCGACAGAGTCAGACTGCGTTTCGATCAGCGTCTAAGCGTCAGCGATTGTTATTTCGGCTAGGCCGGCAGTTCCCCGGGCAATATTTGGGCTTAAGTGGGAATTTATTTCCCGGGTATTTGGCCCAGTGTTAACTCACCCGGGATAAGGCGCTTTAGCGTACCTATTTGCCGAATAATGGATTAAATGAAAAAATAATAGGTCTCTTATTTGGGGTTTAGGTAAATCTTTTTGATATGCGACTTGAAAAAAAATATAACACTTAAATACCTATACGAAAATTGAATATAAAAAAACAGATACCTTCTTAGATAGAATAGAAGTATATGTACAAAAAAATAACGTGCTCCTAAAATCATCAACAGTGACAACACCATTTAAGCAGAAGCAAAAATTTCAACAGTAATGATAGATAGAGAAATGTACGGTCGTCTAGATGGCGCTATAATATTGATGACTACACATGCCATGTCAAAAATATGGATCAAATTGACAAAACTAAAGTTCAAAAGTTAAATATGGCATGGATTTTATTACTTTGACAGTAATTATCTGTACTTATATTCGATCCTCTTTGGTAGATATAACCAGACATCGTAGTTTTCTAGCAATTTCGGTACAAATTTGTTGCGTTAAAGACTATCCCCCTTATTCATAAACGGATGTTAAAGTTCGTTTGTCCCTTTCCGACGTATTGGTGTGATAGAAAGGGACAAATGAACTTTATCGCCGTGATAACTTTAGTGAACGTTTATGAATCCTTGGGGTTTAGTGTGTTGTGTTGGATACTGTTAATTTGGATTAATAACGGTAATATGAACCTTAATGGACACAACCACTTAAAAAACTTTGTATGAAATTCCACCATGCTGCGCTGAAATTGCTAGAAAATACCTACTTATATACTGAGAGTTTGCATTGTGAATTTAACATGTTCGACTTGTTGCGGATTTATCCGTTTGAAACAAAAGTATTTTAGTAAACGGAATAAATCACAATATTGATGATACAAGTCGAATTTGTTCGAACAACAAGGTCAAACTTGTTAAAAGATATTTGATTGAATCAGCCAAACATATATTATGTTTAATTTAAAACATTACCTATGTGTCATGTTGCTTTTATAAAATCGACTTGTTGATTCAAATGACGAGTAACTTGTAGAATGTGCTAGTTACACTTAACAAAATCTAACTTGTGGTTTGAACCAAACAGCACGTAGGCGCTAATTTAATCAAAAAACTTGTTGAACGAACATGAAAACTGGTTGTCTTTTCTCTCAGTGTATGACGCAGTATAAATATAAGAACCTAAATATGAAGTTAAAACCAGCTGTTCCCGTATGCAGACAGATCCGTTTAAAAACGGAATCACAACTGAACTAACTGAAATAAGATGAACTGAGAGCCTGTATCTAACAACTGTTGTGTTATTCGCAACGACTTACCGAGTCAATGCTGGTCAGTCGTTTAGGTAAACTGATATACAGGGCATCGCCATCGCAAGACTATGTGACATATTGTCATGTCATGTCCCATTGTCTTGCCATACCCTGTACATTGAAAGTAATTCTTAGAAAACGCTTGAATGAAGGGAAAGTATCGTAGATATGGTTATAAACTGAAATAGATATCATACACGAAAGAATATACGACAAGGCCCACTGGCAGCCGAGCTGGGAAGCGAACCCGGGTCTTCAGCTTACGCGGCTAACTTCAATACCATTAGACCACCCGCCCACCACCAGTGGCGCCAGTAGCTCGGCTACCAGTGGGCCTTGTCGTTTATTTCTTTCATATTTATGATACTTATTTCAGTTTATAATTTATATATAGTAGCGTGACTACTTGAAAAACAATAAATGAAAAAAATTGATTTGTTCCATAGTTGTATCGTAGATATGGTATTTTGTTGACAGAAGAGTTTATTATAAATTGAAATAGATACTCGTATCATACACGAAAGAAAAAACGGCAAGGCCCACTGGTGACCGAGCCGGGAATCGAACCCGGGTCTTCAGCTTACGCGGCTAACGTCTTTACCACTAGACCACACGCCCGCCGTGGACTACTTGAAAAAATAACAAATCAAAAATATTCAATAAAATAATTTGATTTGTTCCCTAGTTGTACAGAAGAGTTTATTTTTAAAAGTCAGTGTTTCTGCATTCAAAGGTTTTCTATGAATTAGATGTTTCATATGGGAATCCAGTCGACTTAAAACTTAAATGTGAAAAAAACAAACACCTCTGAAATTATAATGTTCCTTAAGATAAGAGCTTGTAACTAGGCCTACATGAATAAAGATATTTTGAATAAGTAAAAAACGTAGGTACTTGGCGGGGCAATGCCGTGCGCCCAGATAAAATAAGGAAGAACCTGAACTTAATCACATTAATTGTAAGAAAATATTAGTCTCAAAAATGATAGTTTCATTTAAAATAATGACACTTTTTTCACTGACATACCTAAACCAGTGGCCTGTTTCACCACAGCAACAATAAAACTGTCGATCGATAGCCACACTTCGCCGTTTATTGCCTATTCAACAGGGAAATATATTGACTCTGATTTTTAACAACTCAGAAATAGGCATAGAATGTCAGTGTCAAGTGTCATTGTCACTGTGGCCATATTGTCCCAGATTTGTAAGAACCTCTTTTTGACACATGACAGCGACCACGAAACGTAAACTCGTGCAACCTAATGAAACTTTAAATAAAATCCTGTAATAATATTTAAAAAAAATCAAGTACTATTTAAACAATATTTCGCTTACTTTAAACATAATCTAACACATGTTACATTTTTGCGGATCTTCGTTAGTGAGTGTTTTACGATATTAATTTATCACCCAGGATTTACTTATTATGTCATTTATCATTCATTTTTATTTTTAAACTAGTGCTGTGGCAGAGTCTGTCATTTCGATTCAAATGACATTTCACTAAGTTGATAGAAATCGTATATTTGTTTAAGCACCTCCTTGTACGATTCAACCAATTGACAACATTTCAAATTTTTGAGTACAACTTTTTATTGTTTGGTTTGAAAGAACTCAATACTAAAAGATACACGTATTTTTTAGGGTTCCGTAGTCAACTAGGAACCCTTATAGTTTCGCCATGTCTGTCTGTCCGTCCGTCCGTCCGTCCGTCCGTCCGTCCGTCCGTCCGTCCGTCCGTCCGTCCGCGGATAATCCGTCCGTCCGTCCGTCCGTCCGTCCGTCCGTCCGTCCGTCCGCGGATAATCTCAGTAACCGTTAGCACTAGAAAGCTGAAATTTGGTATCAATATGTATATCAATCACGCCAACAAAGTGCACAAATAAAAAATGGAAAAAAATGTTTTATTAGGGTACCCCCCCTACATGTAAAGTGGAGGCTGATATTTTATTTTATTCCAACCCCAATGTGTGATATATTGTTGGATAGGTATTTAAAAATTAATAAGGGTTTACTAAGATCGTTTTTTGATAATATTAATATTTTCGGAAATAATCGCTCCTAAAGGAAAAAAAAGTGCGTCCCCCCCCCTCTAACTTTTGAACCATATGTTTAAAAAATATGGAAAAACTCACAAAAGTAGAACTTTATAAGGACTTTCTAGGAAAATTGTTTCGAACTTGATGGGTTCAGTAGTTTTTGAGAAAAATACGGAAAACTACGGAACCCTACACTGAGCGTGGCCCGACACGCTCTTGGCCGGTTTTTTTTATTTTTCCAAAAACTGCTATTTTAATGAGAGAATCCCTTCTTATTACTACTTCGAGCAGAAAGAGCGTAAGTTACAAACGTCAAGATAACTGCTTCGTGACGTCACATGTGTTGTTTCATACACCTAAGAAAACGACAAAATCATTTCTAAAAAAAAGTTTTAACAGTCAGCTCAAACAGTTCGGTATGTCTGACTGTCAAGTGACTCAAGTGTCACTGTCAACCCATAGTGAATGACTACGAACCATAGACTAAGCCATGAAATTTTTAATATCTTTGCTACGAAGAGTGATAAGTGTCACTTTCAAACTCAAGTGACATCCCAACTAGAAGATTTTTTTGTTATAGTGGCAGCTCTAAATCAGCTATTTGACGTCACTTCCCCTTTAAGCTATTTTTAAGATTTTTTATACTAAAAATACGGAAAAAAAATTTAAAAAAAATATTTATGTGATCTACAAGCGTATATCTCGAAATGGTTTTCGATTTAGGGACATTGAAAATTTTGAAACGTTGTCAATTCGAAATTAATCGTTAGATTTGGCAAACGATACGTCTTAGCCACATCACAACATACCTACTTCAAAACAAATATGGCAAAAATGTGAACTTACAAATCTGGGACAATAGTGCCAGCAGCAAAATTTTTGACGGATTCGAAGCGGCGTCTTTAGCAATCCGGGCTGACGGCATGAACCACCACCACCACCACCACCGCCATAGGCCACCCCGTCGCAGTAGAAGCCGTCGAAATCTCTCTTCTATGCTATCTTCAAAGTCTCAGTTGCACTGGGAACTCAAGTTGTATGCATCTGCAAGCATTTAGAACGACGCCGCATGCATTTCAGCCATTATGCCTTGCCACGGAGCGGTAATGAAGTGGCTGCGCACGCACGGACACGGCCAACGTTCTGTGCTGTCCATATTACGGAGATAGAACCTTGGCACAACGAGCTAAGAGCGGTGGGGACGCAGGATTAAGTTGGTCTGACCTATAACGCGGAATACACGGAGTGGTGCAACGTGGAGCGCCGCAAACTGTTTGTGTGTTTGCGTTACTTTTATCTTTGAAGATGATATATCTTTTTGTGACTGCTCACAAGATAAAAAACCGGCCAAGTGCGAGTCGGGCTCGCGCACAAAGGGTTCCGTAGCAGCAAACCAAAATTACAGTTAAATCAACCTATCTCAAAAACTATAAGAGATACTTTGATCAAACCAAAAATCGTTGAAAGAGTTAATTAGCATGCATCACCTCTATTTTTTTTAGAATTTTATACCCCGTAGTTATAAAAATAGAGGGGGGGGGACATACTTTTTACGACTTTGAGAGCTGATATCTCAAAAACCGTTCACTTTAAGAAAAATGTTTTTTAGAAAACTTTATATCATTTTAAAAGACCTTTCCATTGATACCCCACACGGGTATGTACATCGAAAAAAAAATTTTCATCCCTCAGTTACATGTATGGGGGGCCCCACCCCCAATTCTTTTTTTTTACTATTTAGTGTCATAATTTTGTAGCGGTTCATACAACACATATTCCCATCAAATTTCATCACTGTAGTACTTATAGTTTCCGAGTAAATCGGCTGTGACAGACGGACAGACGGACAGACGGACAGACGGACAGACGGACAGACGGACATGACGAAACTATAAGGGTTCCGTTTTTGCCATTTTGGCTACGGAACCCTAAAAATACGTTTACAACAATGGAAAAAAAAAAAAAAAAATAAAAAGGTAATATGCAAATTCACTTAAGCTAAGTACATTTTTCGTGCTTGGTAAAAGGTTTCAAGTCTCAACTAGATATAACTAGGGATGTACCGACTAGTCACCGAAGAATGTTTATGTCTAATAGGGAAAGTCGACTATCCGGCCACTTTTGTAGTCGGCGATTAGTCGACAAAAACGGCCGATTAGTCGGCACTTCTGCTGTGATAGAAAAACAGTACAAAAATAAATCAACAGCTGATGTTGTATTATATACCTATTTGTTATGCCCTTCTTAGTCAAAACAACAAATATCAGTCATCACAGAAATAAATGTCCTACTTAGGTCTATCAGTTCCATAGGCAGGATCACTAATGGACCTGTAAAAAATTATGAAAAGCCCGAACGATGGACCAGAAATGACATTCAACATGTAAATTATTCGAAAAAACTATTACTACGACTACTTCGACTAATCGGTCACCCCAGTGCCGACTAGTCGGTATTCGGCCTAGTCGGCCAAATCAATAGTCGGTACATCTCTATGAAATCAATAGTGTAATCTTTATGAAAGCATTGGATTCAAACGCTGCTTCAGTTTGCTTTATCACAAAAACAATGCAAAATGTATATAAGTGTTGCTCAATGTGACCCTTATAATATTGATTTGGTCTAGTCTGATCTATAACATGATAAAGGTAGTGGGAAATAGTTGAGCTGCGCAGTTTCTTCAAGGATCCGTCATAAAATAAATTCGTACCTGAGAGACATAACACTAAGTGCCAATTTAGCAATTTTACAGAAGAGCTAATTTCACGTCAAAGTCGATCTTACAAGTTTTTCGGACTACAGCAGTCAAAGAGTCGACCGATTACTTTTTCAAAGTACAAAAACGAATACTTCCAAAAACATCAGCGATCTCAAACGTGCAAACGTCGCGATGCTCAATGAAACAACGCTTCGTGTGTTTTCAGAATACGCTGCTGGTTATACTATTAAAACCTCTATTCCCAGGGATTAGGAGAATTTACACGGAAAATACTACCTTGGTGTTCATTGTGTCGTGTAAATGCGGTGTGCGCAGTGACAAGACTGAAACGAGGCGAATACTTCATGCTTTGAGGACTGTCAGCTTGATTCGAAGTTAAAGGTAAATCAGTTATTTGCTGACATACGATATATGTAGAGCAGATCGTAGACATATAAGAAAAATGTGAGTGTGTTTAGTAAAACGTCCTACTTTGTCGCTTACCATTAAGACTAAATTTGCTTGTATCTCTATATGAATAAACTGACAAAGCTGTAAGTACAGCAAGTAAGCAACTCATGGTTACCGCGATAGTTACTCATGAAACAAAATTATATTGGGTTGGTAAGAAAGTAATGAGCGAATCATAACCAATATTGTAATTTTTATTTAATTTATTATTTTAATCATTTATCAAAAATATAACGGCCTTCGTTATCTACTACTTGTCTCCATCGTTCTCCCATGGTTCATGTTCATGGTGGGTCCATGGTTCTGTCGTAGATGGGCTTGATCATCGAACTTTTTTTCATTCAAGGCATTGCTTAGCGATCTGAACAATGCGTAATCCGTAGGTGCCAAGTCTGGAGAGTACGGTGGATGAGGTATCACTTTCCAACCTAGCTCCAATAGCTTTAGCCGAGTCACTTTTGCAATGTGTGGGCGAGCATTATCGTGTAAGAAAAAAACTTTAGCATGCTGTGGACGATTCTGACAGATTTTTTGGTTTAAATTTTCAAGCTGATTACAGTATACTGATGCGGTAACAGTCATTCCACTTGGTAGGAGTTCCCAGTGAATAATACCATGAATATCCCACCAAACGGACAGCATAACTTTTTTCGGGTGAGGCTCTGTTTTTGGTGCCTCTATTCCTTTTTCGTTTGGAGCTAGCCACTGACGTTTGCGTGTGTGATTTATATATAAGACCCATTTTTCATCTCCAGTGATAAGATGGTCCAACCAGTTGAATGTGCGGCGAAAAGACAGAAGTTGTATGCAGATATCGGCACGGCGGTTTAGTTGATCTCTGTCAAGTTCGTGCGGTATCCAAACACTGTATTTGTAGTTTTTTCCCAACTCGTGTAAATGTGTTTCTATGGTGACATGAGAGCAGCCTAACTCGGTAGCAAGAGTACGACTCGTTAGCCTCGGATCTCCTTCAATTAAGGTTTTTAATTTGGCTACATCAATCTTCACCGGTCGACCAGACTTAGGTTGATCTGATAATGAAAAGTCGGCACTACGAAACCGCTGGAACCATCGTTTCACCGTGGCCTCAGACACAACTTCAGGAGCAACACGCTGACATATATTACGCACTGCTTCGGCGGCTGAATGGCCAGACTGAAATTCATATAGTAAGCAATGCCTTACATGCACTTTTAATTCGTCCATTTTCTTCCTTATATTAGCTCGGCGACAGCTAGTGAATGACTGACGAGAAACTGTGCGACTCGCCCTTTATATACTTTCGACCATAGAAGATTCTAGAACTCTCTCAAAAATTTTGTGTGGAATTCAATCGATCGCTCATTACTTTCTTACCAACCCAATAGAAACGTCGGGATGAATTGTAAATTCATAATACGCAATATAATCCGTTTCCATAGTTTTATTTCATGTTCTCTTATTGTTAAAATCTGTCAAAATATGTAGTTACACTTGCTACATGCAACATGGTTTACATAAATGGTGGCGCCCCTATAATTTTCTACTCTTTTTTGTTAGGATATAAACGTTTTGCTGCGTTTTTCCACGAAACCATAAAACAGTTCTAACACCACACATATGTTACTAGGTGTAAAACACTATGTTATGTTGCAAACTCTTTTGTTGTTTATGGCTAATATTTTTATTGATTTTTATGTCACTTGACAATGTCACTAAATTGTTAAATGGCGAAGCGTTTTCTTTCGGGCAGTCGTTCTCTTAGTTTCCTACAATGTTTTAATGGAGCTTTTAATGTTCTACGTATAGCCTCTAAGCTTCATAATAGGGGTGTTACATTATGTCCTAATTACAGCACAGTGTTGCCTTTAACGACCGTACCAAAGACTGGCTGAAGTTGTATTGAGTTTCCTTAGAATCGAAGTGCAATAATTGCTCAGCTGGAACAAAGTTGCTGCTGTGAATTGGATTGTTATCAACTTGAATTATTTTTTAATTTGTTGCATCTGCCTCGACAGTAGGTAAGTTTATTTGTTCATTACTCTCAGTCTGTGCCATTTTGCGTTTATGTTATAACATGAGCAAATCAGTAGGTAATCCGAATGAAGTCTACCAGCGTATTTCTGATCACATTTCAAGACGAAAAGTAAGTTGAATTATTTTTTAATTTGTTGCATCTGCTACGACAGTAAGTTTATTTTCACCAGACCAAGTGGTAAAAGCTTACTTTGCTATTCGAAAACAGATAGCAAACTTGCATTTTATCTACAAGAATGCAAAGTAATTTCATAGAAATTTTAACTTGATGGTCTTAAGATGGCTGGTAGAATCCATACTAATATTATAAATGGGAAAGTGTGTGTGTCTGTTTGTTTGTCCGTTTTTCACGGAAAAACGGAGAGATGAATTGACATGATTTTTAAAGTGGAGATAGTTGAAGGGATGGAGAGTGACATAGGCTAATACATTTTGTCTCTTTGCAACGCGAGCGAAGCCGCGGGTAAAAGCTAGTGTACCTATAAACAAAGATATAGGTACGTAACTCCGCGCCGTATAGACGGATAAAGTCTAAGAAAAAAACGTACTTCAAAGCCATAGAGAAAGAGGTACGGTGGCCTAGATGGCGTTACACCTTTGGGGAACGCTCAGCTAGATGAGGCTAATATTAATATTTGACATCTTAACACATATCAAGCTAACAATATGGGCCCAATTGTCAAAACTGAAAAAAGTTTTAAGCTTGTGTCGGGAGATGGCAGTCTATGCACTGTGATTACAAATTTTACTTTGACAGTAACTCTCTATAATACTCGATCCTCTTTGCCTATAAATTATGATCTTGAATAATAAAAAAAATTAAGTTTTACTCGGTGGCAAAGTTTGTTTCCTTCGTGCCTGGATGCCCTCGCAACGCTAAGGTTCCACTTTTTGAACCACTTGCTACGCTCGCGGTTCAATATTGGAATCTTTCGCTTGCTCGGGTTACTATACTTATATTAGCACGTGCGGTTAAACAACAACTTTTCCCCCTTGTAAAACAAATAACTATTGTTCATTACTCTCGGTCTAGGCCAAATAGGTATATGTTATAACCTGAGCAAACCGAATAATTTTACCAGAGTATTTTTGATCACATTTCAAGATGAAGAAAGTAAGTAGGTTGTATTATTTTTTAGGGTTCCGTAGTCAAGGAACCCTTATAGTTTCGCCATGTCTGTCTGTCCGTCCGTCCGTCCGTCCGCGGATATAATCTCAGTAACCGTTAGCACTAGAAAGCTGAAATTTGGTACCAATATGTATATCAATCACGCCAACAAAGTGCAAAAATAAAACATGGAAAAAAATGTTTTATTAGGGTACCCCCCCTACATGTAAAGTGGGGGCTGATATTTTTTTCATTCCAACTCCAACGTGTGATATATTGTTGGATAGGTATTTAAAAATTATTAAGGGTTTACTAAGGTCGTTTTTAGATAATATTCATATTTTCGGAAATAATCGCTCCTAAAGGAAAAAAAAGTGCGTCCCCCCCTCTAACTTTTGAACCATACGTTTAAAAAATATGAAAAAAATCCCAAAAGTAGAACTTTATAAAGACTTTCTAATAGGAAAATTGTTTTGAACTTGATAGGTTCAGTAGTTTTTGAGGAAAATACGGAAAACAACGGAACCCAACACTGAGCGTTTTTTTAATTTGTAGCATTTGGAACAAGAGTGAGTTTATTCGATTCTGTCTACCACCTTTTTTCTCCCGTGGGTCAAGTACTAGTACAGTACAGTCAAGTGTAAAAATATGGGTGTACACATCTTACTCAAAAATATGTCCTATAGCATCTTAATCCGGTGTAATAAGAGCGTAGTACCATATTTATGAGACGATTATTTCGATACGTATTATTGCACTTGACTGTACTTCTTTTCTCCAGTCGACTGTAAAATACGGGTTCAATTTTATTATGTTAATTATTACATCCTTCCATAAAACTAGTCCGTTATCAACAGGCCTACGTCATATCTTGGGATTGGTTGTCAAAGCGGACCCGCCGGGGTAACGCATGGATGGTGATAAATTAAATCCTCCCTACATTTGTGAGCGTAATGATGAAATCAGCGTGTTACGATTTCTCTTCAGACTTCTCACCTCTGCTTATCTTTCAGCTCTGTAAAAATACAGCCATTTTCTCGGAAACAAAACTCAAAGTTAAAAGTAGGGGAAAGTATTTAAATGAGAGACAGTCATTATGCATAAAGTTTTTCTTTAGGAGATAAAGAATGATATAGCTGACTACGTTTTTAAAATTTTATATTCACTATACAAAATTCTTTCCGAATTATGCTGTGCTTAGAAGGATGAATTCCGTGATAAAAAATCGATGAAATTTTATCGCATCAAAATATTTGCTTGCTGTTTAGCGGTTTCACCTTCTAGAATGAGTATTTAGCAAGACAAAGAAAGAATTTCCGTATGTTTTATCTCTGTCTTTCCGAGTGTTGGTACTGAATGTAAATCTCACCCTAGTATAATACATAATCAAAAATTTAAACTTTATTGCACAATTGAAAAAAAAATACAAATGGCGGACTTAATGCCTTAAGGCATTCTCTACCAGTCCACCAATAGGGCAAAACAGAAATTCGCGAATGTGGGTGCAGAACATTTGTGTCGCTTACTTCAAACTCTTCTTCAGATAATATATTTTTTATACATAATCACCCCCGTGCCCGTGTCTTCACCCCTTTCTTCCCGTGGGTGTCGTAGAAGTCGACTGTGGGATATGGGTTGAATTGTGGCGTAGCCGAGAGGCTGGCAACCTGTCACTGCAATGTCGCAATTTCGTTTTCCTTCTACCTTCTACCCCTTTTTGCCAAGAGTGGCCCTGACACTTGAGTAGTTCATGTGCTCTGCCTACCCTGTTATGGGATACAGGCGTACTTGTTTGTATGTATAATCAACCTTAAGCATGGCTTTACCCGAGTTGCAAGTTAAGCGACACATTTTATGGACATGATGGGCTGGCCATGTGAAACCTAAGGATTGAGTGTTTGCATTTCGTTACTACTTATAAGTAACTATTATTAAATGGCCTTAAATATTGCCTGTTATAAAAGTTACACCATGTATAGATACAAATGGTACAATTGAAGGATAAAAACAAATCTTTATATCCCTCAATATGTTGTGTAAAGCGTGAATTGCCTGTCAATAACAATTTGTATACACAAACGCGGACTGACAGCTCCACGCCAAATCAGTTTGAAGTAACTTCGCTGTTATTGTGTTTCGGATTATTTTTTACATATCCAAAAATAAAAGTGAAGATATTTACTGAAACGATATAACCACGTCAAAATACATAGGTACTATTAGGAATTATTAAATTTAAAAATTGCAACATTACGTATTACGTATTTGCAAAACATCTAAATAAATCCTCATGATTAAACTGTCTCTGTTATTTTTAACTGCGCAAATAAATCCATGTTTCAAGCTGCGAGGTAAAATACAAGTGAAATGCGGGAAATTTCGCCTAAAAGTGTGCATTATTCACACACGTAGTTATTTTCTACGGTAAATGTGATAAAATAAATCGTGAATTTTACAACCTGTGTTTACGAACAGTACGTTTGCAGAAAATAAGGCTGTTATCGCTGTAGTAAAACATTGAATTACACATTTGATGTTTTTGAATATGTATTTGTAATTTTTAAGCATAAACATGAAGGAAAATATAAATAAATATTAGAACATTATATTGATTTAAACTATAACGATCTTTACTCGTATTATTAAATTAAAACGGGACTTAATCGCGTAAAACTTAGGTTTATATTCAACCCGACGTTTCGGACGTGACATTACGTCCGTGGTCACGGGTAGACTGGCTGGGAGTTGTATGAACATCTTCAAGCTGTACGAGTTTTTCGAACTACCCGCACTTGATTGTCATTAGTCACTTTTACGCTAAGGTTGCCACTTTGCCTGTAGGCAAATTTATCATTTGCACCCGAGTGTAACACAAAACTTTTCCCCTCACTATAGCGAGGAAACTACAATGCAAAAAAATGCGTTTATTACTGCTTCCAGTAGTTCCACAGGTGGTAAATCATCTTAATTACACTTTCACCTACTTTTATCAATCTTAAAGCAGTTAATTTGAATTTATTCAAGGTCAAATTACTTTACCCACTAGTGGATAAAATGAATTTTTACCCGCTGGTATTAAAGGACAAAACACGTGTTTCCGAGCTAGCGAGAGGAAAAGGTTATTAATTACCCCTAATAATAATATCTAACATCTTGAATAATAATGAAAGAAATTATGTAAAATATGGTTCGTTTTATTATTATGTCCATTTATTTCCAAGCATGTTTCATTTGTATAAAACAATAATGTTATATACACATAAATTCAAGCCTTTATTCCCTAAACTGGGTAGACAGAGCCGATGAATCTACTCAAGATTCAGTGCCACGTTTATAATTAATGACATAATTTTAATAATTAATGACATATTATAATGTAACTTATCGATGAACTAAATATCGGAAGGAAGTCACTAGTGTCACTTCGTTCGTTCTAGAAAAATATGTAGGTATATTCATGAGTAACTATCGCGGTAACCGAAGACAATAGTTTTTGTGTAAAGTTTTCTAAAATATCTAGATTCTACTGGTTTATAAGCCCACGGAGGTGCTGCTGACGTTGACGATGCTTAATAAAATAAACTATACGAGTTGTTAGGTTAAAAAAACTTATCCATTACATCTATTGAGTACACCAGGAACACAGAAACAAAAGTTGCAGCATGTTGGTTGAGTTCAGTAACTTTACAAAGAGCGAGAAATTTTGCTTTGTTTGTTAATTTAAAGTTTTGCGATCTTCAGCTTGAAAGGACTGGTTTAGTGGTTAGTGACCCTGTCTGTGAGCCGACGATTCTCGGTTCGAATCTCAGGAAGGGCTATTACTTATGTGATGACCACTTATAAATATTTGTTCCTCTGGGCTATGGGTGTTTTTAACCCCCGACGCAAAAACGACGGGGTGTTATAAGTTTGATGTGTCTATCTATCTGTCTGTCTGTCTGATTAGATTAGATTTCACCCCCCCCTTGTTAGAAAGAGACAAAAAGTAGCCTATCTCACTCTCCACCCCTTCAACTAATAACTATCTCCACTTAAAAAATCACGTCAATTCGTCGTTTAGTTTTGCCGTGAAGGACGGACATACAAACACACACACTTTCCCATTCTGTAACTTAAGCTAGGAAATGAGTAGGAACAAAAACAATGGATTTAAAAATTGCAAATTTTATTTCATTCTTAGACTAATAATTATTAACATTATGATTTAAATGCTAATAGTATTTTCAAATATCACCTAGTGATAAATAAACACTAGAAACTACAGACGGTCAAACAAACTCGGCACTAAAAACGGCGGCTTTGTAAAATAGGGCTCTCCGGCCTGTCTTTATAAAATGCGTGCCGTCATCTTGACGTTGGCGGAATCATTGACGAGCCAAAAACACTTAAAAATGTATGGAAAATGTACAGGCAAAGGTTCATTTCCCATAGGATGACCGGTCTGGCCTAGCGGGTCCCGGGTTCGAATCTCGGTAAGGGCATTTATTTGTGTGATGAACACAGATATTAGTTTCCCCGGGATGTCCCTTCGGGACATCTCGGCGTCCAATTTGTGGATATGATAGAGCTTTGTTCTAAATTCCTAGTACTCACATCAAAAAAAAAAAACCGGCCAAGAGCGTGTCGGGCCACGCTCAGTGTAGGGTTCCGTAGTTTTCCGTATTTTTCTCAAAAACTACTGAACCTATCAAGTTCAAAACAATTTTCCTAGAAAGTCTTTATAAAGTTCTACTTTTGTGATTTTTTTCATAATTTTTAAACATATGGTTCAAAAGTTAGAGGGGGGGGGACGCACTTTTTTTTCCTTTAGGAGCGATTATTTCCGAAAATATTAATATTATCAAAAAACGATCTTAGTAAACCCTTATTCATTTTTAAATACCTATCCAACGATATATCACACGTTGGGATTGAAATGAAAAAAAAAATCAGCCCCCACTTTACATGTAGGGGGGGTACCCTAATAAAACATTTTTTTCCATTTTTTATTTTTGCACTTTGTTGGCGTGATTGATATACATATTGGTACCAAATTTCAGCTTTCTAGTGCTAACGGTTACTGAGATTATCCGCGGACGGACGGACGGACGGACGGACAGACAGACATGGCGAAACTATAAGGGTTCCTAGTTGACTACGGAACCCTAAAAACAGATATTTGTTTCCGAGTCATTGATGTTTTCTATGTAGATATGTATGTATATCGTCGCCTAACACCCATAGTACAAGCTTTGCTTAGTTTGGGGTTAGGTTGATCTGTGTAAGGTGTCCCCAAACATTTATTTATTTATAGAAAATTTGAATATCGCGCCATTTGTTAGTGCCAAAACTTGGACCGGCTATACAGTGCGTAAACGTAATGAGGGCGATAAATGAAACCAGGCATAGAATTCAATATTGTTATCATTAATGATAAGGTGTTTTTGAGTTACTCTTAATTTTCAGCCCATTATTAATTTTTGAAAAATTTCCCAGCAGCAATGTACTGTAAACGTGGTTGCGATGACAATCAATGACAACTGTCAACGAGCGTTTAACGCGAGTGTGTTTGCATTACGTTGCGGGCCGAATTAATTTGTATGGATAAAAATTTTTTTTCAATTTTAAGTAAAAGTTATCTAATTCCATTTTTTATGTCCTATACTCACCACCAACTGTCAACGAGCGTTTAACGCGAGTGTGTTTGCATTACGTTGCGGGCCAAATTAATTTGTATGGATAAAAATTTTTTTTCAATTTTAAGTAAAAGTTATCTAATTCCATTTTTTATGTCCTATACTCACCACCGTTAAGAGGTTCGCCCGTATTAGGTTTACACCCTGTATAACTAAACAAATACTAATTAGGTACATATGGGAGTAATAGGCAATCAATGAGTCTTATTCTATTAAGTAGTATTGTGTAAATCCCTCATTTGTATTAAGATTTTTTTCAAATACTGTGAAGTTGTGCAACATTTGCTTTTGAGGGTAGCTTTTATTCTTTGAGATTATAAGTATAATACGAGTATAAGAGGAATAAGTATGGGAAGAGTTGTAACTAAACATCAGTAAATGCGGGTTATTTGTAGTGACGTCTAGAGACAATCACGCGTCAAATAGCGTAAATTATCAGTAGTGCCACTTGTCAATAGATGTCTCGACGAATGAAGAATCTAATGCTTACCAATTTTTAGCTAATATAACAATATTATTAATCAGTATTCTGTTTTCAATTCTTTCTGCTTGTAATATAAGTTGTAAACTGTTCTAATATTACATTTTTGGCAGACGAGACACTGTTGGCACCTAGTATCGAGTAGTGGTAATGATAATTTACGCTATTTGACGCGTGATTGTCGCTAGATGTCACTACAAATATACCCGCATTTACTAATGTATCGAGTTACAACAACTGTTCACTTACTAATTCCTCTATGGTATTATGACATAAGTATATTGACCGGAATATAGGCCGTGATTACCTTCTTGATTTTTGTCGAGCTCATATTTCGACGCAGTTGCATGCATCATGATCTTGATCACAGAAAACTGAAGGTGGGTGGATGTCAAAGTTGAGTAGACAACGTGGTTGGATGTATTATAAAAGGTAATCACGGTCTATATCCCTGTCAATGTGTCTTATAACCATGAATAATTCAAAACTCTTATTTCAAGTTTAACGTTTAAAATAACATTTTCCCCTCACTAGCTCGGAAACACGTGTTTTGTCCTTTAATACCAGCGGGTAAAAACGCATTTTAGCCACTAGTGGGTAAAGCAATTTGACCTTGAATGAAGTCAAATTAACTGCTTCAAAATTGATAAAAGTAGGTGAATCTAGTAATAAAGATGATTTACCACCTGTGGAACTACTGGAAGCAGTGATAAACGCATTTTTTGCGTTGTAGTTTCCTCGCTATAGTGAGGGGAAAAGTTTTGTGTTACACTCTGGTGCAAATGTATTTTACTTCTCATGTGTTAAAAAACTCGCAAGTTCAGGATTCTATTCTCGAACCACTCGCTTCGCTCGTGGTTCAACTACAGAATCCTTTCACTTGCTCGTTTTTCAATTCCACACTCGGCGTTAAAATACAACTTTGCCCCCTTGTATAACAAATAACTATAGCACCAGCCTGTCAAAATCTTTGCCAAATATTATCTTAGACTAAGGGCCCATTTAGACGGTACGAGAACTCGCATACGAGTTTTATTACATTGCGGTATTTGATGGCTGTGCAAAATTGTATGTAACCACAACATCCCGCAATGTAACTAAAATTGCATACGAGTTCGCACGCCGTCTAAATCAGGTCTAAGTGTCGGTACCTATTTATTAGGCACGCTTAATTTGTAATTGAGATATAAATTACTAGTTTAACTACTTTTAATTATTACATTTATTTATATAAACTACATTCCCTAGGCTCTAATCTTACAACGTAATCTTCTACGGGTTTCATCATTATGTCGAACTTAACTCTTAAAGATTTATCGTACTCTGATTCTGCTAGACCTTTGTAAGGCAGAATTTTGTATTTTCTAAGTAAGTTAGCTAATGCAGTCTTCATTGACATCATGGCGTAGTTATAACCTGAAACAAAAATACAATCAGCAATTAATAAATAGAAAAAAAAAACACTTAGTGAACCGATTTTCATCAAATACTTACGGCTAAGAACTATCCCGACTATTTCAGCTTTCAAAAAAAAGGAAACCAAATCTAAATCAGTTCATCAGTTTGACTATCTGACCTTCCCGATAGAATATTCCGATGAGACTATTAACATTATAAACAAAAACATATGTGTCGCTTAACTTCAAACTTGGGTAAACCAATTCGGCTGCCCTAAGCAGAAATCAAGTATCTGCTTTTTGCCAAATTTTACAGTAGAGCGAAAAAACGATTTTGTTTTATTTTTCCTGATTATATGCTTATTAATTAATTGATAGCCTTTTAAACAGACGAACTTTATTATACTAGATATCATTAATAGTGTACTATAATTTTTTTTTCAAAATGATTAGCACAATCATTTTAAAATACAAAAACAGCTTTCTGCGTAGAATGCGATAAGAAAATTTTAAAGCTTTTCTACAAGAAAGCAAGTATCTTGAACTGTTTTCATTTAGCTTTGGTAGGCTTGTTATTTTTAACTGTATCTAAAACAAAAACTACAGAACGGATTTTCATGCGGTTTTCACCAATAAATAAAATTATTCTGCGGAAAGGTTTTGGTATATAATTTATTGAGATCTTGTTTGAATTGGTTGAAATATGTCAATTTTTGCTAATCAAGTCGGACAAAATTCTGCTGGCTGAGAGCTTTAATCGAAAACGCTGCCCAAACTGTTTGAGCTGTATCAAAACAATGTATCGCGAAATTATGTATCTTTCATAGACATACAAAAAAGTCCGTAATAGCATAATATATGTCTATCTTTTAAGGATAAATTACTATAACCATTTTTATGATAGCCCCGTGCGCAGCCGGGGCGGGCCGCTAGTATATGTATACAATGTATACATTTTAGATAGAAGCCTTTAATGTAGTGTATGTCATGCTTGTGTAAATTAGGTTTTAATATAAATGCAATATTGGAGTAATACACGGAAAAGAAGCTCTGGTTGTGTTTGAATGCAAGTTGTCTTAAGATTATAGCTAGCTAGGTTTAAGAGGTTTATCTGTCACGAAGAGTTCAAAAATACTCCTGAAACTTAATCAAGTACTTACGTTGTAGGAGACTATTTAAATAATAAAAAAACCTTAAAAGCGATTTCCCGTGGAACGCAGAATATTAATTAAGTACAGTAGGTAGGTGCCTAAATACTCGAAGACAGAAAAAAATAATGAAAGTTATAGTCTTCCTTAATTATAATAATAGGGAACTATAGTTTAAATAAAATATTTTATACCATGCACGAAATAAAGCATCGAAATTATGAGATAAACATGGACATCAGTTATTTTTAAATCCAATTTCTATTTAATAAACCAGGTAGAAATATATGTATAAAGTTACTGAGTTGACCGTGACGTCACTCAATCCAATGTCACCATCAATCCAATGTCATATAAATTCCATATTAGCAAGTCTTTCAAATTCGTTTTGACAGTTCTTAAAAATACGTGAGTAACCCGAAAATATTTTTAAATATGCTGATTTGACTACGACAGGCTAGTAGCCTATTATTTATCAACTAACCAACATGCAATAATTATGTAAACGTATGTTCGTTATATGTATTTTCGTATTTTGTATAAAAGAAGTTACATATTAAATAAGACAAGTTCCTTGTGCTTTTACTGTTTACATCTGGTTGTTTTTTAATACTAAGACAATTTCTACCCGAAACCCAAATTAATACATGTATTAGTAATTACAAGCTTTTGACATCATAACAAAATGATAGACGCCGAAGTCAAGTAACTTCGCAATGAATAACAATACAATAGTTCTACGCTGAAGTCAAGTAACTTATCAATAATTATCAATATTTCTACGCTGAAGTCAAGTAACTTCGCAATCAATATCAATATTTCAACTCTGAAGTCAAGTAACTTAGCCATCTAATATGAATTGCAAGTATCTTTCGCAAGATACTCGATTTCAAGATAGAAATAGGGTAGATACTTGACTTTAGCGTAGAATACCCCGTTAAAAAAAGATACTTGAATTTTTTAAAGTTCTGTATTTTGAAAAATATACATTATAAAAATTTCAAAAAAATACTAAAAGATGTATTTTGAAAAAATGAATCGAATGATGTAAAAAACCATTTTTTGGAAAATTTTGAGATACTTGATTTCTGCGTAGGGCAGCCGAATTCATCATGACATATTTTTTTATATATTCAACCTTAAAGCAGAATGGATTTACCCGAGTTTGAAGTTAAGCGACACATATTTTGCAGAATTCGCTCAATTTTATTATCTTCGAGAAATCGGTGAACATGAAAAACGTAACAATTTGAGAATCTTTTCCAAAAGGAGAGCGAGAGAGAGAGATCTTGTATAAATATCGAGACTCCTACTAATTACTCTAAACCGGATGCCCTTACATGACTCAAAAAATCTAGTACAAAGATATTTTCGGTGAAAGAAAACACCGTAAGGAAACCGGACTAATTCCAATAAGGCCTAGTTACCCTTCGGGTTGGACGGTCAGATGGCTTTCGATGTCGTAAAACTGGTGACGCCTAGTCTTGGGGTTCGTTGTCAAAGCGGATCCCTTGCTCGAATGCCGGGATAACGCAAGAAGTATGATGATTAACTTACCAAGACAGTTCCTAGGTGCATGACTGAACGGCGTGAACTGAACCGGGTGCTTCAGAGGACCCTCGAGGAACCGCTCAGGTCTGAAGACGTCCACATCCTCTCCCCAGAAGTGGTTGTTCCGGTGGATGCCCCAGATGTTGAGGAACACTGACACGCCTTCGACAAGAGTTGTCCCGTTCGCTGAAGGAAGAAATGGATTATTTGATATATATTTCTATGCATTTGCTATTCAAAAAATGTTATTAGTTTGCCGAGCCTCTGAACGCCTATTAGGGTAGATTTTTTTTCGCTGTCAATTTCAATTTTTGTTCTTTTTGGAATTTTTTGTACATTTTTTACTCAAAACCATGAGCTCTTTTGATCCTGATATGACACAAATAATTAATGACCCTCAATTTTTATACAAAATTTCACCTTCCCCTGAGTTACGGCCGTACAAACTATGACAAATTGTAAGTAAGTGAAAAGAAATGTCATAAAATTTAAATTTATTCTCTATTCGAATTAAAAAAGCTGACGATTCTCTATTCTAAGTAGAAAAAATACCTAATAGGGATTTGAAAAAAAAAAGTAAAACAAACAAAAAAATAAAAATTGAGAACATTATTGGTTTGAACACAGATGTCATATACCGGGTGGGGCCTGTAACAAAAGCAAAAATTAAACTGTAGGCTGTACTCCTTACACAGACCAACATTTGTTCAGCTACTTTTAAAAATAACTTGTATTTTGTTATTTATCACCCTTAAAAGTTTTTCCTAAGAGGTAATGTATTGCGAATTCTGTTAAGTCTAAAGTGTGACTGACAACGTCAATGACAACAATAATGGCGTCCATTGAAGCTAATATTTATTTTGTATGAAAAATAAGAAAATTAAAGACTTCATAATTTTTAAAAGTCGCTGAAGAAATGTTGGTCAGTTTAAGGAGTACAGCCTACAGTTTAATTTTTTGCTTTTGTTACAGGCCCCACCCGGTATACCATAGATCAAGCAAACGTATTTACTTAGCATGTCAAATGAACTCAGTGAAATCCACTGAGTTGTCCGTCTTTACTCGCAGCTTGCAGCTTTCGGGCGTCAATTTTTGTAAGTTGAAGTCAACCAAAACATAAAAAATGCCTCGTTACGTGATATTCAATTGCAACAACACAAAAATTATGAACAGTCAAGAGCCTGAGACATATTTAAAATTACAGGCAAGAATCAACTTCAGTACAAAATTTGACACGCTCGGCCCCTATACAACTAATAGTTGTATTATAGGGGCCAAACTTTTAGGGAACAAATTCATATAGTATATGAATTTGTTTCTTTTATCTAAATTAAGTTCTGTGGGTTTGAACGTGATTTACGTTAAATTTCGAACTTGATTAGCAAATATATTATAATTGTCCTTTATCAACCAATCCAAAAAAAATCTCAACGAATTATAGACCTAAACCTTTCTCAAAAGTCACTCTATTAATTGGTGAAAATCGCAAAATCCGTTCAGTAGTTTTTGAGTTTATCGCTAACACACACACAGACAGACGCGGTGGGCGACTTTGACTTACAAGATGTAGAGATTCACTTGAGATTATAATTACCACTGAGACTAGGCACGGATTTCAAATCAATTTCTATAACAATAACAACGTTAAATACTTACGCAAGACGACATCATGGTTGACCTCTCTCACGATAACGGGAACTGGTGGGTACATTCTTAAAGATTCTTTGATTACAGCTTCTAAATATTTTAGGTTCGGTAGATCTTGTACTGTCAGAGGTCGGTCTGAATTGCCAAACACGTCTTGAAGCCTATGAACAAAGAAATATACAAAATTAAAGAAGAAGTTTTTTTGAATTAAGTTGCAGCTTACAGGCTAATTTAACACCCGCGTTACCGGTACTTTCATTAAGTTCTTTATCTTTATTAATTTAGCTTGATAGTTGTAAATAGAAGACGTTGGATAGAGACATGTGGAAGAAAAACACATGCTGAGTCGACCCCAAACTAGCAGCGGGCAGACCCTATTTACTGTCTGAGGTATTTTCCTTGCTCTATGACATGGGGTTCTTTAAAAAACAGGTATTTAGGGTTCTCAAAGTGCGGCAACGCATAAGTGGGCGGTGATGACTGATTCCCATTAGACGGTTTGCTTTTGTTTGTTGCCTATATCATAAAAAAACTATCTCTAACATCCATCTCCATCATTTGGACGGCTAGCAATCCTCACCTGTGCATTTCCCCAGAAACTTTCTGCTTCGCGCCGCAAAACTATTAAATGAACTGTCACCTGTGGTGTTTCCGGACCGATACGACCTTTAAAACGTCAAGAAAAGAGCGTACACCTTAAAGGCCGTTAACGCACGTCCAACCATTCTAGGCCCATAAGCGGCCCACGCGGGTGCCCTGGCCAGGGCTGCCGGAGAGCGCAGTGGTAAAGTGAAACACGTATGCGTTCTCACAACGGAAATGAGGGTGAAACGCCGGAGTAGGTTTAGTGAGTAGGGCCGTTTCTCCCCTTCTCGCCAGGAGAAGGGAAAGCAACGGCGAGTCCCACATGGCGTGCGCAACTGCATTCCCACTCCGTAAAAAAAGGCCCATAAGCGGCAGTGATTGCTTACCATCAGGCCTGTCTGCTCGTTTGCCTCCCACTGCATAATTAAATAGCCATAAGAAAAGAATTGTATTTACTCTTGGTACACTTTAGCTTGTATCTCCGGGAATCTGGATAGCAGGACTGTGGTGAACGCGGTGCCGACAGCCGAGGTGTCAGTGCCAGCCATGATCAGCACCATGGTCTCCTCGCATAGCTCCAGGTCCGTGTAGCCCTTCTCGCCTCCTGACTCCATGATCAACATCTGTAGGAAGCTGCGGGGTGCATCTGGAAATAATAAGTAATAAATAAATAAATATTGGGGACACCTTACACAGACCAACTTAGACCCAAACTGAGCAAAGCTGCTAAGCGCCGATATACTCGTAACTACATACTTAAATAGATAAATACATACTTATGTACATAGAATACATCTATGACTCAGGAACAAATTTCTGTGCTCATCACAGTCATCACACAAATAAATGCCCTTACCGGGATTCGAACCCAGGACCTCGAAATAAATAAATTTTGATAAGTAGATGTTACATTTTGACAAGCGCTGGTGGCCTAGGGGTAAGAGCGTGTGACTTTCGATCCGGAAGTCGCGGGTTCGAACCTCTGCTCGTACCAATGGGTTATTCGGAACTTATGTGCGAAATGTCATTTGATATTTGCCAGTCGCTTTCCGGTGAAGGAAAACATCGTAACACAAAACCGGACTAATTCCAATAAGGCCTAGTTACCCTTCGGGTTGGAAGGTCAGATGGCAGTCGCTTTTGAAAAACTAGTACGTACGTTACACGCCAACTCTTGGAATTAGTTGTCAAAGCGGACCCCAGGCTCCCATGAGCCGTGGAAAAATGCCGGGATAACGCAAGGATGATGATGATGATGATAAGTAGATGTTACATGATATTCAACCATAGAGGTATACTAACTTCTGCTAGCGGCTTCGATCGCGTTAAATCCGAAAATTGCGGTTTCCTCCATACGAACCCCCACCCCTCATTTTAGGGAAGTGGGGGTCAGAAAGAGACAAAAAGTAACTTATGTCACTCTCCATACCTACAATTATCTTCAATTAAAAAAAAAACAAGGTCTGCCGTGAAAGACGGACAAACAAAGAGACACACACACACACACTTTCCCGTTTATAATATTAAAGTAAGGATTATCAGAACCGTATGCGACTTTTATTAATGCAAGACAGCTAAGTAACTAATATATATTTATGCATTATTACACATTTATATACCTACCCTTCATCCACTTACTCACACACACACATAAACACACATGACACATGAATACCTCTCACACATTCAACACACTCTCACCTTTTTGCGCGTGCTAGTTGTCAGTTTTTGGTTTTAGCTTCTCTTGCTGTTTATGGTTAAATAATATATATTGTTATATTTACTTTTCCTTCCACCTAGTATTAAGTATTCACTATATTCTTGTGGACATCTTTCATTGGCTTACTGTATTGCATGTATTCTAATATGTTAAGCATTTGTTTGTTTGTATCGCTGTTGATGCCCCAAATATATATAAAATAAAAATAAAAAATAAAATCATCATTCTCTTCTTTACGTTATCCCGGCTTTTGCCACGACTTAATGGAGCCTGGGGTCCGCTTTTGACAACTAATCTCAATTGCAGCCACTAGTATTAAGATACTGCCAAACCGAAGGGTAAACTAAACTAGGTCCTATTGGGATTAGCCCGGTTTCCTCACGATGTTTTTCTTCACCGGAAAGCAACGAAAATATCAAATGACATTTTGCAAATAAGTTCCGAAAAACTCGTCTGTACGCTTTCTACTCAGAAAATGATAAACTTACATAATATTGGTAACACAATCCGAACTTGGCCTAGTTTTTGTTCATTATGATAATTATATAAAAACTCGTTAAATCAAAGCGTACGCGCGACATATTCAAGGTAAAAGAAGGCCACATAAGGTTACATGTGCCTTGAGAAACAAGAATAACCACTTTCTATGTTTTTGCCAAAAAGTGTGAGAATCAGGTCAAGGGCATAGACGAAGCATAAGTTTTAGCGACCAATTAATTAGTTATTAGTTTTTACAGGGGGTCAAAGTTGTTGTTTAACTGCACCTGCTAATATTGATACCCGAGCAAGCGAAAGATAGCAGCATACGATCGTAGTGAATGCTTCACAAACTGGCCCCGTAGCCGAATGGCATTTCTCCGACGCCAAACGAAAGCGATACGCCGCTGGCTCTGTCGCGCCAATACGCAAGCGCGATAGAGATAGATATCTACTAGCGCTTCGTTTCGTGAGCGTTTCGTGAGCGATTGTGGCATTCGGCTAGCCACCCTGGAATCTTAAGCGCTGCGAGTGTTTCAAGGCACGAAGGTTAAACGAATTTTGACCCCGAGTGAAACACAAAATTTTTCACCACACCAAAACATGGAATCATCATCATCATCCTCCTTGCGTTACCCCAGCATTTGCCACGGCTGGTGGGAGCCTGGGGTCCGCTTTGACAACTAATCCCAAGATTTGGCGTAGGCACTAGTTTTTACGAAAGCGACTGCCATCTGACCTTCCAACCCGAAGGGTAAAACTAGACCTTATTGAAATTAATCCGGTTACCTCACGATGTTTTCCTTCACCGAAAAGCTACTGGCAAATCAAATGACATTTCGCACATAAATTCCGAAAAACTCATTGGTGCGAGCCGGGGTTTGAACCCGCGACCTCCGGAACGAAAGTCGCACGTACTTACCGCTAGGCTACCAGCGCTTTTTCTAGGCACACCAAAACATGGAATAGGTATTAAAATAAAATGTAAGTACTTACTTTCATCAACTCCATGTAAAGCCATTTCGTTTCTCTTCTTCTGAATGAGATCGTTAATGAATCCGTACAGCACTTTCCTGTGCTTCACAAACTCTTTGTAACTCGGAATAGACTTGTATATAAAGTCGGGGTGTAGCCAGGGCGTGGCGATTCTCTGCGACACCATGTCTGCGATCTTCTCGAACGACTTGAGGAACGGCTGGTCGGTGTTGAACTGAGATCCTAGTTGTACTCCCATAACAGTTTCTGGAAAAAAGACAAGATACAGCAAGGGTCTCCCCAATATTTCGACGCGTAATCGGCTTCCTTCAACCAGCACGGGAAGCATGGTCGCGCGATAGACGATAAAATAGCAGGCCGTCCCTAACGCACTATTTGTAAGTGCGATAGGGACGGCCTGATATTTTATCGTCTATCGCGCGACCATGCTTCCCGTGCAGAAATCGCTCGTTAGTGTGCAATTCCCGTTAAGTTTGTACATTTGGATCACGTCTCCGAATTGGATGAAAATTGGTAGGCTGATAGAGTCCATGATGCTGAGCAAGATCCACTAGGTTTCCCAAAATGTCCTAGGTTGATTGTATGAAACTTTCCTTTTTTGTTACCGAAAATGTATAGAAATCTGGTAACAGAAAAGGAAGGTTTCATACAAACTACATAGGTCATTTTTGATTTTGATTTGACTTTTCAATTTTTATCAAAATCGGAAACGTGATCCAAATGTACAAACTAAACGGGAATTGCACTAGTATATGAACAATGAACATGCGTACCAAAGGGGTGGACCCCTTGGTACGCATATTCATATAAAATTATTTGTTTGGCTCATATAAAATTATTTGTTATAAAATTATTGCTTATACCGATTTGTGCTCCAAATGATCATTTCTCATAATTTTACTTATCATAACTTTGTTTCATTATCATCAATAGTACTACTATCACTGTTCATAATAATCATTTAGCCGAAAAATTTTAATCATAAATTCTATACAAATATCATAATTTTGTGTTTAAGAAAATCATTCATCATAAAATTATTTAAAAAGTTTTGGGGAAGTTCTATGAAAAACTTGTGCCATTTATAGAAGCGTGCTTGGAGCTTTTATAGTGACATATACAATTTACATTAAAAAGTCGTTTCTGGTTTGCTCACGGTCAACCTAAAATACCTCGCTACGCTCGTCGTCGCACCTAACTGGACTGTGTCATGTGATTTCTGTTCTGTTAACAATAATATAACGATAAATTATATTACTCGCAATCGTTATGATCAATAGGTATATAAACATTAACATTAGTATAAAATGTATTTATGATGAATGACATTATGAACATAAGTCATTCGAAGTTACGATGGTTATTAACATAAAATTGTTATAAATAATGATCATTATAAAGTAAAATTTTATGAGAAACATTTTCGAACTACCAATAATCTATATACCAATTTTATATGAACTTTGGCGCACCCGTACCAAAGAGGATCGAGTATAAATAGAGAGTTACTGTCAAAGTAAAATGTGTAATCACAGTGCATAGACTGCCATCTCTCGACACCAGCTTAACACTTTTGAACCTCAGTTTTGACAATTTGGCCCATATTGTTAGCTTGATATGTGTTAAAATGTCAAATAATAATATTAACGCCATCTAGCCGAGCGTTCCCCAAAGGTGTAACGCCATCTAGGCCACCGTACCTTTTTCTCTATGGCTTTGAGGTACGTTTTTTTCTTAGACTGTATCCGTCTATACGGAGTTACATATCGTCACTACTTTTAAAAAAACTTGTATCTTCATCTGTCAATGAAAAGAAAATTGTAGTAAGTATGTATGGAATGCATATAGACTTACTGCGTTTTAACTTTGATGAGAAGCATGAGATACGAGATTTTTTAAAAGTAGTGACGATATGTCTTTGGTATGAACAATGAACATGCGTACGCATGCGTTTAGCGACGACGACGAGTAAGTGCGTTTTCAATTATCCGATCCGATATCGGATGTCGGACCAATATCTCATACATTACAGGCGCCATCTTGGATTTTTTTTATTGAAATCCTTCCGACATCCGATATCGGATCGGATAATGTGAAAACGGCCTAAGCGTCATCATACTAACAAATGATTTGCACACAAGTTCCGAAGCGTTTGGGGAAACCCTAATTACAAAAATTAAAGTTTTACCAAAAATGTATTTCAATGAAAATTAAACCTACAGGAAATAATGCTGTAGAATAAAATAAGAAATGAAAATTATTAACCCTAATTTTGAAAGCATTGTAACATTATTTTTTAACAAGCGGAAACATCCGCTATAGATACTTCAGGTTTTTATATTAAAGGAAAAAAATGGAAAAAATTACGCTTCCGGCGGGACATGAACCCGCATCAACCGGCAGTCTAATTTTTTTTCATTTAATATTAAAAACTTTAACATTGATAACAACTATGTTATATTCCAATTTTGGTAACAGCCTTGTTATGTTACATTCGAGGTTCATTGAATTGTTTATTTTATTGCATATTGCATAATAAAGTCCAAGTTCAAATGGGTTTCCCAACGTCAACAAAGTTGAGTAATACTCGGGGTTTTCCATACGTTTTAATACGATTATGGAACGGAGTATGTTTTAAGTAGTAAACTACTTCTAAGTGTCGTTTGGAATGTTAAATTCAGCTGCATTAGTAGAGGTCTGAGTAGACACTCGGAGCGTTCGGTTCGGCGGGGCGTGCAGCGAGGCGGACGAGCGTGCGCCCCTATGCAGCGTCGACTAAGGACACTTGTATGAGCTTCAATTGTTTGATATGCACGCCGCACGCTGCGCCCCGCTGAACGCCCAATATGAGCGTGCACTCAGGCCTTATACTTATCCTGAAATGGTTACATTAAGAACCCCTAAACCTAGCGGAAAAGTGAATAATCTCGGCTAGAAGATGTTGATACAATTTTCGCCAGTCTGCCCGTGACCCCAATCGTAATAGCTAGGATCTGCCCGGCAGGATGTGCTCGGCGGGCACATCCGTCCGTGTGTGGCGAGAAATAGACACGGATTTGCCCGCCGGGTACCCGTCCGCTGCCCGTGCTCAAAACCAACGGATCGGGCACGGCCCGGGCAGATCCACCAGCGTGCGTGTATGTGTAGCGCGGATGTGCCCACCGGATCGCACCTTAGTTAATAGCAAGGATACGTCCGCCGGGCAAGCCGCGGATCATATTATCCGAGCTTTGCCCGGCGGACCAATCCGTACGTGTATGACTAGCTAACATGACACACAAGCACGCACAAGCGAGCGACATCGCTTGTGCGAAGAGTCAGGGCTATCTCCAACAGTGTTCTGAATATGTTAGCGAATAGGTTTGACTGCCTTATCTGAATGCCTGCTGCTTGTTGCACGCACGCAGGAATAGATAACCTAGCTATTAAGTTTCTGTATAAACTAACACTAGACTAAGTTTATTTATGTTACTAACACTATGATCCATGTTGGTCTTAAATAAATGATTTATTATTTATGACGTTCGAAACGTCACACAATATAAACGTAGGTAAGTGTTACGCGATTAAATCCCGTTTAATAATACAAAAAATGGTTCATTAAAAAAAAAATTAACTTACCACAAATAGAATCAAAGGTGTACGTCGTGATATATTTCCATACAGAGACGTTTTCATACACAGTTTCCTGCAACTGTTTCCCCATGATATGGCTCTGTTTGTCAAATACTTCGACGAATTGGTTCAGATTCTTCATGCTGAAGGTTGGGGCTAGAATTTTCCTTCTTGGCCGCCAGATTTTTACTAAAAAATAAGTAATTATAAAGTTAAATAAAGTATGCATAAATTTTAAGGAAATGATGGGTTAATTGACCCAGCAAGAACGTTTGGCCCACATTTTACTTTGGGATGTAATAAATATAATAGTAGCTATCATAATCATGTTTCTGATACTGTATGTTTCTTTAAGATTGAGCACTTTTACCATAATTAGAGTACAATTTTGTCTTAGGAGTAAATTGAACTAATTAAGTATAATTACATACATACATACATATATACAATCACGCCTGTATCCCATAAAGGGGTAGGCAGAACACATGAAACTACTGAAGCTTCAAGTATAATTATCCATACTAATATTATATTTGGGAAAGTGTGAGTGAGCTATTTGTTTGTCCGTCATTCACAGCGAAACGAAGCGACGAGTTGACGTGATATTTTAAGTGGAAACAGTTGAAGGGATGGAGAGTGACATAGGCAACTTTTTGTCTCTTTCCAACTCCCCCACTTCCCTATAATGGGGGGTGGAAGTTTGTATGGAGAATTCCGCAATTTGCGAATTTAACGCGAGCGAAGCCGCGGGCAAAAGCTAGTATTTTATAAAAGAAACTCACCTGGTGCAAAAATGCTTCCGTTTCCTATAACGGTCCTAATAAATTTCATCGTGAAGTTATCTTTCTCGACACAGGACTTCATAATCACTTCGGCTGATACTGGATCCGTTACAACTAGAACAAAAAATATTGTATTAGAATAAAATAAATAATGCTACATGTCAAAATTATACATAAAAACATTTCATTTCATTTCATTTATTCATAACAAAAAAATTGTGTTGAACATTAGCTTAATATTAGAACTAGTACTAGTACATATAATATTATATTAAAATTTGGAATTAAAGCTTAATTAGTAATACCAAGCTGATGATATTATTAAACATCAAGGTACCATACTTATATATAACTAGCTTTTTCCCGCGGCTTCGCACGCGCAGAAAAGTAGGCAGAGCAAGGGGTAGGCAGAGCACATGAACTACTAAGTTTCAGTGCCACTATTGGCAAAAAGGGGTGGAAAGAAATCCAAATTGTGACATTGCAGTGACAGGTTACCAGCCTCTCGCCTACGCCACAATTTAACCCATATCCCACAGTCGACTTCTACGACACCCACGGGAAGAAAGAGGGTGGTGAAATTCTTAACCACCACACGGGGGAAAAATTATGAAATAAATAATCTCTCTTTCTAATGAATCTCGAACAAAATTAGGAGAAACGGTCTTCCTTTCGGGCTGTAAACCTTTGAGCAATAAGACCGCCTGTTATTAAAGAGTATATAATTGAATGGTATTGCATTGTATTGTATTATGTTGTATTATATTGTATTGTCATGACTTACGGGGCACAAACTTGGTCATTAACTGAGGCTCTAAAGTTGAAACTCAAGGTTTGCCAGCGAGCGATGGAGCGTAGTATATTAGGTGTTCGTAGAACTGACCGCATCAGAAACACGGAACTACGCTCCAGAACTGGAGTTGTAGATGTGGGCGTCAAGACCGCTAAGCTAAAGTGGGACTGGGCTGGACATGTCTGCCGCATGCACCCGGAAAGGTGGGCCAAAATATTTACAGACTGGGACCCGCGAAACACCATAGACGGGGCAGGCCGGGGTGCAGGCAGACCAAAAAGGAGATGGCGGGACGACCTGGACGCATTCTAGCCAAAATGGTGGGAAAATGCCAACAACAGGGTCGAGTGGAGAAAGCGAGGGGATGCCTTTGCCCAGCAGTGGGACACAAAAGAGGCTAATTAAAAAAAATTGTATTGTATTATATTGTTACGTACCTAAATAAAGTTTGTGGACAAGCCAAAACGTGGACAAACCACCTTGTGCGGTGGCGATACGTCCTGCCTTTTGGAAAAGCTGCATAACATCTGAAAAATAAGTTGAAATATATAGTTGTAGTTTTGTTAATAAAAAACAATGATTGGTAAAGGAGTCAGAATAAAGAGAGCAGAGAAGAGACGCGATAATCGCCAAGCGATGAACTATTGAGCATTTACTCTCTAATAACTAACAATAATATCTGTCTGTCTGTCTGTCTGTCTGTCTGTCTGTCAGTCTGTCTGTCTGTCTGTCTGTGTGTATGTCTGTCTGTGGCATCGTAGCTCCCGAACGGATGAACTGATTTAGATTTAGTTTTTTTTTGTCTGAAAGCTGAGTTAGTCGGGAGTGTTCTTAGCCATGTTTCATGAAAATCGGTCTACTATGTCGCAGTCGGGGGTTTTTCAAAATTTTAATTTTATTCACATGGGAGCTACTTTTTCGTTTCTGTCACCGATAGCTCATCGCTTAGGTAGTCGCTTTTGGTGGGATCAGTGCCTAAATAATAAATAAATATTATAGCACATTCTTACAATGATTGATTAAGCCCCATGGTACGCACAAGAAGGCTAGTATTTTTATTTCCGTAAATTTTTACACATCCTTAAGCTCATTTCCAGACCTAGGTATATCGCTTATTAATTAAATAAAAAAATGTATTTTTCGTTTAAATAAATATTATAGGACATTCTTACACAGATTGACTGAGGTCCACGGTAAGCTCAAGAAGGCTTGTGTTGTGGGTACTCAGACAACGATATATATAATATATAAATACTTATAAACATAGAAAACATCCATGACTCAGGAACAAATATCTGTGCTCATCACACAAATAAATGCCCTTACCGGGATTCGAACCCGGGACCGCGGCGTACCAGGCAGTGTCACTACCAACTGCGCCAGACCGATCGTCAACCCGGTTTGAATGAAAAGATAAGTATAAGACAACCTTAAAAATAACATAATTCTTGTTTTACCACACTAATTGGTACAGGGCTTTTTTTAAATTTGTAGCTCTTGAATTCTGTCCCCGCGAGTAGTACGGTAATTCAATTTGTCTGTTTTTTTCCCAATAAATAATCTAACGTAATGATATTCATGACTCTGGCTGAGGAAACCATTGACATTGATCTTTGGGATCCCTTCTGAATACTATTAATTTTATTTTAATTAATACAATGACATAATTCAATTGGCTTAAAATGCTATGCGAATTTTCGTCAAGTCCTCGAAATATAAGGAAAATAATAAATATTTTATCTTGGCCTACATGCACCTTCCCATATAAATGAAGTTTCGTTCTTATTTTAAAACTACGTATTGTATTATACACCATGTTTTTATTAGTTTTTCGTTACTCGACACGTCGTTAGGCTCATTTTCAGGAACCACCCGGTACCACCCTAGAAAATTTTATTAAATACGTGAAATTTTTTTTTTCGTTTTCACTCATAATAATTTATAAAAAAAATGTGAGAGAATCTTAAGAATAACATAATACGATAGTACTCTTTATTATACTGTGATAATAGTTACACTCATTTCAACCTTACTTGTCCAATCATGTACACAAACACTGCTGGGAAACATTATCTCACTTTTCTCTGGAATTGCACATTAACCATCACTAAAAATGTATTATACACTTAAATAAACTCAAAAAGTATAATCAATCAAAAATCCACCGAAATATATCATTTCTAAAACGATTTTCATCAATAATTGAACCTTCCTTAGAACTTTTACACTCCTTTTTGCTGTGTACTTAACACAGCAAAAGGGAATGTACAAGTTTCTAATGGGGTGGCAACGCGCATGTGACACTGTTTGAGTTGCAGGCGTCCATAGGTTACGTTGACCGCTTTACATCAGGCGGGCCGTATGCTTGTTTGCCACCGACGTAGTATAAAAAAAAATTGTAATTAAGTACGAACGGATGACATCAAAAACTATGAGTCGTAATGTTGGGATGACAACTTATCGTTATGAACGATCGATATTAACGTTTGAGTTTGTATAGCTTGGAAAAAGTGCGTTGATATTAATTACAATAATTTATCAGATTTATTAACAGACTTCTTTACGCTTTATTCCTACCTCTTTACAATAAATATTTTACTATAAGTATATTTTTTGTTGTATTAATGTTAATGTTAAGTACTATAAAATTAATACTGTACTAGCCTTTTCCATAGGATTGTTGCAAATGTGACAAAACCTAGTTAAATTTTGGTTTTTACACAGATATTGTGTGACGTAAAATTGAAAATCCTCTGATGACGTTGGCAGCGTTTATTTACAAATTATCGGTAATACATCATTTTATTGACATTTCCAATCACTAGTAATTGTCTTTGATCATATTTGACGTTTCATTTGTTTACATGATAGGACAAGTAAAGATGAACCGACTGTAGATGCAAGTATTTGACGGCACGTGCCAAAATAATACTTTTTTAGACAAATTTTAATATACTTAGGGCCACTTGCACCACTCGATTAATTCAAGGGCTAACCTTGAGTTAAACGGGTGTTGCAAGTAGCTTTTAATGAATTGTTTGGTAGTATATATTATTAGATAGGTATAAATTACATTTTTTAGTTAAGATTTTGTACATTTGTAAATAATTGCATGCTATGAATATGGCTAATTAAGGAGTACCTGGGGCCCATTAATAAAACTATCGAAAATAATCGTGAATCATTCAAAACTATGATAATTTCAAAAAAAAAAACAAACACAATAAACGTCAAATAATTCAAACCTAATTAATCCCACAAAACTCCTGTGAGACTCAAAAATATTTAATATATTTTAAGCGGGTTACTCAAGTAAGGATGTTAGGGTTAAGCTCGCCTTTGTACTGAAACTTTTTATTTTAAATATTATGTGTTGTATTAATATCTTGTACAATAAAGTGTTTACTTACTTGAACTGAATTGATATTATTAAATAAGTAATTTTAACAATAATTTAATTAGAGGTCATAAAAAGCAGGCTGACAAACCCAAAATATTTTTTTTTATTATAAAGGTTCTTTAAAATATTAAGGTTCTTTAATAAAAAAAATAATTGTCGAAATAACGCTCGACATGACTGTTTCGGTCCATTTCCGAGTATCTTTTTCAAGGGTAATGACCTCGCCTCGCCTTCACTGATCGAATGCGCGGCGCGTAAAAATTCGACTTAATTTAACGTTACCCGCTTAAATTATTTAAAATATATGTATAATTAATCCTATCAATATCAATAGTTCCTGTCAGTGACACAGTTAGGGTCACTTGCACCACCGAAAATGGAGGGTGAACCCGATGTTATCCCACCATTTTATATGGGATTTGACAGTTGACATCCCACTAACCTTGAATTATGCGGGGTGCAAGTGGCCCTTTACCAGTTAAGGCATTATTTAACTGGTGCAGAGAGTAAAAAAAAAAAAAACTAAATCGATGTATGGACTACATAATCATAATTTTACATCATATCATATCTTTACGATTTTTTTATGAACGTACGCAAAATAAAAGTTTGTATTTATCGGATGACATATTTTTAAATAATACAAAAATACGACTACTGGCAAAATAATAAGACAATAAATTTAATACGACTGGCAAACCAATAGTTTAAGCTACATGATAGCTTAAGAGCTTAAAGCTTAAGCCGGATGTCCCGCGTAAACCAACGCCAAAATTAAAAGGGGTGATATATATCTCATTAGATATCATATTACTTAAGCAAATTTAACTTAGTGAATAGTGAACTCATAAATCATAAGTCAAGTCATAAGTCATAGTTTTCGAGGTATTGGCCGTTTAATTTATAAATCGTAAAGAAAAAAAAGTAAAAACAGTGCCATTACCTCAAAAACCATGACATTTTAATTAAGGTAGGAACCTAAAATTTGATAATATCATATTTAATGAGATGTCCTACCACCCCCTTTTTTGGCGTTGGTTTATGGGACATCCTGTATGTATAAAAAAAAACTTACCTTCATGGTTCCCGCCCAACAAATGCGCATGTCCAATAACTGGCAACTCCTGAAGCGCTCCCGACGATATCTCATCGTACACTTTTCGAATCCTCCTCCTTTGCCATCTGAAGTACACCGCCCAGAACACAGCAGCTATTACTAATAGTTGCCAGAACATTGTTAAAATAAAAAAGAAAAAAAAAACAGAAAAAAGTTCGTCAATCAGACAAAGAACACTTGAAAGTCACTGTTTCAAATTTGAATTTCGAACGCCCGATCGCGCGTTCGGAGCTTTTGTAAATATAATGTGAGCGAGTGCTTTTGCCGGCGTCTGTCGCAAGAATCGCTTGCGCTGGTTACGGTTCAGTTATAAGTATCTGGTAGTCTAGGTGTGATGTTGACGTATCTCGACTAGTGACGCGACGTCCTGCGTAGATGAGAAAAAACATCCTTTTGCTAGCTGCGTTTAGTGACCTACCACGTGAAGGTTAATTGTTACTTTTGAAAAAATGTGATAGTGACGTATTCGATAAGTTAGTATTCTTTTTTAATTTAATTAAGATACAAATAAAATCTCATGAAATTAAATAATAATAGTTTAATTAGGGTAAATTCGCGTCATTCGGTGACAAGCTTAATTCGGTGGAACAACCAAAAATCGTCTTTCGGAATAGTGCTTTAAAGCTTGTATCACCGAATTAGGCGTGTCACCGAATGAGGCGAGTTTACCCTACCAAGAGTATCGACCAACATCTTCAAAGACTCTCGCTAGGGGGTTAGATTAAGGGTCAGATGCAGAAGGCGGTGATCATTATTTGTGTTTACATAAACACCGACCATTTTGGCCTAGTGGGTCGTGATCCTGCCTGCCAAGCCGCGGTCCTGGGTTCGAATCCCTGTTACCATGAAGCTCAGTCAATCTGTGTATGAATGTCCTATAATACGTATTTTTTACAGGAATGAAACTGTTATACTTGTTTCGTTTATGATGTCAGATAAATCACTCTTGCAGTTAAATTAATGTTAAAATGTCACGGCTACGATGGTTAACGATAAACGTGCGGACATTTAAAGCCTGAATATTAACCGTTTCACGGCCAAAGACGCCCTCAGTTGTAAATTGTTACCATTTAATGTAACTTTCATACATTTTAATCAAACATATATTTATATATATCATATATGCTAAAGAAACACGGATTTTTTTTTCATGACAGATTGCATTGTAAGATTGCAGTAACTAATTTTGGACATGCGACCTTTGAGTCCCGACAGTAGTTTTTCTACCTAATGTTAATTTCTTTATACATTTTCAAATTTTAACCAAATTAAGGAGAGTGGTACCACGTACTATTAAGGAACGTGCATTGAGCATCGTGGGGCGGAAGTTCAATATTTCAAACTCTTTAAGTTTGATTTAGAGACTCGAGTTTGCAATATTATTATTCCCTGAGCTTACACACAATGTTTAAGGCACTGGTTCCACCGCGAGCTAGTAAGCTACGAGCTATCGGCTATAAAAACGAACAAAAGATAAGCACCCCCGTGTAAACAAAAGAGACACGGCGATGTTTATAGTTACATAGTTACTCGCCCAGCGGTGAGCTATCAAAACCGCCGTGCCTCGATCTTTTTGCACGAGAATGCTTATCTTTTGTTCGTTTTCATAGCCAACAGCTCATAGCTTACTAGCTCGCGGTGGAATAAGTGCCTTAAAGTGACCTAGGCGTCCAGTTGCCTACAACTGGTTTCGAACCAACGTCCACTGGTATCGCGGCAGGCTGTGGGGTGCGTGGTAGGTGGTGTTTTTAAAATTAGTTCAGCTTCAGTTTTGACACTTTATTGGGTGCTGCGTGCATGTTAAACAACTGAAGTTCAAACAAGTGTCCTGAGTCGCAGAAACGCCAGTCGGCTTCGAGCGTTTCGAGAGCGTTTGTGTCATTCGGCTACGTACCCAGGCCTTACACTAGTGATTTGGCGCCTGAGTGACGTCGAGTATAGTGGCGTCAAAGAGGTTAAGGAAGTACAAATGCCCTCTTTTCTTAAATGTCATGTCGTCCGGAAATACCGCGAGCCAGAGTTCGTTTACCTTTGTGTTGAATTGTTGGATTTCTTACTTTTCTTAAGTTTGCTTTGCTATGGAGAAGGCATGTGGGGGGGACATGCCACCTCACCGCCTTGTTGGCGAGGTTACCGGTACACTTGCGCTCACTTCGGCAACCCCGCCGGCGGCAGCCGCACACGTGCGGCTTCTCCACAAGTACAGTGACGGACCCCCTCGAGTCCGCCACAAAGAGGCCATGGGCGCCAGAATGTTCCGGCGCCCAGCGGTGGAAATGGTCTTTGGTTCCACCGCTAACCAAGTCGGCCGCAAAGGATAGGGAGAACGGCGCACCGTAATACCGGCACTCCTCTTCCCTTGCGGCCCCACCAATTCCGCTACAGCGGAGCGGCCCCGCCATGGTCGCAGGGGGTAGGGAGAGTGGCGCACCGTTATACCATCACACCTCTCCCCCTGCGATTCCACCTCGGCTACCGTGGGAGGGCACAGAGCGGCATCCCATACTGCCGGATCTTCCCTTCCACCGCAGTCCTCCCAGACGCGCTTAAGTGGGATTTACAAGCCCACTTAGAGCGACCACCTCGGGCCAGCCAGCTCCCCAAACCGGCCGGCCCTGGGTACCTCTTAGCTTCACCGTGGGTGACCAGTCCACGGTTACTAAGCCCCCCCCACCACGGCAAGGTGGGCACCCTAGGGGGGGAACCTAAAACTAACCTAACCTAACCACAAAATTAAAATTTTGAAAAAAACCCCGACCGTGATATAGTAGACCGATTTTCATGAAACATGGCTAAGAACACTCCCGACTAACTCAGCTTTCAGACAAAAAAAAATTTAAAAATCGGTTCATCCGTTCGGAACTTACGATGCCACAGACAGACACACACACAGACAGACAGACAGACAGACAGACAGACAGACAGACAGCCCGACAGACAGACAGACACGTCAAACTTATAACACCCCATCGTTTTTACGTCGGTGGTTAAAAAGTAGCCTATGTCACTTTCCATCCCTTCAATTATCTCCACCTAAAAAATCACGTCAATTCGTGGCTCCGTTTTGCCGTGAAAGACGGACAAACAAACAGACACACACACTCCCATTTATAATATTAGTATGGGATACCTACTTAGGTGTAATAATGCCTATCCAGCAAAATATGTCACTGTACAGGAATATCGTACCAATGTCAACTTGTTGTACCCTATTTTTTGCACATAAAGAATTTATTTATTTAAAATCTTTGGAGCTGTAAAAAATCAAACTTCTAAGCCAACGCAATTTAAAGATTTTCCGCAAACTTTCGACACTCGCAAGCGAATCAAAACCTGCAGGGTACTTCCCTTGGACTCGGTATCAAGAAATTTGGTAGTAGTCAACGCTTTATAGCACAGGCTTAAGTGATAATGACGTTGGCTAATTAAGTTTTAATTTTGACATGCATGAAATTTAATGTAATTAAGTACTTTTAATTTAATATGTAAGTGTTTTGGTTAAGTACTGTAAACTTACGTATTTGAATAAATAAATTAAATTAAATTAAGGTGCCCAGTTTAGTTTACGGGGGTTATAAAAGTAATTGACTGTATTTTTCCTACGTTTCTGTGTATATGCTAAAGAATATATAATTAGGATGATGACATGCTAAATTTTACAAGATTGACATAAATAGACGGAAAATAAATAATGATATTCATATCACTTACTTGAAAATATTGGAACCATAATTTATAATTCATTGTGAATTGATCACTTTTTAGTGAAAAAATAACTTTAAAAAAACTACTACTTGAAGTGTGCACTTGTACAGCGAGTAATCCCCAAAAAGTTTGTACATTTGAATCACGTCTTCGATATTTATCAAAATTGGTAGGTAGAGTCCATGATGCTGAGTAAGATCTACTAGGTTTCCCAAAACGTCCCAGGTAGTTTGTATGAAACTTTCATTTTTGTTACCGAAAATCTATAGCAATCATTATCATCCTTCTTGCGTTATCCCGGCATTTGCCACGGCTCATGGCAGCCTGGGGTCCGCTTTGACAACTAATCCCAAGGTTTGGCGTAGGGTTTTACGAAAGCGACTGCCATCTGACCTTCCAACCCGAAAATATATAGCAATCTGGCAATGAAAAGGAATCGCTGGCGCTGGTGCCAATCCTGCTGAGTGTCAAAATATAGGCATGGTCGCTGTTCGACGCAACGGACGTTGGCGCATTTTGCGGCGATGCCAATTTCTATAGCGCTATCGACGCTCGACGACCTCACATTATCCGATCCGATATAGGATGTAGGAAAAGAATGTAAACATAAAAAAAAATCCCGACATATTTTCACCGGACCGATTTTCATGAAACACGGCTAAGAACACTCCCGACTAACTCAGCTTTAAAAGCTTTAAAAAAAGAACTAAATCTAAATTGGTTCATCCGTTCGGGAGCTACGACACCACAGACAGACACACACACAGACAGACAGACAGACAGACAAACACGTCAAACAACCGTCGTTTTTGCGTAGGGGGTTAAAAATTGATTAAAAACTTCATTTAATTTTATAAAACTGCACAAATATGGTCGCGTAGTTTGGGTTATGTTCAAGAGGTTAATGGAATGTAGATAGAAATACTCTTTATTGGCACACCTCAGCCAAAGATACAGTGGAGACAAAACAAATGATTTTAAATAGAGGCAGGCAACAGGCGGTCTTATCGCTAAAGAGCGATCTCTACCAGACAACCTTTGGGTAGCGGAAATAAAAAAACATAATCAAAAAGAGTAGGTGCTTCGAAATAAAAAATCATAATTATTCTAATTTCCAACACACAAATTGAATAAACATACACATATAAGAGAATATAAATAGACTTACATAAACATACTTAAATAGTAATATACAACAAGCCAGATATATACCTAGTATCAAACCAAAAATATACAGCAATTATACCAACCACAGAGTAAAAAAAAATAGCAATACGATCACTAAGGGAGAGATAGGTAATGTTCTTTAAGCATTTTTTTAAAAACAGAAAGAGATTGAGCCCGTCTAATGCCCGGAGGTAGAGAGTTCCAGAGTCGAACAGCTTTGAAGGTAAAAGAGGAGTATGTATAAGGTAATGTATAAAATGAAGAATATTTAACACAGCAAAGCAGACTCAATGTCAACCAGTCGCGGTTTTTCGTTTGAACTTTGTTTACCTGTTTCGCGATGTTCCTAGACAGGTTAAACTGGTATGCTGGTGGAGGTCAAATAGTAAAAAAATACCTGGTATGTCTGGTTTGACTTTTTCTCGCGGTCAAAGTATAACTTCGGAAAAAGGAGAACCTCTACCCTCTCGACGGTATGATGGTCTCTAGTTGGTTCTTTAAAGCAAGAGTGAATAGGTATTTCACAGGTAAGCGTGCTCCACCGTAGACCGCATCATCACTTACCATCAGGTGTGATCGTGGTCAAACGTCTACCTATTCATACTAAAAAAAAACTGACTGCGTTACAAGGGGGGGAGGAGGGGTTTACGTTGTTCTAGCGACGTTAAGTACTGAAACTCTTCTTCTTCCTCCTACCCTTATCCCACGTTATGTGGGGTCGGTACAACACGTCTTCCTCTTCCATTCTCTTCTATCTTTCGTCATCTCAACACTCACATCTTTCTTTCTCATATCCTCTTTCACACAATCCATCCATCGTTGTTTGGGTTGACCCCTCCCTCTCCATCCATCAGTCTTCATCTGCAACATTATTTTGCCTATATGACGTTCATCCCTCCCCATTACATGACCGTACCACGCCAACCTTTTTTTTTACGGAGTGGGAATACAGTTGCGCACGCTGTGTGGGACTCGCCGTTGCTTTCCCTTCTCCTGGCGAGAAGGGGAGAAACGGTCCTACCCACTAAACCCACTCCGGCGTTTCACCCTCTTTTCCGTTGCGAGAGCGCACTGGGTTCGGAACGTTTCACTTCACCACTGCGCTCTCCGGCAGCCCTGACCTGGGCACCCACATCGTAAAAGGAGTATCGGAAACGCTTGATCCCCCTTCCCGGCATCACCACGCCAACCTGCTACTCCTCATCTTTTCCGTTATAGCCGCAATACTCCTTGACAAATCGCTTGCGGTTTGTGTTAGATCGCGCTCCATCTAAAGAGAGATTGGCACAGTACAAACATGGAATAGCTTGATATAATTAAATAATAAATAAATAAACTGCTCTTTGTCTCTTAGTATGCAGGAACCGTTTTATAAATTCCGATAATTATTACAAGAAAAATATAGTAAACACGTGTGACCGCAAGGCCAGCCATGTTGAAATAGTTAAGTAATTCAGCGAAGTGTACACTTTATAATTATCTATAGGAGTATTTAATATCTACCACGATACCTGGAAATGATTCATTTAATTTCTAATTGTTTAATGATCTTTATTTACTACAATAGGAGCTATTATTACATTAATTTACAAGACAAAACTATACGATTAAATCGTACCTATACTTGTGTGCAATAAATGCACAGCTGTGATTTAAAACCTTGCACTTGGCGCCCTATTAAAATCACGCAAAATGAGCTATTAATTTTGTATATCTTGTATGGGATGTTTGCAAAACGTTTAAGTTTTACGTTTTTGAAAGAAATTTAGATATATACTCGTATCATTTTAGTCATTTTAGTAACTTATTATTATTACTTATTTTATGAAATAAAGTCTCCGACACGTCTGTGTGTCTCGGCATGTTTGTTCGCGATAAACACAAAAACTACTGAACAAATTTTCATGCGGTTTTCACCTATGAATATAATGATTTTTGAGGAAGGTCAATTAATATAATTTGTCAAGGTTTTTTAAATTGATTGAAATATGACGATATATTTTGTTAATCAAGTCGGCACAAATGGCGAACTCAAGGACTGTCTGTAATCCGATTTTGATAGCTCACCGCTGGGCGAGTAACTAGAAACATCGCCGTGTCTCTTTTATTTACACGGGAGTGCTTATCTTTTGTTCGTTTTTATAGCCGATAGCTCATAGCTTACTAGCTCACGGTGGGACCAGTGCCTAAAAATATGACTGATAGCCAAACTGGTTATAAAACGATAAAATTATAATTTTCATACAAATACTACAGAGAAATAGTTATTTGTTTTACAAAGGGGCAAAGTTGTTGATTAACCGCACGTGCCAATATTATATTGATACCCGAGCAAGCGAAATATTAAAATTTTGTGACATGTCAGTGTCAAAAGTATTTTTCTTTTGTTTTTGAAGTGACATTTAAATTTAATTTTTGATATTTGACATCCAATCCAGAATCCTCTAGAGACAATTATTATCTCAAAATTGGACTTTGAACATATTATACTTTGTTTGTGTTATGTTTTAAAAACCTGTTTAAACCGGAATCTATAGCGCATTCACAGAATTCATATTATAATTCAGCAATTCCCGTTAAGTTTGTACATTTGGATCACGTCTCCGATTTTGATAAAAATTGGTAGGCTGATAGAGTCCATGATGCTGAGCAAGATCCACTAGGTTTCCCAAAATGTCCTATGTAGTTTGTATGAAACCTTCCTTTTTTGTTACCGTATTTCTATACATTTTCGGTAACAAAAAAGGAAAGTTACATACAATCTAGGACATTTTGGGAAACCTAGTGGATCTTGCATCAGCATCATGGACTCTATCAGCCTACCAATTTTTATCAAAATCGGAGACGTGATCAAAATGTACAAACTTAACGGGAATTGCTCAATTATTGAGGATTCGGTAAATAACCTTAGTCCGGTTTGACAAGTGCATTTTCATATGACTTTTAAATAATTGCAAGGCACCACCACGACTGGCAAAGTTGATTACGCTTCAATTTATTAAATTAATCTGGCCTTGAAACCATCGCAACGCTCAAGATTCCTTTTTTAAACCTTTTTAGGGTTCCGTACCTCAAAAAGGAAAAACGGAACCCTTATAGGATCACTCGTGCGTCTGTCTGTCCATCTGTCACAGCCAATTTTCTCCAAAACTAATGAACCGATTAACTTGAAATGTAGCACATACATGTTAACCTGTGACCCAAAGACGGACATGTAATTTAAATGAAGAAAATTTAATTATAGAGGCCACCTTTGGGAGGTAAAGGTAAAATTGGAAATGTATTTCAAATATAAAATACTAAATACTTTGGTGACGGGTATTTCAAATACAAAATACAAAATATAGTGTTTAAAAAAATGTATTTCAAATACCAAATACAAAATATAGCGTTATAAAATACAAAATACTTTTGACCACACCAACTGGTAAAGGTTTACGGATGAGAAAGTTGTACGATTTTGCAGTTCGAAAGTAAATTCATATAATTATATAAAATATTAACTTGATATCTTTTTTTTAGAATACTTACTGTTTATTAAACTTGATATCCAGCATGTCATATCCTAAGTTAGATGGTATTCATGTTATGATTTGATATCACGTTTAATAAAAAATATTTCATTTATTAGGTAAATTCTACCAGCAAGCTTAAGACATCAAGTTAAAATTTGTATGAAATTGCAATTTTTCTATATGTTTTCGAAGAACAAAGAGAGTCTTTAAGAGTTGGTGTAGTAAAAAAAAAAACATTCAAACTCGAAGGAAAAACAATATCAACGCGCCAAGATAACAAGGTCTACTTATGAAATTAAAGGACAATACTTATAGGTAGGCATGCGCAGAATTTAACAATAAACTTAAACGTTTCTTTCAATGTCACCCCTTCTATTTAATCAGTGAATTTACTGATAAAATGAAAAATAATGTTCATACTTCTTATATGAATATCAATATACGTTATTTTATAAGCTTAATTTTAACACGTTGTAAGACTAGGTTTAGCAATGACCTGTGATTGGGCATTTTCAAAAATTGGGACCCAAAATTAGTGAAATGTTAACAAAAATTAACTCGATGTCAGTTTTGTGACGACAATTTTATTAAGCTTGAAATTTCAAAAAAAAAAATATTGCTTTTCTGTTAATTACATAAACTATAAGCAATAACCTACATTTAGAACATGAAAAAAGTTGGTTTTTAGACAAATTTTATTCTTAATTGTTGTCAAAAAACTGACATGGAGTTAATTTTTATTAACAAATGTCACTAATTTTGGGTCCCAATTTCTGAAAATGCCCAATAAACGAAACTTGAAAAGCTTGAAACTTGGTTTTTATGAATTGAATAAAGAATTCCCTTTCATAAAAACCAAATTCCTAAAAGTATTGTCCGATAAGTTCCGTCTAGTTGGCGAGTGAATGTATCCAGAGTAGTGGCAGTAGTAAGAAAAATGTCATGACCGCGAAATCAACTATCAAAGTGATCTGACACTTGTCACTGACAGTAGTGACAGTGACATTTGACGTTGACACTTGACAGTGTTGTCGTTTTTAATATATCACAGTCTCCTAAAGGGACTATCGGACTATCACACAGTTAAAAACTATTCAGAAATGTATTTTATGCAAATGTATTTTACAGCCTTGAGTATTTCAAATACAAAATACTAAATACATGTGTCTAGGTATTTGAAATATCAAATACAAAATATTTAACCAAGCAGTATTTGAAATACAAATATAAAATACGTATTTGTATTTTAAACGAGTATTTCAAATACATGTATTTGAAATACTGCCCAACCCTGAATATAGTGTTACATATCAAATCAAAGAGCTTTTAATAAGTATTAAAAAGAATAGTCAAGTAATTTAAGAAAATAGGCAAAAAATTACCATTCCCCCTTATCTCCGAAACTACTAAGAAAAAATACACGAGATAGCCTTGAATCTATAGATTACAGGAAAACCAGTTAGAAATCTACAGTCAAGCGTAAGTCGGACTAAAAAGAAAAAAACTCAAATTACAAATTTCACTCAAAGAAGTTACCAAATCTCTTGAAAGTGTGCGAGCGCGTTTGAATATTACATAAATAATATAAATACATTTCTGATTCGTTTTTTTTTTAGAAATTTTTCAAAATATCGATTATTTGCAAAAATGACTTAAGTTCCTTTAAAAAATGAGGCGCTTAAACCCTTCTTATGGTGAACGGAATCCTTGCAACGCGGTGCGACTCGCACTTAGCCGGTTTTTTTGGAATTAGATGACTCTAGTATAAATTAATCTTAGTGGTAAGACAACTTTGCCCTCTTGTAACAATTGCCTTCATGAATTATTAATTGATTATTAATGTAATATGAGTAATTACGTTGCTTGTCACAATAGTCAGACATATCCAAGGATGTTTCTCTTTCCGCGAATTTCCCCGTATTCTTTGTATAAAAAAAAGTACAAACGTTGACTGAACAATGCATCAACGTAGATCTGTTGACATTAGTTACGTACTTCAAATGTCATGGAAAACCCGACCTCTGCTCTGTTTTTGATTAGATGACAACATGGGGATTTTTATATGACTATGACATGACTTAGATAATTTGAGTGATAATACATATTTATTACGAGTATTTCTCTCATTATTTCTTTCATTTGTCCTTAGACATTGTAGTAATTAAGGCGATACAGGGGGGGGGGGCAGTTCTCCATGCATACAAACGCTCTCGACTATTTCCTCCCTGTTTTTGAATATAGAGCACTGATTTTTTCAACACAGATTGTTAATATTTTTATCTGTCGGACCGTTTTGATTTTTTTGATATTCTTGTTTTTTAAAACGCTAGAGCCCATCAACAATGTCCAAAAACGGCCTTATTGATTACGGCGCAAAAAAAGGTGTGGTAATCAAAATTGGTAACAATCAGACAAAAAAACTAAACGGTCCGACACAGATTATTTCATTGTTATTGAGATTCTGAAATTTCGTTCCGATTGATTAAGTTTTGAAGGAGGAAACAGTGGAACCTCGATTTAAAAAAAATCGCAATATCTTTTAACTGAGTTGTTCTTAATGGACTTTTTTTTTTCGATAAGTCTAGTCAATAACATTACTTCTTCTTCAACCTAGCGTTTTCCCGGCCTAGCGCCAGGGTCCGCTTTCCTGCTCAGCCTTCTCCACTTTGCCCAGTCTTCGACATCCTGAGGTTAATAACATTACTATATTCAAAAAAGATTTTAAAAAAATCCCTAATTGAAAGTGCCATTCCATTTTAGCATTTTTGCTCCTGTATCGTCTTACAAATAGAACAGAAGACATGCAAACAAAAAAAAAGCACCACAGCACAATGCAAAGCACGCTGGTTTTGTGTGTACTAGCTACAACGATATTATTATTGTCAAATGGCACGTAAATGTTGCTTGGAATTGTAGGAAAATAATTACCTTATATAGTTTACATGTATAAAATGTTACCGCAATGTTTTAATTAGCTAAGTCGTCTACGTTGACCCTCTCAACACAAAGGTCTTTTTACGGACAAACAAACATACACACACACTTTACCATTTATAATATTAGTATGGATATACTTAGCGGCGTAGCAGACAGTATCTCGCTATTTGATAATGATATCTTATAAAATGATTGTCAATTGCGTTAATCAGGATCCGTCGCTTCCTCAGTATTAATAAAGGTTGTATGACCTCTGTTGACTTTACTGTAATGCGGCAAACACGTGAGGACGGAACGAGGACTTTAACCTGCAGTAATAATGATGTTTCTTACGATCCTAGTCAATGTAGGTATTGAGGCTGATGCGAACTAAAGACGATCGAGTATATAGAGAACTAGCTTTTGCCAGCGGCTTCGCTCGCGTTAGAAAGAGACAAAAAGTAGCCTATGTCACTCTCCATCCCTTCAACTATCTCCACTTAAAAAATCACGTCAATTCGGCGCTCTATTTTAGAGTGTTTCCACGTGGTCAAAAACCGTTCTATGCGTTAGAAAAACAGACTTTTACTTCCAGCGTCAAAATTGAAGATGTTTTCAACTGGTCCCTTTGTCATGTCAATAAAAATATATAATAAATTGCCAGACAAAATAAAAGAGGAAACTACTGAAACAGCGTTTCTCCGCAAACTGAAAAATTTACTAATTAGCAAATGTTATTATACTTTAAATGAATATTTAAATGATGAATTTAGCGATATTTAGAAATATTATAGCAATGTACAAATTTATACTTAAGTCTAATTATAAGTGCCTTTCTCACTATATCTTGCTGCGCCCAACAGGGTACATAATGCGATCTGTATAAATATTATATGCCAACTGTGTAACCATTATGTGCAATAAATGATTGAGTATTGAGTATTGAGTGGTCAAGAGGTGAAAATGACGTGCCTTTTTATCCTTAGCAAACCTACATTTTATTTGTATGTTGTTAAAACTAACTCTATCGGAGAAAAAATCAAATAAACTAATTTAAGCAAAAAAAAAAAACAATTTTTGATATCCTGTACGTGACCTTGATGCTACTGCAGTCAAATTTCGAAATACGTAAAAGCTGCCTGAAATGACATTCGCTGATACTGGACGCCGATCTAAACGCAGTCTGGCTCTGTCACGCCAATACGGAATAGCGATGGAGATAGCTACAATAATGATATTATAGTAATCGGTTGTGCATTTGGCTACGCACCCTGATATTGACCACTTTCCTTAAACATAGTTGTTTGTCAACAAACCTCCGTGTTTATTTGGAAACAGCAAGGCTAGCATTATAACTGGCGCGAGATTATCTCGCTGCGACAAACTACCCGTCCTCATCATCCTCCTTGCGTTATCCCGGCATTTGCCACGGCTCATGGGAGCCTGGGGTCCGCTTTGACAACTAATCCCAAGATTTGGCGTAGGCACTAGTTTTTACGAAAGCGACTGCCATCTGACCTTCCAACCCGAAGGGTAAACTAGACCTTATTGGAATTAGTCCGGTTTCCTCACGATGTTTTCCTTCACCGAAAAGCGACTGGCAAATATCAAATGACTTTTCGCACATAAATTCCGAAAAACTCATTGGTGCGAGCCGGGGTTCGAACCCGCGACCTCCGGAACGAAAGTCGCACGTACTTACCGCTAGGCTACCAGTCCTTCCCATTTTACAAACTACCCGTTCTAATGACATTAAATACAATTTAATAACTACGTGTGATTTCGCGACGACATAGATAAATAGATAGATAATCGTTTATTCATTGGTAATAGGTACCATTCAAGGTATTCATTCAAGGTAATAGGTACATTTAAATCATACATTGTGTACAAAATATCTATACTACTAACAAGTGTGACTAGTCAAGAATTAAAAAATTAATACTTGCATTTCATTATTTTCACATTAATATTTCATAAAATTCACTAATAGTATACACAGTCTTGCTTAATAATAGTTCTTTCACTTAGGCACTGGTCCCACCGCGAGCTAGTAAGCTATGAGCTATCGGCTATAAAAACAAACAAAAGATAAGCCCTCCCGTGCAAATAAAAGAGACACTGCGATATTGATAGCTCACCGCTGGGCGAGTAACTATAAACATCGCCGTGTCTCTTTTATTTACTAGCTCGCGGTGGGACCAGTGCCTTAAGCACGAAACACTGTCAGTCTTGATTCCCTTTTGAGATTTTCAGGTAATTTATTAAAAAGTTTACGACCAATTACGCCTGGCAATTTTTATCATAGTGGCACAGTGTTGGTAGAATCAATCATGTGCCCAGCTGAATCTTGTCAAGGTGGACTGCTCTTTCTAGATTCATAACCAAACGAATAACATAATGTATTCAAACCGTACATAGAAAACACGTTTTTTCATCTAGATTCGTCGTCTTTCTGGGCCCATTTCTATACAACAGGTTAAATGCAAAATTAGACTTATATCCACTTAGCTATGTTTGTTATAAAATTGCTCTACGACGAGCCCTGCAAATTATGACGTACGATGATACAGAAAATTTACTTATGGTCGTAAAAGCCCATTCTACTAATTCGTAGCATATTTATAAATACCTACGATGCTGGGTAGGTTTACTTCATTTAATAAAAATCCTATGTCTATATCCAGCCATCTTTGTGTTTACTTCATGGTGGCAGCGGTGCTCGGAAATAATTAACAAAATATATATTTTAGTGTTTTGTGCGAACTCTTAACACCAATTCCAGTGAACTTTTAGTAAATACGTGTTTTCAACAATGGAGCACGCGCGTCCTCCTGCGGAATTATCGTTAGAAGGCGGTCCGGCGAATCGTGCTGATTCATGGCGTAAATGGTTAAAACAGTTTCAAGTGTTTTTGAAGGCGTCGGGCGTGTACAAGGAATCTACGGATCTACAAGCGAGTTTATTAATAAACCTGATTGGGCCCGAGGGGTACGATGTTTTTACCACTTTGAAGTTTGACAAAAAAGAGGACCGTGATAACATAGATAAGGTGATTGAAAAGTTTGATCAGCATTTCGGCACAAAACCAAACGTTATTATGTTGCGGTTTAAGTTTTTTACACGAAGTCAGGAGGCGGGCGAAGGAATCGATGAATACGTAACCGCTTTGAAGATAATTAGTCAACAGTGCGAGTTCGATAAACTCGAAGATGGCTTGCTACGCGATCGCATCGTGTGCGGGATCAAGGATAGCGTAGTACGGGATAGACTCTTGCGCACAGACGGCTTGACATTAGAAAAAGCTATACGTATATGTCAGGCGGGTGAAATAACAAGCGAAGAGAACCGGGAGATCGAAGGCGTAAAAAAGGAGTCCGTGGACAGTTTGTCGGTAGATGTGTTGAGGAATCGCTCGGGTTACGGACGCGGGACGGCGCGCCGGGGCTGGCGCGGAGGCCGCGGCGGCGCGCGCTCGGCGGCCGGCGGCGGCGGCGCGGCGGCTGGCGGCGCGGGAGCGGCCGCGGGCGCGAGGGAGCGATTATGTGCATCTTGTGCGGAAAGTAATTGTGACGGCGGGGCTCGTTGCGCGGCTAAAAGTGTAAAGTGTTTCTTGTGCGGGCAAAGAGGTCATTTTAAAAAGTGTGTCCCGGTCGTAAGTCAAACAAAGTGTACCAGATACAGGAGAACGATGACGAGTTATATTATATGGACACTATACAGGATATTAATCGCATCGAGGACTCTGAGTGGTATGAATCTTTTCCGTTATTTTGTTCAGGTAAACTAGTAAGACATAAATTCAAATTGGATACTGGTGCTGATTTGAATGTTATATCCAAATCTAATTTTGTAAAATTAGGTTTTAGTCTGTCAGATATACGAACCGATTGTGTAAAAGCCCAATCGTATTGTCGTAATATTATTCCCTTCATTGGTTCGTGTATCATTAAATTTATATACAAGCAGCAAGAATATATGTTGAAAATGGTCATAGTAGGTAATGACACTGATGATTATGAAAGTATACTAGGAAAATACGCTTTAAAAGAATTGGGTCTCGTAAAGCGTATTTATTCGTTAGACATTGATGATTATTCTGACTTGTTTAGTGGTTTAGGTAAACTCCCGGGTCAGTATAAGATACCTATTGAGAACGATGCTTGTCCGTGCATTTGTCCTGTGCGCCGGATACCGCTGGGTGTCAGGGATCAGCTGTTGACCGAGCTGAATCGCATGGAGAGCCTAGGTGTCATACGTAAAGTGACGCACCCCACGTCGTGGGTAAATGCCATAGTTATGGCTGCTAAAAAAGATGGGAGTTTCCGTGTGTGCCTCGATCCGCGGCCCTTGAATCGTGTAGTACGTCGTCAGCACTACCCGTTACCCACGGTAATGGAAATTGCGACAAAGTTAAAGGGGGCGTGCTACTTCAGTAAGTTGGATGCTAGGTCCGGGTTCTGGATGATCCAGCTAGACGATGACAGTGCTGATCTATGCACATTTGGTACCCCATATGGTAGGTACCAATTTTTACGTTTGCCGTATGGAATTAATTCGGCTTCTGAAGTGTTTCACAGTAAAATAAGGCAGCTGCTGGAGGACCTCGAAGGTGTAGATTCGTTTGTCGATGACGTCATCGTTTGGGGAGGCACGCAAGAGGAGCATGACAACCGATTGCGGAGTTTGCTCGAAAGAGCAAGGCAAGTAGGTATAAAGTTTAATAAAGAAAAATGTGAATTTTCTGTGAATGAGGTAACATATCTGGGTCATACTTTTAATTCTGAAGGGGTTAAAATTGACGAACACAAATTAAAAGCTATTAAAGAAATGCCCAGCCCCAGTGACAGGAAATCTTTGGAAAGGTTTCTAGGTATGATCAATTATGTTGCCAAATTCATTCCGTGTTATTCAGAACAAGTAGCTCCGCTTAGAAATCTCCTTAAAAAAGACAGCGAGTGGTGCTGGGGCGAGTGCGAGGAGAGCGTGGTGCGCGCGCTGAAGCAGGCGCTGTGTGAGGCGCCGGTGCTGGCGCTGTTCGCACCCGACCAGCCCTGCGTGCTCTCCGTGGACTCCAGCAGCCAGGCCCTGGGCGCGGTGATCCTGCAGCAGGAGCGGCCGGTGGAGTTCGCTTCTGCCACGCTCACCGACACCCAGCAGCGATATGCGCAGATCGAGAAAGAGATGCTGGCCATTGTGTTCGCTCTCGAGAGGTTTCATCAATATGTATTTGGGAAATCGGACGTGGTAGTTGAGACCGACCACAAACCGCTGGAAGCGCTGTTTAAAAAATCACTGGACGCGGTACCGGCTCGGTTGCAGCGTATGATGTTGCGGGTTCAAAGGTATGATTTCTCTGTGGTATACAAACCAGGAAAGTACATGTTCATCGCGGATACATTGTCTCGTGCGGCCCTTCCAGACTTAATGAGCGATAAGGTATCACAAGAAGTAGACGACCAAACCTGTTTCCTGTTGCGGTTGGTGCGCATAAGTGATTGCAGGATGGATACAGTAAGACAATTCACTCGCGAAGACAAGGTATGTCAAGTTTTAATAAATTATATGAAAAATGGATGGCCTGTCTCGAAACATGAGTCTGATGAATCCGTGCGAGCGTTATGGGACGCAAGGGAATGCTTTGAATATACAGAGGGCGTGATATTTAAGAACAATCTGGTGTTTATTCCGAGCGGTCTCAGGTCAGAGATGATATCGCGTGTACACGAGGGCCACCTCGGCATAGACCGGTGCAAGCGGCGCGCCAGGGAGGTGATGTGGTGGCCGGGCATGTCGCGCGACGTGGAGCGCGCCGTGCGCCGCTGCCGCACCTGCGCGCAGCACGCGCCCGCGCCGCAGCGGGAGCCGATGGTGCCGCACCTCATACCGGGTCTGCCATGGGTCAAAGTTGGTTCTGACATTTTTGAGTATAAAAGTAAAAACTACTTGCTTTTAGTGGACTACTTTTCAAACTTTGTCGAGGTATGTCCCTTACGATCAATAAATTCGACCTCTGTTATCCTTGCACTAAGGGATCAATTCGCTCGACACGGAATTCCAGTAGAACTCATCTCAGATAACGGTCCAGCATATTCGTCAAGGGAGTTCAAGAAGTTTGCTGAGGTTTGGAACTTCAGGCACTCCACGTCGTCTCCTAACTACGCTCAGTCTAACGGGCGCAGTGAACGGATGATTAGGACCGTGAAAAGCATTTTAAAAAAATCATTGGACTCAGGTGCGGATTTTTATTTAGGTTTATTGAATTTTCGGGCCACGCCGAGGGATGGAATCGCTAGTCCTGCACAGTTGTTAATGGGCAGACGATTAAATACGCGATTGCCAATTCATGAGAATAAACTAGTACCGGATAGGGACAACACTGTCGACTATGACAATATAGTTCGTAATCAGGTGCGTAGTAAACAATGGCACGACCAGCGGGCGCGAGCCTTGCCGGAGTTGCAGCCGGGCGATGACGTCATCGCTATGGACGGGAGTGGTGCCGGCGGGCGGAGGCGCGCGGCGCGTGTCGCGGGCCGGGCGCCGCAGCCAAGATCCTACTTCGTAACGGATGCCTCAGGCAAGCGTTATCGAAGAAACAGGCGGCATCTGATCAAACTAGAACCCGAGGATGCGTCTCCCACATTATCTCATGAGGTATTGGACGGTGATGATGCAGGGTGTTCTAATGACGATAGCATTTACGACGACATGGGTGAAACGCTTGACGCGGCATCCGACACCGCGGGGCGGATGCAGGACACACGTTCTCAGGCCGAGCAGTCAATTGTTCCAGGGCCTAATAATAATCAGCGCTTACCGCGAACTGCTGCAATCGAGGCTAAGAAAAAGCTTAAACAATAATAACAAATGTTATGTATTAGGTTAAGATAAGGTTAGATATTTTTATAAGTCATGTACAGGTGTGTAAACTGAAATCACTGTTTATCAAAAACTAAAATTAGAGATAAAATAAGATGTGTACCTATCTTGCTGTTATTCTAAAATGAACCTTATGTATGTAGTAGCATAAAAGAAACCTTAGAAATTTTTAAAGCAGATTAGGTACCTGCTATAATAAAAATTAGTTATTATTAATGTCTTATTAAGAGCTACCCCATAAATACTTTAAACATTACTATTATGTAAGTGGCTATTTGCTTTTATAAATACTGTATGGAAAGTTATTGTGTTCTAAATATTTTAATCTTAACACATTTTGTGTATCTATTATGTTATGTGCATCATTAAGTTTTGGTACAATACTAGTGCCAAGCAATAACTTCTTAGGATAGGAAAGATAAACATATAAAATATTGTATAGTAAATAAGTTTAGTAAATAGATGATATTCTCTACATACGGCCAATGCGTAAGATTAAATAATCTTATAGATACTGCATCTCACGAATCTGGCCAGCGAAAGTGGACTTTGAATATTAACTAATAAGAATGAAAATAAGACTAATAAGATTGAAAATCAAGTGTATTCGTGAAATGTATTAGCTATATTTGCATTGTGTAAAGGCCTTCATATTTTAATGTAGTAAGTAAGTATAAGCTCGTTAGTCAGTTAAGTTTACTACTTTCTTTCATTAAGGGGAAGATGTAGCATAGATAAATACCTATGTGGGTAGGTTTACATATTTATAAATACCTATGTGGGTAGGTTTACTTCCATTTAATAAATCGTGCTTTACAGTGACATATATCCAGCCATCTTTAGTGTTTACTGGTCAGCAATTATTTTATTGAGTGTAGAGTTAAAAGTCGAGTATGATACCGGAAACACGGTGTATGTATAACAATTCTCCGTCTTTAAGAACAATCACTGTACAATTATGTTTTTATTAATAAATTGAAAAAATTAAAAAAAAATTAAAAAAGTTTATTATAACAATTACAGAAAATCGCGACCCTGTGTCCTGAGCTAGGAAAGAGACTGCTAGCTAGGTGTTGTGTGTGTGTGGGGCGCAGTTTCGTCGCACTAGTACCTTAATCTATATTATAAATCCATACAATTTGTAAAGCGAGTTGCATAAGGAAGTACAAAGTACAATATTTGAGTGAATTATTTTATATATTATGTATAATTATATTTAAAGTCACACACAGGTCGAACTGGCCGTGGTTGCACTGGCCGTGGTTGCACTGGCCGTGGTTGCACTGGCCGAAACGTTGGGAAATAAGGTAAAAATAATGTTAATTAATCGCGTTCGACCTGTGTGTGACTTTAAATATGTGTACAAAGCGCGAGAACTTAAAGTGTTTATGTATAATTATTAATAAATACGCTGAGAAAATATGAATTTTGTCATATTTCCATTAAGTATTTTTAGGTGGGTAGTATATTTTGTTGAATGTAGATAGTACCTTCGCTGAACCAAAATATAAGTAGTTGAATAAGTACTATGTAAATCATACAGTACGGTTGGCAACCCTAATGATGTCTAATGATGATAATAATATCGATGATCTTCAGATGTTGACACAAATTTTATACAACAGGACAGGTACAGCGGGGCAAATCTCGACTGGGGTGGGAAAATGTAACTGGTCCATTTTTTTCCATGGTTTCCAATGTTAGCATTATTAAATAGAGTGTCCACCGGTTATACCGGGTGTGCGGTAGTTAATGGACAACCTTTTAACCACCAAGAGGGCACCTTATACTGGTACAGAAAATTAAAAGTCGCCTGGTTTTCGAGATTTTCACACTTTTTAAAATTTTAGGTAGTATTAAAATTTTAAAAAGTGTGAAAATCTCGAAAACCAGGCGGCATTTACTAAACCTTAAAGTCGATTTTCTGGACCAGTATAAGGTGCCCTCTTGGTGGTTAAAAGGTTGTCCATTAATTACCGGGCACCCTGTATATGGTAGGCGTGTTCAGTGGATACATGTAGAACTCAACATTATAGTGTAATAATGGAAAAAAAGAATTAGTTACAAGTGCTCAGCTCCCAGTCGAGATTTTCCCCGCTGTACCTTAATATTACACATTATTAGATAAAATTGATGCAAAACAAGCAAAAATGGAACCAGTTTTTTTACAACTTTGAACAGGATTCAATTTATATTGACGTAGGTTTATAATATACAATACATGATGTGAGTGCGAAAAACTTGTTTTAAAAGTAATTTAAATGGCGTGTTGAAGTTTTGATTTAAGTATTTCTCTATTCATGTCCATAAGTAGTATAATAAGTTGGTGTGTTTAAACTAAAACAGAGTGTATATGTAATATTGTGTAGTCCTGCCTATGTAGTTCGTTAATGTTATTCAATGTACCTAAAGAGTTGTGATTTAGTGTAATGTAACCTATAACTTACATGTTTGGCTTACCTGTTAATGTAAGTTTATCATCATCATCATCATCATATCAGCCGAAAGACGTCCACTGCTGGACATAGGCCTCCCCCAAAGATTGCCACAATGACCTGTCCTGCGCCACCCGCATCCGCATCGAATGTAAGTTGGTTGATAATAAATAAAATGAAATGAAATAGGCTCCGTGTTTTTTTGTGTCCCATTAAATAGGCTCATTTAAGACGCTACAGGAGCGAAAATGCTAAAATGGAAACGAGACTCTTATAATTTGTGAATTTTAGTTACTATGTTTTACTGAAATATACTATATTTTACGTTAAATATACTAGTTAGTGTTATTAACTAAATTAAACAAAAAAAAATTGTCTATTCAGAACAACTCAGTTAAAAGATATTGCGAAGAAATCTTTAAAATCGAGGTTCCGCTCTTCTCCTTGAAAACTTAATCAATCGTAAAAAAATTTGAGAGTCTGAATAACAATGAAATAATATGTGTCGGACCGTTTAGTTTTTTTGGCTAATTGTGAATACCACACCTTTTTTGCGCCATAATCAATAAGGCCGTTTTTGGAAATTTTTGATAGACTTTAGCGTCTAAAAATAAGAATATCAAAAAAATCAAAACGGTCCGACACAGATAAAAATAATAACAATCTGTGTTGAAAAAATAATTTGCTCTATCTTCAAAAACCAGGGAGGAAATAGTAGAGAGCATTGTATGGAGAATTGACCCCTCCTGTATCGTCTTAACAGGAACCACCCGGCATATACAAAGTGCCCATTTTCCTCTGTAGGAAATATAATTAGAATAATAAATATTATTCGACATTATTACACAGATTGACGTAGTCCCAGTCCCACAGTGAGCTTAAGAAGGTTTATGTTGTATTGTAGGTACATACAAATACTCGTATATATAATATATTAATATACAAATATCAGGAAGCGTAGGTATATACATAGAAAACATCCAATCCATCAAGAGTGAACAGGCATCTTCTGGGCGAGCTCACTCCATCGTAGGCCACGTCTTTGCCTTTGGCTAGTCTGTGGTCAAGAGTAAGCCCATTTATAATAAAAAAAAAAAAAAATTACATCTAAGACTCAGGGACCAATATTTGTGCCCATCACGCAAATAAATTCACTTACCTACCGAGATTCGAACCCAGGACCGCGGGTTTCGCAGGCAGGGCCATTACCTGCTATATCAGAGCAATCGTCGAATATTGTCATTGCCTTCAAAGATAATTAGTCCATACTTCCATACTAATATTATAAATGGGAAAGTGTGTGTGTCTGTTTGTTTGTCCGTCTTTCACGGCAAAACGGAGCGACGTATTAACGTGATTTTTTAAGTGGAGACAGTTGAAGGGATGGAGAGTGACATAGGCTACTTTTTAACTCTTTCTAACACCCCACCTCTCTAGAATGGGGGGTAGAAGTTTGTATGGAGCATTCCGCAATTTTCGAATTTAATGCAAGCGAAGCCGCGGGCAAAAGTTATTATTATACACCGTGTTTCAAATAACACTAAAAACCTGAAAACATATTGTAGTGGGCATAAGTATTGCATGCATGTGTAAGCGAGTTAGTATTAATAAATCGTTTGAACTATCAACACGTGTTCACCATTAATCGAACCTGACTCCGATCCCCACATGGCGACCCTGAGCCATGAACGCGCATATCGCCCGCCGCCGGGTGCATTCCAAGGCGACGGCGCCGCGCGCGTCAGCATTTTGGACGGTCCGGTGCAGTGATGTTGCTAATATTATTGAGTAATACCTTCATGACTTTTGCAAAGACAATACTTGTTCGTTCGGTCAGAAACAACCGTGGTGATCGATTTAACTGATTTTATGAACTTTACCTATTCGCGTCGTGTTGTGTTGGACGTTTCGTCTGTTGTGCTACATTTAAAGGACGATGGGAAAATCCTACTCGAAACAAGAGGAGAAAGAAGTTATAATTACGCAAAATGCGGCAGGTTCCAACGAAGGACAAGGCATCTCAGAGCACACAGAGCATCTGCGAGTGAACAACATTTTAGTGTCATGCATATTGACCATCGTCGCTATCGGTGTTTTGATCTACGCGTTCTACCGATATAGAAAATGCCACCATAAATGGATACGACGAGAAATACAAAGTGACATGGTACGGCGCATTCGACTGAGGCTTTCCGGACGCAGGCAGACTCGAGGCGATGACGCTGGTCCCGGTGACGTTGCAGAAGAAGAAACACGTGTGATGTGAAGTGAGATACGATAAAAGTGAGGTATGATAAAAGGAGTGTTTTTCGTATTAATTGACGCGATTATTCTTAATTTTAGCAAGTAGTTTAGCAATTACTATAAAAACTTGGCATGTTTTACTTATGGAAGCAGAATTAAATACCATATTAAGTGAACTTGGCAAACTACAAGTAGATTTAAGTAAATTAGGACCCAACCGCCGTTTGCAAAAGATAGGGGTCGATAAAATTAAAAAGGCCCAGGAACTATATTTGTGTTATGTAAAATTAATTGAGTCTACCTCAAGCAGCAGTACAGCGGAACAGTTTCCCGGCTGCATATTTGATGTTCTATGCGATAAAATCGATAAAATATATAATAAAATACTAGAGTATAGTAATTACAGTACTTGCGGAATCCAAAAACGAATCGAAATGGCTGAGAAATTTGACTTAAAGGAAGTAGGGTCTCTGATTCCCTTGTACGACGGCAAGGATGAAACTGTTGAAAGAATTATCGAAGGCATTGAAATGATGGAAAGCATATTACAAGAGGCAAGTAACAAGAAATTGCTGATTTCTTTTGTCCTTAAAACAAAATTGACTAAAAATGCGAAACTCAAATTAAAAACAAGCTACGATACTGTTTCAGCATTAGTTTCAGACATTAAAAAATATTTACTCCCGAAAAAGTCAGCAAATTCATTGTTAATGCAACTTAATAGCATTACACAAAATAATCTATCACTTTCAGACTATGGCGATAAAATTGAGGAATTGTTTACAAATCTCACGATTGCGCAAGCGGACAATGATACAAAAGCTTGCGAAATCCTGAGACCTATAAACGAAAACTTAGCTGTAAAAAGATTTGCAGATGGTTTGCGTAACAGGAGGCTAGGTACTATCATTGCGGCAAGGAATTACAAGGAATTGAAAGAAGCGGTGCAGGCTGCGAAGGATGAGGACAACAGCCAGCCAACACCAGTAGTGATGCACATGAGAGGCTACAGGAGAGGATATCCGGTAAGTAGACACTTCAACAGCCGTGGATACTACTCTCAACGTTATAGTGGTCGATCTAATAGCCGTGGCTCATATCCGCGTTATAACCAATACCACCATACCAGCAACTGGGCACCAAATAACTTTAACAGGTATAGAAGTAGCAACAGTTATCAGCAATATAGAGGACGAGCTACGCGCAATAATTCGCGTACTAGGAGCCAGAGTGCGCGGGACAACCGCGGCACCTCACGGAATGTGACCTACACTGCTACAACAAGAGAGGGAAACCAGGTAAGTGACGAACACCCCAACCTTTCAGAATTTTTTCGTCCATAAAGTATTAACATGTGACGGAGTAGATTACGTGTTTACATGCGAAGGGTTAAATTATGTAAGTTTAAAAGTACAAGGACAAGAATTAATTTTCATTATTGATACAGGGGCGACGTGTTCATTAATTCATATAGATAGAGTTCCAAATAACTTATTGCAAAAGGTAGATGCAACAATAAAAGGCGTGGGAGGTGATATCACCTGCAATAACAAAGCTTATGTATCGCTAGAGAACGGTAACCAGATATCATTCACACAGAAGTTCTACGTATTAAATGAAATGCCATGTCATGCGGATGGACTTCTCGGTTCAGATTTCTTACGAACTTATGGCGCAGATATCAACTTACGGACGAACTTGTTAACTTTGCATTCTGACGATCGAATGTGTGTGTTACCAATTCACGGAAATGGTGACACCGATACACATTTATCAGTACCAGCTAGAACTGAGACATTGCATTTGATAAAAGTCGATTCATCTTTTCAAATAGGAAATGAATATGTAATTAGCGCAGGAGAGTTATTCGAAAATGTTTTTATAGCCGGTAGTATAGGAAAGGTCAAGAATAATAGGATACCGATTAAAATATTAAATACAACTGACAGGGACATTCAAATACCTATTTTCACGCCAAAACTTACTCCCTTGAAGGACTATGACATATGTTACTTTTACAAATATGACAATGGAGTAGATAGGGTTTCACGATTGCTACAAACATTAAAGTTAAATCACTTAAATAAAACCGATAGGAAGCTTATTGAATCAATTTGTGTGAAATACGCGGACGTTTTTTACTTAGATGAAGACAAGCTAGGCACTACAAACATATTAAGTCAGAGTATTAGTGTTAAACCCAACACCAAACCAATATACGTAAAACCATACAGACTACCAGAAACTATGAAGCCAGAGATTAGTAGACAGATTAAAAATATGTTAAAAGATGACATCATAGAACCCGCAAATAGTGATTGGAATAGCCCAATACTTTTAGTTCCCAAAAAATCGGACGGTAATACGAAAAAATGGAGGTTAGTCGTAGATTATAGAAAAATAAACAACGTAATTCAAGATGATAAGTTTCCACTACCTAACATCAACGAGATTTTGGACTCATTATCAGGCGCAGTATATTTCAGTCACCTAGACTTGCAACAATCTTATTATCAAACAGCATTGGATGAAGACAGTAGAAACATTACATCATTTACCACCAGTCAAGGACAATTTAGGATGAAAAGGCTCCCAATGGGATTAAAAATAAGTGCCAGTGCGTTTTCGCGTGTCATGTCAATCGCCATGTCAGGACTTTCGTATGAACAATGTTTTGTTTATATGGACGACCTCGTGGTTTTTGGTAGAAATATGGAACAGCATAACAAAAATTTAACTAACGTTTTAGAACGATTGCGAAAGGTAAATCTCAAGGTTAATCCGCAGAAATGCGAATTTCTAAAAACTCAACTTTTGTACCTAGGTCATACAGTAACATCCGATGGAGTTTTTCCAGATCCTGAAAAAACTAGAGTATTAAAAAATTATCCAGAACCCACAAATAGCGATGAAGTAAGACGTTTCGTAGCGTTTTGTAATTATTACAGGAAATTTATACCCAATTTTGCATCAATCACATTACCGTTGAATAAATTAAGTAGGAAAAATGTTACTTTCGAATGGACGGATGAGTGTAAACAAGCATTTTCAACTCTGAAGCAAAAGCTTATTTCCCCACCAATCTTGCAATATCCAGACTTCTCAGAAGATAATGAATTCATTTTACAAACAGACGCCTCCGGATTGGCGATAGGCTCTTGTTTATGTAACAAAGATATGAGACCAGTGGCGTACGCAAGTAGAACATTGAACAAAGCCGAGTTAAATTATCCGACTATTCAAAAAGAGTTATTAGCTGTGATATGGAGCGTCAAGTACTTTAGACCATATTTGTACGGAAAAAGTTTTACCATTATGACCGACCATAAACCTTTATTGTATTTATTCAGCATGAAAGACCCGTCCACCCGTTTAATTAAATTCAGATTGCAACTCGAACAATATAACTACAAAGTTGTTTACATTAAGGGCAAAGATAACGTCGTCGCAGACGCGTTGAGTAGAGTGACCATCACTTCGGATGAGTTAAAGAGTATAGGAGAACAAGTTTTAGTTACAACTAGAGCGCAAAGCAAAAAAGCTTTACAACAAAACGCAGATTCGGGAAATACCGCGGATCTTAATATATCCAATGATTCGGGGCCTGATCAACCTCAAATTTCGGAAATATTAAGAAAACCGAGTAATTCTGTTGAGTTACAATTTATAAAAAATATAGAATTAGACAAGTTACGACAAAGAGGTGAAGTAACTACGGAACAGGAATGTTTTTCGTATGTTGAGGCAAAGTCAATTATATACATAAACCTTAGTTACATGTCGCACTATACGCGAGTCGATTTTGCGAATAAACTGAGTGTTTTTTGTAATAAATTAAATATAAATGAGATATTTGTCATTAAGACAGTAGATAACGCGTTATTTTTAAAGAATCTCAGTGAAGAAATAATGAATAATAATCAGTGGTCCGGACCACGCATTAGCATTCTCAGAAATGTTAAAAGGATAATTGACGAAAAAGAAAAAACTATCATATTGAACGACTATCACTTATTGCCAACGAGTGGGCATGCCGGCATACGACGCATGATAAATAATATCAAAAGTAAATATTTTTGGCCAAAACTAGAACACGATGTTAAAAATTTTGTACGAAAATGTAGTAAATGTCAATTTACGAAATATTCGCGAGAAAATAAGGAACCAATGCAAATAACGACAACAGCCACTGCGGCAATGGAAAAAATATTTCTTGATATCGTAGGACCATTACAAACAGACTCAGACGGATTCACCTACATCTTAACCGTACAATGCGAGCTAAGTAAGTATATAGAAGCGTACCCGCTACGCAATAAGGACTCAGTCAGCGTGGCGCGAGCTTTAGTCAACAATTACATATTACGGTATGGTATCCCCAAGGTCATTGCTACAGATAAAGGGACCGAGTTCACGTCAACAATATTCAGTGAGGTATGTAAACTTTTAAAAATTAATAAAATTCATTCGACAGCTTACCATCATCAATCCCTAGGATCAATAGAAAATATGCATAAACATTTAGCGGCATTTTTACGAATTTATTGTGACGAACGTTCTGATACATGGAGTAGTTGGCTACCCTTTTGGTGTTTTGCCTACAACACCACAATTCATAGCTCAACTAAATATTCACCATTTGAGCTCGTTTTTGGAAAAGTATGCCAAGTACCTAGTAATTTAAGTAACACCTTGGATCCATTGTATAATCCTAATAATTACATGTTAGAATTACGATATAGGCTACAATTAGCACATAAGGATGCCAGAGAGCATTTGCTCCGGAGTAAATTAGCTAATAAGAAATTGTATGACCAGAATGCTCATTCTTTTGTTTACAATAAGGGTGATTTAGTATTAATGAAAAACGAAACTGCAAAGAAATTGGATAAATTATATAAAGGACCATTTAAAGTTGTTCAAGATTGTGGACCAAATATAAAAATAATAAATAAAGGAAAAATTGAAACAATTCATAAAAACCGTATAAAATTGTTTATTGAGTAAAATTCAATGATTTATTATTTGTGTAATAGATTCAGGTATAGGAATATATATATCAATTTGAGTCATTTTGACTTTTTCCAGGTTTTTCTTGTTATTAAATAGAAATATAACAAAAAAAAAATTGTAATAAGTACTATTTTTTTTTTTTTCTTTTATTAGCCCGGTGATGTAGTGGGCATAAGTATTGCATGCATGTGTAAGCGAGTTAGTATTAATAAATCGTTTGAACTATCAACACGTGTTCACCATTAATCGAACCTGACTCCGATCCCCACAGTATAAAATTAAATTTAAAAAAAGTAACCATCAGATTAAAAGATGAGTTTAGATGAGACTCTAGATGAGTTTAAAAAAAATAAAAATCTGTTGGGGTGTCTGAGGTTTTGAGTGTTACCGGAAACACGTTGTATAAAATGCAACACAGGAGGCCCGAAAATAAAGTCCCACCCACTATAAAGATTTTCTTTCTCCGCGATACGGAACCTTAATTTTTTTAAAGATTTTGTACACTTAAAAGCTTGATTTAATAATTGTGTTAACCTCAAGAATGTGTTTCGTAATAAAAACAACTGTGTAAACAGGATTAGATAACCTGCAATGTTTTGATCTTGAATAGCGAGGACAACAACGCTTCTGCAATAGGTGACGCGGTCGAACCAGTCTTGAATATACTTTATTTTTTACCAGTATAAATATGTTTTTTGCAAAAAAATCATTTTTGGTACAACATTTTATTGCCGACTGTACCTTTCTTTCAACAGTCATCTACTGCTCTCCGAGACGTTTCTAAAAACCCTTACTCGATGGGGATACGACGTTTCATAACAGAGTTCCTATGACAACACCACTTATTTGCTCCGTCATCAGATCAGCTCCATGATACCACTGAACTGCTTGTCACGTGATTTACATATGTGTGCAAAATTTCAGCTCAATCGGAAACCGGGAAGTGGGTCAAATTTAGCTTAGAAGCTAGTTTGGGTCAAAACGTAGACGTTTTGACCCAAACTAACATACTACAAGGTAAGTTGAATAAAAGCTTACCTACCCGCTCAGGCTTCACACGAAATACACGGTGAAATAAAAACGACCGGTTAAACTTTGTATAGTGAGGTGACTGTTGAGGTCATAATGAACAACTTTTGTCAATGCTAAAATCGCAAAAAATTTGACTGTTCTATCATACATTCCGACAGTTAACATGGCGCTAATTTCTGTGAAATTACGACCGGTCTGGCGTAGTTGGTAGTGATCCTGCCTGCTAAGCCGCGGTCCTGGGTTCGAATCCCGGTAAGGGCATTTGTTTGTGTGATGAGCACAGATATTTGTTCCTGAGTCATGGATGTTTTCTATGTATATAAGTATGTATTTATCTATTTAAGTATGTATATCGTCGCTTAGCACCCATAGTACAAGCTTTGCTTAGTTTGGGGCTAAGTTGATCTGTGTAAGGTGTCCCCAATATTTATTTATTTATTTAATTGCCAAATTTTTTTTGTGATTTCAGGATTGGTTCCATAATAAAAGTTGTTTATTATGACCTCAACAGTCAGTATGCAAAGTTTCAACGGTCCTTTTTATTTCTCCCTGTATAAAACACGGCTAAACTTCAAAGAGCCATTTATGTACTGAAAAACGTTGTACGATACACGTGCGAATAAGAAATTAGTAACTCGCGTTTCTTTAAAAAGACTCCCTTCGGTGAAGTTTTAATTTTTTTTATGAAATAGGAGGCAAACGAGCAGACAGGTCGGCTGATGGTAAGAGATCTCTGCTGCCCATGGACACCCGAAACACTAGAAGTGTTGGAGGTGCGTTGCCGGTCTTTCAGATGGGTGTGTGCGTATGGGTGTAATTTATCGCCACTCGTTTGATACTTCTTCTTTTCCGCACTCGTATCGTAATGTGCGAATTAATCGTTATTGTTTGGTTTCTGTGACACAAAACAAGCAAGAAGCATTTTATTTACTTATGAGTACTTATATCTTAGATACTGAAGAATACTTACCTTTCACAGTATTTGTAAGGTGTTTTATTTGTTTTCCCCTCACTAGCTCGCAAACACGTGTTTTGTCCTTTAATACCAGCGGGTAAAAACGCATTTTATCCACTAGTGGGTAAAGTAATTTGACCTTGAATAAAGTCAAATTAACTGCTTTAAAATTGATAAAAGTAGGTGAATCTAGTAACAAAGATGATTTACCACCTGTAGTCCTGCGGCGCTGGCTATATTTTGGGCCCTAAATTAAAAAAATATTAAAGTCGATTTTGTTTTCGTTTATAAATACATTGATAACATATAAATTTAACATTTCGTTTTGGGTCACATTCCTAAGGTGCTTTTTTAGTAATTTGGTAATTTGTGGTTATAATTTTTAATTTGACCTAATGTGGTAAAAAAAATATTCGAGAGAAAAAATGTAACTGTATTGCATTTAGAATGATATTTTTAGCGTGTATACGTAGTTTGGGTCAATTTACTCGAGTGCTATATGACAATTTGTCATACCTAGCGAAACAGACACAAAAAAAATATTCATGTAAAAAAAAATAAGAAACGTCGCATTGCCTCCTTTAAATATATCAATAAACTGAAATTGTGTTTTCCTACTCCAGTGCTTGATAAAATTTGCGATAATTTAGCAAAAATAGGTTTTTACCATTCCAAAAAAATATTAAAGTTACTAGAGTTCTTATCTTATTAACTAAAAAGACAAGATAAATAAGATACGTGAATTTGGGTAAGTTTAATAGAATGCTTCGAAAAATAATACGGTATTAATATTTGCGTTCGATCAAGTCAAGCGAGCGCAGTGACGCGGGTAGTGTAGGTATTATGATACCGACCGCGCGGCCGTGGCGCGGCAGCGGGGAAGGGCAATGACCTCTCTCGATATTCGACAAACCGCACGTTGTGTACAAAACGCCAAAATTTATTTCAACTGTGCGCATCACGCTATTTAATGCTAAGCCTGAAAGGGTTGTATTTGATAAGACTACTAGAGTAACAATTTTAACTTAATATACGTATTTTCCACATGCGTCAGTAAATAATTTAATTTATAAATAATAAATTTAGTATACATCGTGGAATCTACTACTACTACTGCCAAATAAAATAATGCGATTTATCATCTAAGTACTTTAGACTTATATTTAAGCGTGTCACTCACTATGCAGGTAGCTGAGCGCTTATCTTTCAATATGAATCCACATACATAAAATATATATAATTCAATGAGCTAACACACTGACACGCGCCGCCGATTATTCATATTTTATTTTGAAGTACATGTGGGGATCGACGTTGGTACGAGATCATATTATAATATTATCGTAAAATGGTGAGGAATTTATACGTACAAAATACAGGATTATAAAGCAAAATACAGGATGTACTTTTTATAACCGGCAATATTTAACGTGGTGAAGTCATATAACTGATATCGAATACAAAACACTAAACGCCCAATGGACTTGCCTCGCGTGACATCACGTAGTGTTTTTAGGGTTCCGTAGTCAACTAGGAACCCTTATAGTTTTGCCATGTCTGTCTGTCCGTCCGCGGATAATCTCAGTAACCGTAAGCACTAGAAAGCTGAAATTTGGTACCAATATGTATATCAATCACGCCAACAAAGTGCAAAAATAAAAAATGGAAAAAAATGTTTTGTTAGGGTACCCCCCCCTACATGTAAAGTGGGGGCTGATATTTTTTTCATTCCAACCCCAACGTGTGATATATTGTTGGATAGGTATTTAAAAATTAATAAGGGTTTACTAAGATCGTTTTTTGATAATATTAATATTTTCGGAAATAATCGCTCCTAAAGGAAAAAAAAGTGCGTCCCCCCCCTCTAACTTTTGAACCATATGTTTAAAAAATATGAAAAAAATTTTTTATAAAGACTTTCTAGGAAAATTGTTTTGAACTTGATAGGTTCAGTAGTTTTTGAGAAAAATACGAAAAACTACGGAACCCTACACAGCGTGGCCCGACACGCTCTTGGCCGGTTTTTTAGATAAAAATTAAACGAAATCTTTCCTCAAATTACTATTAAGCCAATCTTATCCTATCCTACCTGTCGTTTAAACAAAGATGAAATAAAATAACTTAATTCTTTGCATGTTAATTTGGTTAAATATAACTTATATATTTTCTTTAAGAATATCATATACTTTTAAATGAGCAATTCTTGTATATTCATTTATTTATCAATTCTATATTCTATTCTATTTTTCTATATAATATAAAGCTGCAACCCGACTGACATTTTTCCAAAAATAGCCAGGAGATTTTGCAGGTGGCAGTATTTGGTGTGGCTGTGGTAGTATAGAGGTTGATCTTGCGACCCCGGAAAAATCCGACCGTCGGTCTACCGGTTCCGGGTAAAAAAATGTTGAACGGTCTGGCCAAACGGCAGGAGATAGCCGGGGGGTGCTCGACCAAAATGTCATAGAGGACCCTGGGCAGTTTTTGACGCCGCCATTTTTTTTTTTTCAAAATGGCCGACTTTTTTTTGAAGATTTTTCAAGTTTGTCGTAGAGTGCTCAAATTTTTGTTGTAGAATCTCCAAGAGGCCTTGATTGGAATGAAATAAAAAAATTGAAAAATACTACAAATGTGAGAAAACTGGCCACTTTTGTTTTGTATGGCAACTTTTAAACGGTAAGATATAGCCGGGGCTGCTCGACCAAATGTCATACAGGGTTTTAAGTAGAAAAAAGTTTCATTAAAAAAATCAATATGGCTGACTTTTTTTTTGAAAAATTTCAAAATGGTCCTAGCGCGCTGAGATTTGTCACACGGGTGGACGGCCACCCGAAGATTAGCTTCGCTGAAATTTGTTATGTAGGGGTTCTCGGGGTTGGAAAATCGATCTAGCGTAGCCTTAGGTCCCGGAAAACGGCGAATTATGGAGTTTTAATGAGTTTTTCTTTCGCGTTAGTAAACGTTAAATATGGTCGTTAATTTCGCTCCGCGCACATCGGCTGCGCTTAGCTCAGTCGTACGAGGTCGGTCTAATGTTCGCAGACAGATTGCAGGTGTCAGGGTTTCGAATCCCGGCCAGAAATTAAGTTTTAATTTTTTGTTTTGTTTTTTTTTTTTGTTCTTGTATTTATAAGTTTTTTTTTTCTAAAGACGTGATATAATAAAATAGAACCGAGCGAAGCTCGGTCGTCCAGATGTTTTAGGATATTATTTATTGATTGGCTGCAAGAAATGCCTAGGAGTATTGGCCGAACGGTAATTAACAAAAATTACACAGTCAAAAGGTTAATTGTCATTAACCATTAAAAATTAATGAACGCCAATTGTCATTAAAGTTAATGTATTTCGAAAAATAACAAACAAATTATCATCGTAATTAAAGAAATCGTCACGGTGAGTTCGTGGGTGAGCAGTATCCAAGATAGAGCTGACACTGAGCTGACACTGGCTCGGCTGTACCTAGTAGAACTCAGGTTTGGTACAATATAGAGATTATATAAAGACACGCTGTTTTGGTACGACTCATCATGATAAGTGCTTGGGAAAGTAGTACCTAAGCTTTAGCTTATGCTGAACCCTGAGTCCTGTTAGCGTAGCCAGCGTTTTTGGGTATCTCTTTATGATATCACTGCATGATTTGTTTTGTTGATTTTTACGCTGGGTGACGTTTGCTCTTAACGCGGTTGTACAAAATGGCCGAGGCGATGCCAGTCACGGACGTCTGAAAACTGTCACGACTTCGAAACTAGTCTCCAAAGTACTATATAAAAAGTTTTCACAAAACAACAGTTAAAGCTTTTGAAATGGTTGATACTGTAGGTATCTCGAAAATAATAGATACATCATTTCCTTATTGAGGAATTATACTATGAAATAATAAAATCATCCCCTATCAAAAATAAACACGCCAGTGTTAAAGCCTGTTAAAGGTATGGCAAAAACCATCGTTTTGAACTATGATTTTAATATCTAAATATATAAAAGAAGAAGCTGACTGACTGACTGACTGACTGACTGACTGACTGACTGACATATCAACGCACAGCCGAAACCGCTGGTCCTAGAGATTTCAAATTTGGCACGTAGGTTCCTTATATAGTGTAGAGGAGCACTAAGAAAGGATTTTCCAAAATTCACCTCCTAAGGGGGTCAAATGGGGGTTCAAAGTTTGTATGGGGAAACAAGATTAGTTTGACTATTTTATTCGAAACTTCACAGGAAGATTCCTTAAGACATATGACTGAATACGTGTTTCAGGTTTTTTGAAAATTTAACCCCTAAAAGGGTGAAAAGGGGGTGATAAAGTCAAAAAATCAATATGGGTATCGTTTTTATGGTTTATCGGGTCGCTGATCACGATAAATACAACGTTTTTAAAATCTAACGAGGCGGAAGTGAAATACCTTCTCCCCTGTTGTGGTGCAATGGGGTTTAAATATATAAAAGAAGATATTGACTGACTGATTGACATATCAACACACAGCCGAAACCGCTGGTCCTAGAGATTTCAAATTTGGCACATAGGTTCCTTATATGGCGTAGAGGAGCACTAAGAAAGGATTTTTCAAAATTCTCCTCTTAAAAGGGTGAAATGGGGGTTCAAAGTTTGTATGGGGAAACAAGATTAGTTTGACTATTTTATTCGAAACTTCACAGGAGGATTCCTAAAGACATATGACTAACATGTTTCAGGTTTTTTGAAAATTTGACCCCTAAAGGGGTGCAAAGGGGGTAAAGTCAAAAACACAATATGGGTATCGTTTTTATGGTTTATCGGGTCGCTGATCACGATAAATACAACGATTTTAAAATCTAATGAGGTGGAAAAGAAATTTTCTCCTCTGTTGTTGTGCAATGGGGTTAAAATATCAAAAATAGCCATAAGTATAGGTTTAGTTTTTATCTTTACTTCTGGTTCAAGAGATTTCAAATTGACACGGAAGTTCCTTAGAGGACCACTAAGAAAGGATTTTTCAAAGTTCACCTCCTAGCATGATAATTTGACAGGTAAAGGGACAGGAACGGGTTAGGGATAGGGATAGGGATAGGGATAGGGATAGGGATAGGGATAGGGATAGGGATAGGGATAGGGATAGGGATAGGGATAGGGATAGGGATAGGGATAGGGATAGGGATAGGGATAGGGATAGGGATAGGGATAGGGATAGGGATAGGGATAGGGATAGGGATAGGGATAGGGATAGGGATAGGGATAGGGATAGGGATAGGGATAGGGATAGGGATAGGGATAGGGATAGGGATAGGGATAGGGATAGGGATAGGGATAGGGATAGGGATAGGGATAGGGATAGGGATAGGGATAGGGATAGGGATAGGGATAGGGATAGGGATAGGGATAGGGATAGGGATAGGGATAGGGATAGGGATAGGGATAGGGATAGGGATAGGGATAGGGATAGGGATAGGGATAGGGATAGGGATAGGGATAGGGATAGGGATAGGGATAGGGATAGGGATAGGGATAGGGATAGGGATAGGGATAGGGATAGGGATAGGATAGGGATAGGGATAGGGATAGGGATAGGGATAGGGATAGGGATAGGGATAGGGATAGGGATAGGGATAGGGATAGGGATAGGGATAGGGATAGGGATAGGGATAGGGATAGGGATAGGGATAGGGATAGGGATAGGGATAGGGATAGGCATAGGGATAGGCATAGGGATAGGCATAGGGATAGGCATAGGGATAGGGATAGGGATAGGGATAGGGATAGGGATAGGGATAGGGATAGGGATAGGGATAGGGATAGGGATAGGGATAGGGATAGGGATAGGGATAGGGATAGGGATAGGGATAGGGATAGGGATAGGGATAGGGATAGGGATAGGGATAGGGATAGGGATAGGGATAGGGATAGGGATAGGGATAGGGATAGGGATAGGGATAGGGATAGGGATAGGGATAGGGATAGGGATAGGGATAGGGATAGGGATAGGGATAGGGATAGGGATAGGGATAGGGATAGGGATAGGGATAGGGATAGGGGACGGGAACGGGGATAGGGATAGGGGAGGGACGGGGACAGGGACGGGACGGGACGGGGACAGGGACGGGACGGGACGGGACGGGGACGGGGACAAAGATAGAGATAGGGACGGGGATAAGAATAGGGATTGGGGTCGTAATAATCGGTCGGCAATCGATATCTAGGCAGTGTAAAATGCAGGTGGCTCAGTGGGAAGGGATTAGTAAGTAGGCATCGGCGAGTATCCTGCATCCGTAATAACTATTACATTCAATGTGCTGTAAGAAGATCGTTGTTTTGCTTGCCTTTTATAGGTTTACGTTTGCAATAAGTATAAGCAAAATGGAAAAAATTGTAAGCGATAATGCAAGGAAGTACTTTTTACCCTACCGCCATAGCGTCGAGATACTGGCTATGTGGGTCGTATGAAGTTTCCCCAGTATAAATATTTATATAGGTAAAATACATACATATTCGTACCTACTACCTACGCTGTGGTCGCTGTGTAACAATTCTACAATCATTGCAAGAATTTCTTTAAAAACAATAGTAATATGTGTAAGGTACAGTCAGCCAAAACCGGACCGTACAGCAAATAGATCAGTTACAATGCCCCCCCCCTCCCCCCAGTCGAGAATTGCCCCGCTTTACCTTAATCGAAATAATCGCGGACAGATGTACCTACAAAGAAACCTACGGATCCAAATGAAAATATTATATTTTGTAAACGTTTCAATAAGAATACTTTTATTACGCGGGCGAAGCCGCGGGTAAAAGCTAGTATATCCATAATTTTAAACAGGCCTATCACAGCTCTCGTTAAATATTACTTAGATACGAGAGACTAATACGATTGGTCGGCCGAAAGCAAGACAACTCATTGTGATTCGCTGAGACGCTGCTGCAAAAGAATACAAATAGATAAACCTTTTAATTAAACTTAACTATCTTATAATTTAATCTGGGGGCACGGCAGTACCCCCGCCAAGTCGAGCACGAAGCCAACACTGCCGTACCATCCTTTACTGGAACCATTTCGCCGCATTTTCAGGCTCCTATTTGAGAACCTCTGGATAAGACCGGAACGCAGAAATTTTCGTCGTCTAGTAAGCTATAATAACATACTTAAAACTCAAAATTGCAAGTCTGTACGTCGCAACACGGGTGGATAGCCGCCCCAAGATTAGTATACAAAAAGAAAATTTCTAAAAATTCAAAATGGCTGCCTTTGAACGCCAATTGAAATTTGTATGGAGGTTTTTTTTAATCGCCATAGCTCCGTAACGGTAGGAAAAAGGTTAAAGTGCTTGAACTAATGTTGTACAGTTATCTTAGGTCCATCGAATGGCATTTACAAAATTTCAAAATGGCCGACTTTGAATTATTTTTTTTTATCTTCGGTCCGAGCGCGGTAAAATTTGGCACGTGGTAAAAACGGGGGCCAAAAATAGGAATGAGAATTTTTTTTTTGGAAAAGTCAAAAACGGCGGCGAGAGGGGACAAAGTCAAATTTCCCAAAATCAAAGTCGGTCATTTTGAAATTGTGTAGTTCAAGCTTTTTTGACCTTTTTCCTACCGTTACGGAGATATGGTTATTAAAAAAATCTTCCATACAAATTTCAATTTGCCCACAAAGGCCGCCATTTGAAATTTTTCAATAATATTCTTTTTGAATACTAATCCGTCGGCCGTCCACTCGTGTGCCAAATCTCAGCGCGCTAGGACCATTTTGAAATTTAAAAAAAAGTCGGCCATTTTGAGTTTTTTTTAATACAACTTTTTTCTACTCCGAGATCTGTATGACATTTGGTCGAGCACCCCCGGCTATCTCTTACGATTTAAAAGTTGCCATACAAAACAAAAGTAGCCAGTTTTCTCACATTTGTCGCATTTTTCAATTTTTTTTATTTCATTCTAATCAAGGCTGCTTGGAGATTCTACGACCAAAATTAGAGTGCTCTACGACAAACTTGAAAAATCGTCTAAAAAAGACGGTCATTTTGAAAAAAAAAATGGCAGCGTCAAAAACAACCCAGGGTCCTCTATGACATTTGGTCGAACACCCCTTGGCTATCTCCCGCCGTTTGGTCAGGCCGTCCAACATTTTTTTACCTGGAACAGGTAGACCGACGGTCGGATTTTCACAGGGTTGCAGGACAAACCAAACACTGCCACCGGCGGAACCTCCTTCTGGCTATTTTTTGAAAAATGTCAGTCGTGTTGCAGCTTTATATTACACTAGCTTTTGCACGCGGCGTCGCTCGCGTTAGAAAGAGACAAAAAGTAGCCTATGTCATTCTCCATTCTTTCAACTATCTCCACTTTAAAAAATCACGTCAATTCGTCGCTCCGTTTTTCCGTGAAAGACGGAGAAACAAACAGACATACTTTCGCATTTATAATATTAGTATGGATAGATAAATGTAAGTAAAAAAAATACATACGTATTTTGATTACCATTTTTCTAAGGTAGGGTTAAATTCGAAACCAATTGAGGTAATGTCGAAAATCTGTAAAAAGGATACTAATGCCATATAATGAGAATAATTACAATAATGGCTACCGCAGTCTCACCACCTGTGTTTGCACACACGCGCGCGCACACAGACACACGCGGCGGGAGACTTTGTTTTATAAGGTGTACAGATATATTATGCCGCCGTGCGCTTCGTGTCCATTATAAATGAAAATTAAGGAAAATATAGGAAATAATATTCAAGTTACAATTTATTGTTTTTGGGTTTTGTATCCATTTGCATCCATAAATATTTCCCGTCATAAAAATTACACCCTGTATTGTGGAACTAAAAACTGAAATCAATAGTTACAATAATATAATCACGGTGTATGAATAGGAGCGCCGGATCGAATTAGGTACTTCAATATCGGGACAAAAGGTTCTGTAGTTTCGAGGATTTCGTAGGGAAATGTAAAATAATAGTGCATTAGGGTAATTCCGAAAGTCGTCTAATTACGAAAGTCACATAAAAATCACCATTATTTCCATCATATCAAGATTCCCTCTTCGGAATTACCAGAGCATTTTTGTCATTCGGAATTACCCTAATGCACCATAATAAAAATTTACGATAGTTTAGCTAGTTTACTTCGTTTATTTTAGATAGTAGACCTTTACGTGTTTTCGACATTTATAATTGGTCTGTTTTCGTTACTAATGTAATAAAGTTCTTAAGGTTACCTACTATGTATAAGTTTTAATTGGGAAGACTTACAAAAAAATCGGGAGAATCCCGCCAAAGCCCGACCCTCTGGCAATCTTAAATTATGTATGACTGCGCACGAGAAGTAGGTACCTACGCCTCGTGTCACAGCGCGGCGTCGCGCCAGCGGCATGCGCCAACCTGATTGGCTATCGGTTGCGCGCCACACAGCGCAAAAATTTAAAATACTACTCTATTGCGTTGCGTTTTATTCTGCCAAATATTGAAAACCCATGGATGAAAGTGACCCAAATTAAAAATGATGACTTGATATCATTTTATAATAATATAGACGTCAACTTATTAACATGAAATTTTTTTCAGGCTTTGACAGGGTTTTTATTAAAAAAATTTTTTTTTATATATAAGCAATGGATAAAATGTGACACACTTTAAGAAAATATATATATAATAATGTCCTGAATGGTATAAGACTTCACTTACCAACTCTAATATTTTGTTAGGTGTTTTAGGGCCAATATTAGACATTTTTAAAATATCATTAAACCCATGGATGAAAATGACCCAAAATGCATATGTACATCGGCAACCACGTTGTTTTTATATAGATACAAATAATTTCTTCTCGAATATTTCTTTGACTGAACACTGCTTAAAAATAGAAATACCTAAATTTCGAGCTAAGCAGGTACCTAGGACGACCCAAAATATTATTTTTATATTTGATCAATAGTCTAAAAACTATATGCAAAAAAGAAGCAACGTGAATATTATCGAAACCTCAAAAGCTATCGCTACCCGACTACTGTGGAACTACTGGAGGCAGCGTTAAATGCATATTTTGCGTTGTAGTTTCCTCGTTATAGTGAGGGGAAAAGTTTTGTGTTACACTCGGGTGCAAATGTATTTTACTTCTCGTGTGTTAAAAAACTCGCAAGTTCAGGATTCTATTCTCGAACCACTCGCTTCGCTCGTGGTTCAACTATAGAATCCTTTCACTTGCTCGTTTTTCAATTCCACACTCGGCGTTAAAATACAACTTTGCCCCCTTGTATAACAAATAACTATTAGTTAAATGTGTGACTTCCTAATAATGGCGTAGTATTATTGGATATTTGCTTGTAATATTTAAACAAATATGTATAATAAGGGGACTTAATAATATTTACTTTAAACATTTACATTTGTTGGTCATTCTACATTTACAAATAAGTATTTAGTATTTTGATACTAATGGTGTGGTGACATGTTAAGAATTTCACCACCCCCTTTCTTCCCGTGGGTGTCGTAAAAGTCGACTGTGGGATATAGCTTTAAGTGTGTCGTAGGCGAGAGGCTGGCAACCTGTCACTGCAATGTCACAATTCCGTTTTCTTTCAACCCCTTTTTGCCAAGAGTGGCACTGATACTTGAGTAGTTCGGTTGCCCTGCCTACCCCTTTATAGGATACAGGCGTGATTATAATATGTATGTATGTATGTACGTATGTAATAAATAATTGATGGCGTTAGTAGAGGCAATAAATCATGAAATTACTTAGTATTATAATAGGTAGCTATTTCATATTTATTGGTAATTTCAATTGATGATCATAAATTTAACGTGATGATAGTGTTTACCTTATGTAGTAGCTAAGATATGATTCATTCAATATTTTATAAAACGATGTTTACTATAAATAAATAAATATTAGTGCCTGTGTGGTGACGGGTTAAGAATTTCACCACCCCCTTTCTTCCCGTGCGGGTGTCGTAGAAGGCGACTATGGGATATGGGTTAAATTGTGGCGTAGGCGAGAGGCTGGCAACCTGTCACTGCAATGCCACAGTTTAGTTTTCTTTCAAAACCTTATTTGCCAAGAGCGGCACTGAAGCTTTAGTAGTTTCATGTGCTCTGCCTACCCCTTTATGGGATACAAGCGTGACTGTATGTATGTACGTATGTAAATAAATATTATAGGACATTCTTACCGAAATTTACCGAGTCCCACGGTAAGTTCAAGAAGGCTTGTGTTGTGGGTTGTGGGTAGTAGGACAACCATATCATAATATAATATACAAATACTTATTTATTTATTCTTTTATTTATTTATTTTTTTAAAAGTATTAGGAACAGTAACAAATTACAAACTAGCGATATATAAATCCATACTTTACTAATATTATAATTGGGAAAGTGTGTGTGTCTGTTTGTTTGGCCGTCTTTCACGGCAAAACGGAGGGACGAATTGACGAGATTTTTTAGGTGAAGATATTTGAAGGAATGGAGAGTGACATAGGCTACTTTTTGTCTCTTTCTAACGCGACTTTTATAAAAATTGATGAAGTCCCACAGAATGTAAGTTCATTGAAGGGTAAAAGGTTAAGTTGTTGTTTAACCAATGACTCTTCTGTTACCGAGCAGATTATATTATCAATACGTAACTATGGTAATTAGATTAAAACCTTGACTATTAAAATTATTAAATCTTTCCATTAAAGCATGTTCTCCTTGACCCAATTTTTTTTTACTAAACATAGGAACGATTTCGAACTTTCAAACACGTTAAATTCAGCTATATAGTATACTTTTAAGTATTTAAAAGAACATACACAAATAATTTACACATTTTCAGATAGTTACAAAATTCGTCGGTTAAGCGACGAAATGAAAAACCAGGCGTACTTAATGTCGATTTTCTGGACCAGTATAAGGTGCCCCCTTGGTGGTTAAAAGGTTGTCCATTAATTATATTTTTACACGTTAGTCTGTCTTGTAATCTACTTAATTACTGATTTAATCTACTTTTATTAAATTAAGTCTTATTCAATTCAATTAAATTCATTTATTTAATTCAAGCAACATGGCTCCAATGGATCCATGGGCTTAGAGTAGTATACTGTGGAGATGATGTATACATTCAACTATCATCACAGACTATAATTAAAGATAAAATATGGATAGTCTGTAAAAAAAGCTTTTTGTTTCTAGAACATTTTTATATATCCAATCCATACCATGTCTAAAGACAATATTCGTCGTATCACAAAGTTCGAATGATACCATTTGCGGACGCTGCCCGAGTCACGTTCGCGTTTAGCTTTTGTAGTTAAAGTCGCTATAACCTGTTCTTATTGATTTCCGGTAACTTTACGAGTAAGGGAACCTTCTTTAGGTCAAATTCTATTCAATTTTCTAAGAAACTAGTGTTGGCGAGTTATTAACCCTTAATTTGGCAAAGTCCGGTGGGACGGACAGGTGATAAAAAAAAATATTTCGCTTTAGAGGTAGAATTTTATTTAATTTAACATATGGAAAGAGACTCTTTTATGATACATGCTTTGTATAAAAATACTATTTGACCACTGTCAACACTCGTTTGACAGTTACTCGTCAAGATGGCACCGCATCAGAAGTCAACTGTTTTTAGCAAAATATTTATGCGTTTTTCTTTTGGTTTTTGTAAGAACAGGGTATTTCTGTTGTATAAATAATAAAATATATTACATAATAGTTGCAAGTGGTTATGTTTTCAATTTATTTCTCAATTTCTAATACTCATAATCATCATCTAAACAAGTTGTCCGCCGCACCGGACAGTGCCAAATATATACTAAATACGATTTGTCCGCCGTGGCGGACTATGCCAATGTTGCGGTGACACGTGTTGTAACAAATTATTATATTGTTTTGTTTATTATTTTGATTTTCTTGTTTTGGTGGCCTGCTTTTATGCTTAGATTTTTTATTTAATCCAACAGCGTGTGGTGCTGGACCAAGCAGTTAAAATTTTGGCACTTTTAGGTATACGTAGTGCGCGGATATTGTGAATGTTAATTGTCGCGCGAGGGGCAATAAACATTAAAGAAAACCGGGTAGATCAAAATTTATAATTTCTTTGTCTGCCCCGAACATTGATATAATTAATTTCGGGTAGTTTTGTGTTGTTTACATCTTCGACGACATTTTGCTGGGACATCACTGTCACATCAGTCTGTCGTAATCACGGCCTGTGCAACCTGGCCAAAAAGTCAGAAAAAAGTTAAAATAATGATATTTGACTATAAATATGTGTCAGTTTGATTTTCATACAAAATTATTATATTTGTTAATTTTTAAAATAAATATATGTTAAGAAATACTTGTTTATTTTAAATGACCGTATGTTTGGCAGTGTCCGCCTCAGCGGACATATTAATTTATCCCAATATTTGGCAGAGTCCGCTGTGGCGGACATATTTTTTTTCCAAAACTAATAAATCTAGATTTTTTTAAATATTTTTCGGACGCTTTAAAAACACCTGTTATTCAATATATTAAGTAAAATCGGAAAATGTATGTCACCAGAGTCTCTGCCAAATTAAGGGTTAAAAAAATACATTCAAAACTGAACAAATTAAGCTCAAGTTTTACTATTTCCTACTTTACTTTTACCAGGGGTCCATTTCTCGCACGGTATCAGAATTAATAGTCCACGAACTGTCAAATCGCATGGGTTGCCATGACAACACACTAATATTATTAGACTAATTACTTTCTAATATTAGACTAATTACTTTATAATATTATTAGACTAATTAGAAATGGGCCCCCGTATGCAATTACTTTAAGTTCTCACGTTTTGTAAATTTATCATTCATCATCATTTCAGCCGTTAATCGCCCACTGCTGAGCATAGGCCTCCCTTAGTGTACGCCACTTATCCCGATCCTGGGCTGATCAGATCTCATCCAGAAGTGCCCCGCAGGTTTTCGAATGTCGTCCACCCAACGAGATGAATTTATCATTACAATTATCTATTTAAAAAAATAAAACCGCCTTCAAAAATAAGCGCGTTACAAAACACGGAGAAACTAAAAAGCAAAAAATGATAAACTTTTGAATTCAGATTTCTTATCGTATTGCAACAATCTAAACATCCAATTTATAAACAAATCAATTATTTTTGTATACCCGTTCGATCAAAAAAAAATATTTGAAAATCGATCCACGATTCTTGGAGATATCGCGTAACATACATACAAAAAAAAAACAATCAGTCGAATTGAGAACCTCCTCCTTTTTTTGAAGTCGGTTAAAAAAAGCAAGTCGTCATCCAAATCCGAAATAATGCCAAAATTGAAGAAGTAAGTAGCCGAGCCAAATATAGGTGAAACCAAAGCGCATCGTCTCCGTTGGCTAGGTCACCTCGAAAGGATGAGTGAAGATCGGGCAGTCAAAAGAGCCTACTTGGGAAGACCGAATGGACGCCGTCCTGCTGGTCACCCAAAATGTCGTTGGGCGGATAGAGTGGAGGTTGACCTCCGTGAGCTCGGCGTCGGCGAAAGCTGGCGCGATACCGCTCAAGACCGAGCAAAATGGCGTGCTCTTGTGTTGGAGGCCAAAACTCATTTTGGGTTACGCCAGCGAAGTAAGTGTTTTTTGTGCCTCCTGCAAAATTTGGTCACAGTTAAGAAATAGCGGCCGACAAAATTAGGTATGCTATAAAAAATTACGTAAATCTTATAATGAAAACAATGTAGGTATTATATCATTCGATAAAGTGAGAATAACGTCATAGTTGTTTATCTTTATTCTCACTCTACCGAATGATTATAATGTTTTCATTATACGATTTACGTATTTTTTTCTAATACCAGAAACATGAAGGTCAATGGAGCCTGTTGACAGATTCCATTGGTTGATACTGATAGATGGTGCAACGTGCACGGCCAGTTACGCTCACTTGTTAGATATGCCACCAAGCGCTTCGCTTCTTCTTTATATGCACTGCCAAGGAGTGGAATTCCTTGCCGGCGTCTATAGTTCCCAGCTCATTATAACCTGTTAGCAACCTTCAAATCAAGGGTGAAGAACAGGCACTTTCTGGACAAACTCCATCGTAGGCCACGTCTTCGACTTTGACAAACTCTAGTAGGAATAGAACTTTCTAGAAATTAGAACTCCTTGACATAATAAAAACGTTTAAAATCTCTTTTTTTTTTTAATTTATTTCTAATAACACTATAAAGATGCTTACTGCTACAATTTCGCCAAACCAAAGTTTAACGGCGAGGTTATGCACTCTTATATTAAATACTTATAACTATTCATTAACATGCACCATCAGTTAATACAAAACTAACCACTAACAGTTGAATTTGAATTTGGAGGACACGTAACATGTCAACAGTCTTACATCCGTTTATGCAAAATCTTAGCTCATTGCTTATTTAAATTGGTGTTCTATGTAAATTTAAAATGAATTTATAATAATTGATGACTTTGATTGGCGCGATCAGTTTAATGTTTATAATTTTTATTTTTAGGATTCCGTGCCCAAAGGTACAAAAGGAGCCCTGAAATTGTAACTTTGTTTGTTTATATTATAAGTTCGCTTGTCTGTGAAGTACACTACAATAATTTTAAATTAAGTTTTTTTATGAACTACTCTAACCAAATTCAATGGTTTTTGGTATTTTCCTTTGTTTATTTTCGTTTACTATATTATTTTTTAACACCCGACGCAAAAACGACGGGGTGTTATAAGTTTGGCGTGTCTGTCTGTGTGTGTGTCTGTCTGTGGCATCGTAGCTCCCGAACGGATGAACCGATTTCGATTTAGTTTTTTTTCTGAAAGCTGAGTAAGTCGGGAGTGTTCTTAGCCATGTTTCATGAAAATCGGTCTACTATGTCGCGGTCGGGCGTTTTTTCAAAATTTTAATTTTGTGGTTAGGTTATATACGTATTATTACAATATGAACATTCTACATTATAAAAGGGTCCAAGCTGCCGGTTATCAGGGCTGATGAGAGAGGTACTGTAAAACTGGCCGCCATCTGCATCAGGACCTTCATCCAGCCACCTAGCTAGATTCAAGCTGTTTATCGAGACTTCGCTATGAGACCGTTCGCTGAAACGACTATCGGTACAATGATCGTCGAATCAATATCCCACATGGCAGTTATCTCGTGAGCCAATAAGTGGTGTTTGATTGATTTTTCCCTCTCGGCTTTTATGAGATTCACGATATTTGACACCGACCGGTCTGGCCTAGCGCGTAGTGACCCTGACTGCTACGCCGCGGTCCCGGGTTCGAATCCCGGTAAGGGCATTTATTTGTGTGATGAGCACAGATATTTTGTTCCTGAGTCATGGATGTTTTCTATGTATATAAGTATTTGTATATTATATAATATCGTTGTCTGAGTACCTGCAACACGAGCCTTCTTGAGCTTACCGTGGGACTCAGTCAATCTGTGTAAGAATATCCTGTAATATTTATTTATACCAGTGGTTTATTGGTTTTCATACAAACAAATATTATATCATACAAAGTGGGGTAAATACCTAGCTACAAAACATAGGTACTAGTGAGCATAGGGCGGTACGCATCGGCGTTCTCACCCCTTACTCGGCCCCTCAGGGGATGTCCACTGCAAGTCCAAAGGCCAACCGAGTATGAACTTATGGGCGGTCCGTGTAGACGGTCTCGACCCGCGCTCATTTGGTGGTTAACCTTGGGGATAGCAGAGGCCGTCTCCCAAGCTAGACCGCTAGCTAGAGAATGACTGATCGGCGGCCGCGCGGCGCCTTTATTACGGTTTCCTCGCCGCCCGCGCTCCCCGCGCCGCTCGGAGTTCTTCACGCCCGCTCGGGTAGATCGGTCCGCTGATCGTGACAGGTAGTGATGTGCGAGCGAGAAAGTATTCGGATCCGCGCGCTCGCGCGTGATGTTATTTTGTCTCGCTACATTCTCTCCCTCTGGTACTCTTTGACGTCCCGTGAGAGTACCAGGAATAACAGGATCTGTGTTGTCTCTCCCTCTGGTACGTATGCAGACGAGAGAGTATCAAAACGTGTGTAGATCGGTTTATACTCCAGTTCCATGGAGTTGACAAAACACTGTACTGCTCTGCTTGTGAGGGTTTGTGAGAACCCTCCCCCTGGAGTGAAGCTGGTCCAGTAGTGTTCAACAGCATTGATAACTAAACAACTTCCTTTGCACATGATACGTTGCTTGCATCCTTATTTCTATTCCAGAAAATATTGTAGGGTAGGTGCAACTTCTTCTTTGACATTGAGGGTAGTTGTCATTCATGGGCCCCACTTGGGCGCAACTTAAGATCGGGGGTGGTACGCATCGGCATTCTCATCCCCTTGGTCTGTCCACTCACGGCTAACTGAATATGAACTTATGGGCGGTCCGTGTAGACGGTCTCGACCCGTGCTCATTTGTTGGTTAGGCTTGAGGCATAGCATAGGCCGTCTCTCAAGCTTCACCGCTAACGAGTGAATGACTGATCGGCGGCCGCGCGGCGCCTTTTATTACGGTTTCCTCGCCGCCCGCGCTCCCCGCGCCGCTCGGAGTTCTTCACGCCCGCTCGGGTAGATCGGTCCGCTGATCGTGACAGGTAGTGATGTGCGAGCGAGAAAGTATTCGGATCCGCGCGCTCGCGCGTGATGTTATTTTGTCTCGCTACATTTATTATTATTTATTTAATTTGATGGTGATATCGACGAGCGTGACTTATTATTGATGTGTTACTTAGTGAAATAGTTTTAGCATAATTTCAAAAAGCCTATGCGATAAATCACCAATAATGTCATTATTTTTTAAAGGATAATTTTTGATAAAACACTCAATCATATTACTTTATTATACGGATTTTGTACGGAATCCTCGGTGCGTGACGTCCGCTTTAGACCGGTTTTTTTATTGCTTTGCACAAAATATTTGCGTTATATTCGTGCGTAAAGCGGTTGTATTCGAAAAATGCAATATTTGACAGCGATAGGATACTGATATAACTGATTTATTAGTGTAAAAAATGACATGACATGTATTCTAAAAAAAATGGTGGGGCCAGTAACAAAAGCAAAAAAAAAAATTACTGTGTGATATATTCCTTATACTGACCAACATTTGTTTAGCGATTAAAAATTACTTGTATTTTGATTTTTATCACCTTTGAAAGTTTTTCGTAAGAGGTAATGTATTGCGAATTCTGTTGAGTCTAAAGCGTGACAGGCAACGTCAAAGAATGACAACAAAAATTGCGTACTTACATTGAAGCTAATATTTATTACTTCATAATTTTTAAAAGTCGCTGAACAAATGTTAGCCAGTTTAAGGAGTATGGCTATTACAGTTTATTTTTTTGCTTTTATTACAAAGGGCAAAGTGGAGAAGACTGAACATGAAAGCGGACCCCGGCGCTAGGCCGGGAAAACGCTAGATTGAAGAAGATTACAGGCCCCACTCTAGTTCGCGGTAGACCCTCCACAGTGTGCTATTAAATTAACAGCGCCCTCTGCGCAGTTTTTTGTAATAACCCTTTGTCTGCTGATGTGTACCGTATTATTTTACTGAGCCGTGCAATAAAAATAGCATTATATACAAGTACCCAATTGAGTTCATTTCATTTATAAACCGTTACGCGGACAATGCTCGTAGGATAAAGAATAGTCCACAACATCGATTTATCGTCCGCTATTCATCTGAATCGCTGACTCAGACCGCCTTTGTGCACTCGCCCTTACAATATCCTTTCATCTGCTACTTAGCTTAGAAAACATTATTCTTGAGCTGGTGAGTTTAGGTCTATAGTTTAATTTAAGATTGAAGAGGTTAATATTAAGTTTTACCGTCCTTTTTTCCGTAGGTATATAAAATAGGCTGTGGATTATTGTTAGTGATGTACCGTTCCCAAAAATCGGATTATTATTATTTATAAATCGTTAAAATCTGTTTCTTGACAGGTGTTTGAGTTGTTAATTACTGAAGCGTTTTCAAATATATTCAAAAAACCAGATTTTGACAAGTAATTTGTCTTATAATTTGTGGAAGTGAATAATAAAAAAACCGGCCAAGTCCGAGTCGGACTCGCGCACTGAGTGTTACGTAAAAACCTGTAGGTGGATTTTGTAAAGAATCATTATTTAAACAGATTTTTAGTATATTTATTACTAAAAATTTATGGTCTCCGCAATTTTTCTCTGCTTCTCTCTACTTCAAAATGTTCCTCCGTACCAAATATCAAATTTCTGAGTTCACGGAAAATATCCGGTAAAAGGTTAATTCCCTTGCGAGTGTCAAAAATTTGTGACATAAACGGCTGTATAATAGTATTTTATACAATCGTGATATAATACAAAGCTTTTCGGTCGAGTACCATGTTTAGGCCACGAAGCTTGCTGAGTGGCCTAATAGTACGGTACGAGAGTGAAAAGCTTAATTATATCACTATTGTATACAATACTTTTTCTACGAGTCATCATCTTCATCATCAATGGACGGAAATATCATCATTCATGCAAGTTAAAATAAAATGTTAATAGCGTCGTTCACCGTTGTATCAACATCGAATTACCTAGCAACCAATTGTTTGTAATAACCGTCTCTGATTGGCCGATAACGCGACAGATAAAAAAAAATGTGTTTCAGATGCAGGATAATTTGCCAGGTATCGCAAATTAGTATAGAAATTGTATGAAGTTCTATTTTTGAAATTATTACAGTTAACTAAAGTCAACTATAATATAGTTGAGTCGGAACTGCCATAGAGTATCCAACACTGAAAAGTTAGCACTTATAGTTTCGTCTGTGGTGTCCTAATTGACAGATTACAGTCGACGAGTAGAAAAAGTATATTTTGATTGTGTTGGCTTAGAAGTTTGATTTCTTAACAGCTCCATGGCACAGTGTCGACCTGAGTATCCATACTAACTATACAACTTACTTAATATGCAAATAAATAAGTAGTTTAAATGGGCAAGTGTGTGTTTGTTTGTCTGTCTTACACGCCAAAACCGAGCAACGAACTGACGTGATTTTTTAAGTGGAGATAGATGACGGGATGGTAAGTGACATAGGCTACTTTCTGTCTCTTTCTAACCCCCCACTTCCCTAAAATGGGGGGTGGAAGTTTATATGGAGCAAACACAATTATAGAATTTAACGCGAGTGGTGCCGCGGACAAAATCTAGTTTGATATAAATTCCACCTTACTTAATAATTACAATTACAAAAACCGGCCAAGAGCGTGTCGGGCCACGCTCAGTATAGGGTTACGTAGTTTTCCGTATTTTTCTCAAAAACTACTAAACCTATCAAGTTCAAAACAATTTTCCTAGAAAGTCTTTATAAAGTTCTATTTTTGTGATTTTTTTCATATTTTTTAAACATATGGTTCAAAAGTTAGAGGGGGGGGGGACGCACTTTTTTTTCCTTTAGGAGCGATTATTTCCGAAAATATTAATATTATCAGAAAACGATCTTAGTAAACCCTTATTTATTTTTAAATACCTATCCAACAATATATCACACGTTGGGGTTGGAATGAAAAAAAAATCCGCCCCCACTTTACATGTAGGGGGGGGTACCCTAATAACATTTTTTTCCATTTTTTATTTTTGCACTTTGTTGGCGTGATTGATATACATATTGGTACCAAATTTCAGCTTTCTAGTGCTAACGGTTACTGAGATTATCCGCGGACGGACGGACGGACGGACGGACGGACGGATGGACGGACAGACAGACATGGCGAAACTATAAGGGTTCCTAGTTGACTACGGAACCCTAAAAAGACATGTCATTTTATGTCGCGGCGAAATACTGTCACGCTAAATCATGTGCCAACCCTATACGCATTGACATTACTCAATCTAATAGAATCACATAATTAGTTAGTAACGAGTAAAAAACCAGTGGGTCCGCCCTTTAAAATTTAAAGTTCGTTGTCACATCGAAAACCGGATAATAATTTATGTATGAGTGTAATAAATTATTTAAAATCTAACCTGTTCAACAAGTTATTCTGTGGATAACTTTTAGGTGGATTCATACGACGTTTTTAGGGTTCCGTAGTCAACTAGGAACCCTTATAGTTTCGCCATGTCTGTCTGTCCGTCCGTCCGTCCGCGGATAATCTCAGTAACCGTTAGCACTAGAAAGCTGAAATTTGGTACCAATATGTATATCAATCACGCCAACAAAGTGCAAAAATAAAAAATGGAAAAAAATGTTTTATTAGGGTACCCCCCCTACATGTAAAGTGGGGGCTGATATTTTTTTTCATTCAAACCCCAACGTGTGATATATTGTTGGATAGGTATTTAAAAATGAATAAGGGTTTACTAAGATCGTTTTTTGATAATACTAATATTTTCGGAAATAATCGCTCCTAAAGGAAAAAAAAGTGCGTCCCCCCTCTAACTTTTGAACCAAATGTTTAAAAAATATGAAAAAAATCACAAAAGTAGAACTCTATAAAGACTTTCTAGGAAAATTGTTTTGAACTTGATAGGTTTATTAGTTTTTGAGAAAAATACGGAAAACTACGGAACCCTACACTGAGCGTGGCCCGACACGCTCTTGGCCGGTTTTTTTACTTAAAATTGCTAGTTTTCATACGGCAGTTGGCAATAGTTTTACCTACTACATATTTCTACAGTAGGTAGATTAGGTAGCATAAGAGAGGTCAAAATCAAAGCGCCAAATATACCGGAACAGATTTTTATCATTATGCCACAGAAAACATATTAGTACAAGTACAGAAAACCCTGTCCGAAAACCCGATTAAAGAAATAAAGACTTATGCTACGATACTATTAAGTTCAAATTCCGACCGCGCAACGCTAAATGCCTACAATTATTTTCACGAAGAAGTGCCCTCTCTTTCTATCGCGCAACTCGTACCTTTTCTGACGAAAACAAGGTTGTGTCCTTTTAAAAAATAACATAATCTTAATATTTAATTATTACCTTTTTTATATTGCTCTACGTTAGCTCGAAAAAACCTAAGATATGTCTGAGTGGTATGTAGGTTTAATTCTAATAAATTCGCGTGTTAATTACTAGTTAGGCGTACTAACTTCGATAGGTTAGGTCACAGAACTTAATTTAGATAGAAGAAACAAATTCATATATTTGTATAGGGGCCGAGCGTGTCAAATTTTGTACTGAAGTTGATTCTTGCCTGTAATTTTAAATATGTCTCAGGCTCTTGACTGTTCATAATTTTTGTGTTGTTGCAATTGAATATCACGTAACGAGGCATTTTTTTATGTTTTAGTTGACTTCAACTTACAAAAATTGACGCCCGAAAGCTGCAAGCTGCGAGTAAAGACGGACAACTCAGTGGATTTCACTGAGTTCATTTGATACGCTAAGTAGATACGTTTGCTTGATCTATGGTATATATGACATCTGTGGGTTAGGTACATTTATATTACTAAATATTTGTGTCTACATAGGTATTATCATTTATTGAATCTGCTACATTTCCAAACAATATTCTTACATTGTCCTTATAAAAAATGAACGGATACAAAATTACTCCTTGCTTATCTTGAAATTACTGTTTGGCCCTTAGCCCTTTGACCTCAGTAATAAAAAGAAGCATTTTGCTACAACAATAAAATAACTCATTTAGTATAATAATACTATTTGTTAGCCTTCACCTCTTCACGTTTATTTACGGTTGAACATCTACAAGGTCTTGCTAATATTGTAAATGCGAAAACTCTGTCTTTCCGTCGTCTGTTACATCTTTATGCTCTATTATTTCACTGATTGAGATAAAATGTTACTTAAGTATGTACAGTTAAGTGCAAAAATACGTATCGATTTTATCCGCTCAAAAATATGTACCGAGACTTTATTCCGCCGACATAAAGTGCTATGGGACATATTTTTGATAAGTTGTACGCACCCATATTTTTACACTTGACTGTACAAAAATTATTTATATAGGATTTACTTATTTCATACTAAGAATCGTACCTCGATTTTTTAGCGCTACCTATTAAATACTCGATATAAATCCACTGGACAAAACCCTATAGCCAAAGAGATACTTCTGCGGAAATGGCGCTGGATAGGACATGTCTTACGAAGGCCAAACAACCACCTGTCCAAGCAAGGGTTGACTTGGAATATTTCCGGATCAAGGGGGAGAGGGCGCCCGCGAACTGGAAAGGCGCTCGGTGGAAAAGGAGGCTCGCTCAGTGGGCCTCAAGTGCCTCAACTGGGCGCGCCTGGAGGAGGCCGCATCGGACCGGGAATAATGGAAATCCTTCTTAACCTCTGTGTTTGATAAGGATCTTAACATAAGGCGTTGGACTTTAAAAATGTATATCAAAGTCAATTTTCTTATGATAATATTTTGACAGACACAGACGAAAGGTTACGAGCCCTATGCCCCTGATGAGGGACAACAGGCTATAATCATCATCATACTATACTATCATAACTGACGACCGGTCTGGCGCAGTACTTCTTCCTGAGTCATGGATGTTTTCTATGTATTTCAGAGGTAGGTACCTACGATTTTTTGTATGGGCTTTGTCAGTCCAGTATTAAATCGGTCTTGCTATGTATCCGGACACAGTTTAAGGCCCGGGACAAAACACAATCCTGTGTTTTGTGTCTTGACTTCTGGCTGGAGAGCTTTTATTGGAAAAACTATTCTTAGGATACAAATTAAAAAGGAATTTACGATGAATTATAAAATTATATGGCTTTTTTGATGATATATGCAGCAATAGAGCAGTAATTACCGCCCAAGGACATAAGCAACATCAGGTTGCCACAGCCACTTACGCGTTGCCGACCTTTGAGAACCATAAATACCTACCTACTGCTTTAAAACCCCAAGTCATACCACAAAAGAAGTACCTCAGGAGGGCGCATTCCACAACTTGCACGTTCTGGGCAAAAATGAGCGAGAGGCCTGTTCGTTCATGGTTTACCACGTGTTGAGACTAGTACAGTAAAATTCCGTACAGGTATAATCCGGCACTTCGGTGGTCCGAAACGTCCAGTATCCGGCACTAACATAGAGATGCAAGCAATCATTTCAAGTGCAAGTTTACCATCTATGCATAAATTATCAGTCTGACTTCACTTTAAAAGTAGCAAAAACCAGATAATGGTCGAATGTTTTTTGAACTTATTATTTTAACACTGTCTATATTATTTTTTCGGTGTATTATTATGTGTATTATATCTGTGTATTTATTATTATGTGTTTTTTTATACGACATACTTTAAAAACATGAAAATATATGAATATTTTCCAATAATTCGAATTTTCCACTGCTCCGGCAGCTCCGTGTCAGCAACAGTGCCGGATTATCGAGATTGTACTGTACTTTCAAAGTAACTTTTTATCGCGTTGCCGGGGTTAATTTCATACTAAAAGCTAAGGCCCATTTACACCAACCACTTAACTCAGGGTTAGTGGGATGGTGGCGGATGTGAGCGCAAGTGTACTGGTAACCCGATACCCGGTAAAGACGGCGACGTGGCATGTGGGGGGGTTTTTAGTGGGTATACCGTGGGCCTCATTAGCCAATACGGGAGTCGCACATAACCGCTAGGGTCCCCCCTCGCACCCTAGTGGTATGCGGAACGCATTTTCCCCCCTAAACAAAAAAAAAGGGTTAGTGGGCTGTCATCTGTCAAATTCCAAATAAAATGGTGGGTTAACCCTCGGGTTAACCCTCTATTTTCGTTGGTGCAAGTGGCCCTTATACAATAATGTACAATGTACATGAGCTATAACAATTAATTATACAGAGCGAATAAATAAACAGTAGGTAGTAAAATGCACAAAATAAACAACGTCAGCAAATATAATATTTCTATTTCCTAGAATTCTGTTTCAAACATCTGACCCCTGTTTAAACCATTATGCATTACCGTGAAGTAGTTCTTGTAAAATACGTACGTAATAAGATGACGACATCGACGACTCATAAAACTAAATATTGTTTTGACGTATTTTGTTAATTGTTTTTCTCGAAATCGCGTCTTTTATTATTTCGCAGTTTTGTGTGAAAAAACGTAAGTTATGTTTTGTGAGGTCAAAATTCAAAACTAGTATGCCAATTTTTTATGAGGTAACAATTATTATTTTTTCATCAGGGTAGAATATTAGTCAAAAATTCCTATAAAAATCATCATCATTGGCCTTCGAGTCTACCTCTATATAACAGCAGACTATACAAGCAGTGTCACGTGGGGCGACAACGTTTTTCATGGCTGTGTAAGCCAATACAGGAGCGACAAACACGACCACAACTCTGGCAGGTGTAGTGTACCCGTGGCGAACATGTATCGCGCTGATGACGCTTGGCGCGCTTACTTGCGAGTGCCGCAAACCAAGCATTGTCGTGGATTGTACGTCCGTTGAACACTAGTTTGCGCTACTTGTCTCTGTCTTCGGCAAGCTCTTCCCATTTGTGAACCGGGATGTTGAAGGCTTGCATGTCACGCATGTTGCATGTATAAAAATAAACTATTGACATTTGCGCCCCCAATAGCTATCCCAAAACCACAGGAGATATAAATCTAATTTCTGTACTGTACCCCCTTTTTCCAATTCCCGTGTATTTCGGGAATCCCGCGAAGAATCGAGTTTCATTTAATCCCACTTATTTATACCGATCCCGTAAACCGGGATTGTCGGAGTCTTTATGCCTAACAGCTGGACGCTGGTTCTGATTTCATTACTGGTTATGGTTTTGATCTTTTTGTTCGCTTGCGCTGCATTCATGAGCTCATCATAATTTAAATTGGAAAATTTTGGGATCCAGTTTCCTCACGATGTGTTCTTTCACCGAAAAGCGACCGACGGGCAAATATTAATTGAAATTTTGCATATAAGTTCTGAAAAACTCATGACGTCAGGAGTTGATGACTCAGGACTGAATCGCGTATGTAGTAAACTAACTGTAAACTTACTTCCGATGTTTCAAGGACGGGAAGGCGTTGTTGGAGATAATGATCACATGGTTTTGGCAGACATCATTATACGGGATTAAGTCTGTAATTTTAGTATTTATTGTAACGTGAGTCACTGTCGTATCAAATCAAAGAGAGCTTTATCAGTTTCCTATTACAAAATAGACCCAACAGCTGTGCTGAGCTCCGGAAGCTCTTTAATACCTAATCATTAATTAAAGCCCTTTCATGCCTCTGATCCGTCGGTTCGCGTGCGATTAATCGCTGCTGGTAATTTATTTGACAATCATGTGGCGGCACCTTAGTGATTTTATAGGTGGGTATGTAAACTACCAATAAAATAAAAAAATAATAAAATATCATGCATGCGGACACGCATGCGAGTGATACTACATATTTTTAAATGATAGAAAAAAATTAAAAATACACCTCCGACAGTACTCGAACCTGCTGCGACCTTTCTCCATTGCTATTTGGTTATAGTAGCGGCTAAAGCGGTCATCATAGTAGTTCTTAAACTGAAAAGCGCTGGTGACTTAGCGGTAAAAGCTTGTGACTTTAATTTCAGATGTCGCTGGTTCAAACTCCAGTGCGTAACTGCGTTCCAATGAGTCTTCGTTTAACATTAGCCAGTCGCATTTCGGTGAAGAAATATAATATATCTTGAGGAAACCGCGTAACTTAAGATATCAGCCTATCGTATTTTTTTTGCACGTATTGTAACTTGTTGCTATTTTATTAGACTAGGCGTCAGGTGCAGTACACGTCACTACATTAAATGTTTACTGTCTGTAATCTGTATAATATTATCTCCATGTTCATTATTTCCGTAGGTAAGTGTTGATACCAAGAACCATCCCTCCCTAAAGATCTGTGATTGCAAGACTTTACTACTTACAGAACAACGTTACCGCCCTTAAAATACTATACACTTATGCCGTTTTATAAACACTGAAGAATACCAGCCGGTAAACAACTGACCTCTGCTTAACATCCATCTTATATTCCACAAAAAACGTCGTAAAACAAACCTTACCTTCATATTCATAAGCGTCAATAGCACAGTTAACTATTCTGACACCACTTTCTAGCTGACCATTCGACATTAGACATTATTTTTAAGGTATTAAAGGTAGTTCCAAGTGAAATATTACTTTGGTTTTTTGTAAGCGCGGTTTTAGAATTCTAGGCACGCGTTGCAGCGACACGGGTAGTGGGGGGAGGGGGTAATGACCAGTGGGTAGAACTCAGGAGGGAAATCATTGTACTAAAACAACAGGAACTTGGAAACCTTGTGTTTGGACACGTTTATTCTCATTACGCTCATTATGTTATACTCGCAGAGTTGAGGGATAGACTTGTGTACCTTGAAACAATATAATACATTCTGATTTAAGTTTATTATATTTAAAATATAATAATCTGAAAGGTAATCAACCCGATTTTGAAGGATTTACCCGGATTTACCCGAATTTGAAGTTAAGTGATGCACATGGAAATTTGTACCTAATACAGTCGCCATCAGATCAGCAGTTCTCAAAAAGTTTGTACAAAAATTAAGGAAAAAATTGAATTCGTTTTTTTTTTATTCCCATTTTATTACCAAGATGTTTTTGATGAATTGCGATTTTAGTAAGTTTTATTTCTCTAGTATCTAAATTTTCTTAATTATAACAATTATCCTGTTTATCATACCTGACGAAAGTCGACTTATATTACTAACTGTTATTGACAAAATAGGATCAATTAAAATTTGCTGACGTGACGTGAACTATTGGGTTGGTAAGAAAGTAATGAGCGAATCATAACCAATATTGTAATTTTTATTTAATTTATTATTTTAATCATTTATCAAAAATATAACGGCCTTCGTTATCTACTACTTGTCTCCATCGTTCTGGTAAAGAATAAATAGCATCGGCGAAGAAGTTCTTAGGTTTAGATTCAAAAAACTCAGCTATGTACTGTCGTAGATGGGCTTGATCATCGAATTTTTTTTGAAATGAAATGAAATGAAATGAAATATTTATTTTCCAAGTAGGCATATTACAATGCGCTTATGAACGTCAAATAAAACTACGCCGGCTCTAACCCTACGCCTCAGCCTCGAGAAGATTTCAGTCCCCCCTCAGTTGGAGGAGGGTATCCACTATGGGACCGGCAAGAAACTCGGCGGGCCACTTCTTTTCAAAACATTACATCTTATATTTAACATGCATTAAAAAAAAACAAGATACAATTTAATAAGCAAAAGTATTCATAAAAAAAATATTAACACAAGAAATTATACAAAGTACAAAGCTATTATGATTATTAATAAGAGATGTTAGAGATGTATAGAGTCTCTAAGTGTCAAAGTACATCTAAAAAAATTATACATGAAGAAAAAAACCGAATAACTAAAATAACTTTAGAGTTGTAAAAGACTCTTGTTGTCTTAAGCAAAGGAAAAAAAAAAAATATGTATACTTAATCTACTTTTTTCCTTGGAGATGTATATGGTCTCCAAGAGTCAGAAAGAAAAATAAACAAACAAGGACCGAACAGAGTGCCTCAACGTAATCTCATTCAAAATTAATGTTACATAGAAAAGCATAGCCCCTATTAGCTGAAACAGACCGGTCTTCACAAACAGCACCCGTTCACGAATATGGCGCGCATCTCAGCCATCGCCTCCCTCAACCTTCATTCGGGAAGGTGGCGACCCGATCAACGACGTCACCGTAAGCAAAGACTTTTTAGCGAGCATGACATGTTCAAGCTGTCCGGGCTGTATTAAATATTCCAATAATAAGTGAATACGGTATACCTAGATGTAAGACACAACATTCCGTGCTTGTATGTTACATAGTTTAAATTGACTTAATTGAAAACAAGATCTTGGGAGATGTAAAAGGTCCCCACAGTCAATTATAATTAATGGGATATAATAAAAAATAAAAATTTGGAGGTGTAAAGGTTCTCCAAGTGTCAAAAGAACTAGAAATAGAAAAAAAAATGCGTATGAAATACAAATTTCACGTCAAGAGACTGTTAAGCTAGCAATCTCCAACTAATTCTACAGAATACATAACTAGTATGTACTCAACAAGTCAATATATATATATACCAAATTATAATTATACAATAATAAGGATCAATAATTTAAACAGCCAGTAGCAACAGCGCCTTAAGCATGACACAATGTCTCCCCGGGACACTGCTAGCAAAACTATGACAGATTTTGAGCCTGGATAATCGGCCATGGTGTAGTATCTCCCAGGTAATCATCAATTTTGTAGTACCCCTTTTTGAGAAGTGCACTTTTTATGTACTTCTTGAATGAAGTAAAGGGCAGATCCCATGCCTCTAAGGGTACCTTATTATAAAATGTTACACAGTTTCCCAGGAACGATTTCTTCACTTTCTTTTCATTCAAGGCATTGCTTAGCGATCTGAACAATGCGTAATCCGTAGGTGCCAAGTCTGGAGAGTACGGTGGATGAGGTATCACTTTCCAACCTAGCTCCAATAGCTTTAGCCGAGTCACTTTTGCAATGTGTGGGCGAGCATTGTCGTGTAAGAAAAAACTTTAGCATGCTGTGGACGATTCTGACAGATTTTTTGGTTTAAATTTTCAAGCTGATTACAGTATACTGATGCGGTAACAGTCATTCCACTTGGTAGGAGTTCCCAGTGAATAATATCATGAATATCCCACCAAACGGACAGCATAACTTTTTTCGGGGCTCTGTTTTTGGTGCCTCTATTCCTTTTTCGTTTGGAGCTAGCCACTGACGTTTGCGTGTGTGATTTATATATAAGACCCATTTTTCATCTCCAGTGATAAGATGGTCCAACCAGTTGAATGTGCGGCGAAAAGACAGAAGTTGTATGCAGATATCGGCACGGCGGTTTAGTTGATCTCTATCAAGTTCGTGCGGTATCCAAACACTGTATTTGTAGTTTTTTCCCAACTCGTGTAAATGTGTTTCTATGGTGACATGAGAGCAGCCTAACTCGGTAGCACGAGTACGACTCGTTAGCCTCGGATCTCCTTCAATTAAGGTTTTTAATTTGGCTACATCAATCTTCACCGGTCGACCAGACTTAGGTTGATCTGATAATGAAAAGTCGCCACTACGAAACCGCTGGAACCATCGTTTTGCCGTGGCCTCAGACACACCTTCAGGAGCAACACGCTGACATATATTACGCACTGCTTCGGCGGCTGAATGGCCAGACTGAAATTCATATAGTAAGCAATGCCTTACATGCACTTTTAATTCGTCCATTTTCTTCCTTATATTAGCTCGGCGACAGCTAGTGAATGACTGACGAGAAACTGTGCGACTCGCCCTTTATATACTTTCGACCATAGAAGATTCTAGAACTCTCTCAAAAATTTTATGTGGAATTCAATCGATCGCTCATTACTTTCTTACCAACCCAATATATATATAAGAGCGTCCGAGGTACTCACAAATATCTGAGCATGCCTCTATTACCGCATTATTAATGAATTAGAGACACGTTCAGATATTTTTAGTACCTCGGGCGCTCTATATATCTGATGGCGGCGAAACCTAGCCCACGTGCAGTGGTGCGTGTAGTTTACTCGCTGTATCTGAATGATGCCACCACTGACAACACTGTGTTCGTTGACATTATAACACGACGTTCACCCTCATCAGGGCTTACCGCCAATCGAAAATCTTAATCTCTAGTAGGTGCTTCAAAACCATTCAAAACGAATCCTTAGTGTATTTTGATTAAGTGCAGTCCATTTTGTGGCACCTTCTCGTTTTTATGTGTTCCTATTTGTAATATTTTTCTCTTTTTTGTGTTTACGAATAAAATGAATTCTATTCTATTGTAGTATGTAACTGTAAAAGGTGACGTTTTTCTTGAGTCATTTCCTTAAGAGGAGTCGATTGAAAGGACACTATTTTAAAAACAGTAAATATGTTTGTATCTATTTTAATTACACTCATATTAATTTGTCCCCAAAAGTCCTCCTGCGCTGTATCCCGAGGGCATACCCAGAGCCGTCCTTCATCATGACGTTGAACGTGGGCCGCAGCTCGAGGGCCGCGGGCCGCAGTCGGTAGCGGCGCACCAGCGCTGACAACACCGTCTTCATTGACATCATTGCGTATGTAGATCCTGAAATATAATGAATTCTTATCAAACGTGTGGCTTTCCTTATGGCTCAAGTGGAATACGAGTACAGCCTTTTATTTTTGAAATCCCAACAGAAATTGTGATAAAAAGGCTTCTAAGGGAGCGTAAAAGAACGACTAAGGGCTAGTTGTATCAACTACATTTGACAGACATGTCATCGTCACGCAGTAGAAGTCTATGGAACTTCCCATAAAAAAAAAATAACGAATGTTTTAACGGTGACAGCCGGTTTGGTGCAACCGACCCTAACACATGGAACTTAAGGTCAGTCGAACTTTCGTGAGCGTATGTGCCATTCGGCTACGTGTACCCTGGTACTCTGCATATTTTAAACAAAAATTAAAATAAATCTGCAGTTCAGAATGACATACGTAAGTAGCTAACTATGTACAGGTATGCTTCACAATATTAAAAACGCGACGTTTTTGTTTTCATGTGGTAATGTTTGAACCGCGCAGTTTCCATGGAAGGAATTAGTAGAAGTTTAGTGCTAAAGGCCAACTTACCAACACAGTTCCTAAAAGAATAACTAAAAGGCATGAACTGAGCGGGGTGCTTCAAGGGTCCCTCCAGGAACCTTTCTGGTCTGAATACATCAGCATCGGCGCCCCAGTAGGCTGGATGCCGATGAATAGCGCAGAAGCTTACGACGACACCCACTCCGTTTACTAACTTTTTGCCATTTGCTGAAAATAAGGGAAAATATTATTTAGTAGATCATATTCTCTTCGAAGAAGCGAATAAGCGAGGAAGCGCTGGTGGCCTAGCGGTAAGAGCGTGCGACTTTCGATCCGGAGGTCGCGGGTTCGAACCCGGCTCGTACCAATGAGTTTTTCTGAACTTATATACGAAATGTCATTTGATATTTGCCAGTCGCTTTTCGGTGAAGGAAAACATCGTGAGGCAACCGGACTGATTCCAATAAGGCCTAGTTACCCTTCGGGTTGGAAGGTCAGATGGCAGTCGCTTTCGTAAAAACTAGTGCCTACGCCAAATCTTGGGATTAGTTGTCAAAGCGGACCCCAGGCTCCCATGAGCCGTGGCAAATGCCGGGATAACGCAAGGAGGATGATGAGATCATATTCTCTTATCATATCTTATATCTGCGGGGGCCCTTACGAATACACTTCGACCCATAGGGATTTTTTGTGCAAGTACCCCCTACGATCCTAAGATCCTTCAACTATTCAGGAGCTTCTCGACCACCTGCACGTATCGGATGATGAGGCTCATGGATAGCTCTCTGTAGTCCTTTGGCACCAGGTAACCTGCTTCAAAGTACTTCATTCTTTACCTGGCGAGGGTTTAGTAGATCATAGTACTTTATTCGTTGAAACTCTAGATTAATAACCCCGCTCGCGAAAACAACTAAGAGCGAAAATCGTCGACTTGATATAACCAGTTCCCTAACTGCAATAAGCATCCTTGGTACAGTATCTTAGACATTGTAAGACAGGTACTGATTCTAATCTTAATACTATTGGTTTTTGTTAAGTTTCAATTCGTGAGCAGTGGCCATTATAAGTGCGTTTTCACATTACCGATCCCATACATTTAAGCCGCCATCTTTAATTTTTTCCTTTGAAAGCCTTTCGACTTCCGAAATCGGATCGGATAATGTGAAAACTCACTAAGAGTCATAGTAACTATAATTTTTGATGTTTTGTTGAAAAGAAAGCCAAAATATACATACGTAGTTTCACGTCGTTTAGAACTTCTCTCACAACTACGGGTACGGCTGGGTACGTTCTCAGCGTCTCTTTTATTACGGCCTCTAGATATTTGAGGCGGGGCAGATCTTGCGCTGTTGCTGGACGATCACTATCGCCAAAAACTTCTTGTAATCTGAAAAATTAAGTAATACATACATACATATAATCACGCCTGTACCCCATAAAGGGGTAGGCAAAGCAAATGAACTACTCAAGTTTCAGTGCCACTCTTGGCAAAAAGGAGTTGAAAGAAATCGAAATTGTGACATTCATTTAAAAAAATTAAGTCGTTTTTGTTTATTATACCTAATGTTTTTTGCAAATTAAAGTAAAAATTTCAATGTAGGGAACAAATCAGATTATTTTATTAAATATTTTTTGATTTGTTTTTATAAGTAGTAACACTACTATATATAATTTATATAAAAATTTCAAGCTAAATTAAAAACTGCAAGCTTTAAAAATATGTTCCTATTAATTATGTCGAATTGTATAAAACAATCTTGTGTTATTGCTCCTCGAGTTATCCCGGCGTTAACATACTAGTAATATTAGCGCCATTTACGATATGGATCGGATGTTACATTTTTGACACATCAAATTGTACATGAATGTTTTCACGTTTATTATGTTAATAGTAATTCATTCGACGCATCGTTATTGCAAGTTTACTTTGGTTGGATCACTCACTCTTGATACACCTTCTCCTGAACCTCAGGATACCTGGACAGCATCACAGCCGTGTAAGCAGCACCAACAGCAGATGTGTCCGTGCCAGCTAAGACGATTACCAGCACCTAAAATAACTATTCTTGAATACCTACCTCTATAAGGTCCTTCAATATATAAGTTTTCATAACACATGAGATATGAAACTTCGGAGTAGTCATATTAATAAAAGAGAAGAAAAGAGGGCATAAAATACTTCCTTGGCGTACGCCAACCTTTGAACTAATGTGAGAAAGACCGGGCAGCTTAAACTACTTGCTTAAAATGAAGCTGACGAATAAAAAGAGCAAGCTTATGAAAATAAGGCTACGCCAGATCTAACCGGGTAACCGACCCGAGAAATCATTATCCTAAAATATGGGACCGGCAATAAACGCGATGGCCTCACCTCCTCTCGTAGCTCTATGTCTGAGTATCCTTGATGTCCACCTGAAGATTCTAGAAGCATCTCGAGGAATGTACGCATTTCTGACTCTGAAACAAAAGGTAGACGATGAGAATAAGTATCAAGAAAAAGTTAAATCGAAAGAAGCCACATAAAATCGAATCATGGGCTCGAAACTGAAGGACCATATTTGCTTTATAAAACTTACTCATGCCATTCATCCCGTTAGTATCTCTAGTTGATAGTTCCTCCCGCTTCTTTTTGATTAACTGTAAGAGACAGAATGTTTAATTAGAAAGTCATAACTGAAAATAATTAAAAACGTTTTCCAACGTGAAATGAGACCGAAGCGCCTGACAGAAAATACTGACTTTTTCTGTGTTTATGTGTTGCGCTTGTAAGGTTTCTTAATATATAAACATAGGCGTATGTAATTTTACAGTTTTTGACGTTTATATAAAGTTTCTCATGTTTTAGAATACTTTATAACACAAAGTTTTAGATTTTCTCAATGCTCAACAAAAGCTCTTCGCGACTATCATTTTCACAACTACCAATTTTCTCCGGCCAAAAAGCTTTCCAGCCCATGATTAATCCTGCCATATTCGTTTGTGCACGGCTCATTTGGTAACTAAAACAGTCCACCCCAGCTAGAAGAAGTGACACTTTAGTTTCGAAAGGTAAAATCAATGTTGATAAAGAAGAAAAAAATGATAGGTAAAATTCCACACACAGCTTTTAGCCTATCAATTTTTTCTCCTTTATCAACAATGATTTTGATTTTCGAAATTAAAGTAATACTTTTCTCCTACTATAATACCTCATCAACAAACCGATACATGAAATCCTTCTTAGCAACAAATGTTTTATGCCTCGACAATCGCTCATACACGCAATCCAGATACAACCAAGGGCACAAAAGTCGTTCTGACAGCAGATGCAGAGCTGTTTCGAACGCCTCCAAAAACGGATGGTTTGACTGCTGCTGAGAATTCAAGTCCACGCCCAAGCTAGTTTCTGGAAACAAATTAGGCTCAAGTGAGAACAAACACATATATTGAGATATTAAGACAAAACATGCAGTTGAGTCGAAAACGCGAAGTTATGAACTATGGTGATGGCGATAGACCAACTACCGTATCCTGTTAGGTGGACTTCATTTGGAAAATTGCAAGTCACTCTTACTGAGATTTCATTAGCTTAGGGCAATTGGAGCACTAAAGGAGAGTTTTGCCTGAGCAGTGCTGACGCTGACTCATCATCACAGGCCTTTGCGTCATTGTAGACGATTTAAACATTGCTGCTTCGACAACGGGTTTGGTGACCACATTTTTGGCAGAGAAAACTCATACCACCTGCCGCTGACTATTGATATGATAATATGGGCTGACATGATGATAATAAAAATAATAGGTAATCTAAAGAACTTACTACAAATGGCATCAAATGTGTAAGTCGTAATATATTTCCAGAAGGAAAAGTCTCCATTGCCAGCCTCTTTTGCTAATTGCTGGACCATAATCTCGCTCTGCTGAGCGAAAATTGGCACGAAACAGTTTAGATTCTTTATGCTAAAGATTGGGGCGAGTATCTTGCGGCGAGGACGCCAAATGCTGACTGAAATAAAGTAATAGTTATTTGTTTTACAAGGAGGCAAAGTTGTTGTTTAACCTCACATGCCTATATTGCTACCCGAGCAAGCGAAAGATATTAAGCAGCTAGCGAAGCCAGTGGCTCAGAATGTGGAATCTTAATCTTAGGTTAAACATACACTATGTAACATAATTGCCGAAGATAAATCCTACGGCTTATACATTACCTTCTATAGTACCTTTAATTTTCATGGTGTTTATTTTAAAAAAAGGAAGTGGTATTCGTAACCGCTATTCGATACCGGTTATGCTCTTAAATGGATCACCATCATTAATGTTACATCATGTCATATATAACACTAAAGTTTTCACTATCACCAACACGAGGAAAATATGAACTGTAAAACATTAAACCAAATAGAATTCGTCAGTTTCAGGCAATTTTTCTTTACGAATGATTGCGAAAAAAAGTACTATTTTTGTACACGTTAAACTTTCGTGAGACATATTCAAATAATTAAGAAACATGTCGCAACAATAGCGATATAATAACGTGAGTACAACCGTAGATTCATTAATTACTATATTTGTATTGAAAAGAAAAATAAGTCTTAGGAAATAGGTCTTTAAAATTAAACTTACCTGGAGCAACAAAATTTCCATTGCCTACGAGGTTTCTAACGAATTTCATAGTAGTATCATCTTTATCCAGACAAGACTTTAGCACCACTTCTGCGATAGCAGGATCGGCAATTACTGTAAAATAAACAAAGATATAAGGGACGTAAAATATAAGGTACGTCTGGCAGCCATGTTTAATAAGTTATTACATTTTAAAAAACCGGCCAAGAGCGTGTCGGGCCACGCTCAGTGTAGGGTTCCGTAGTTTTCCGTATTTTTCTCAAAAACTACTGAATCTATCAAGTTCAAAACAATTTTCCTAGAAAGTCTTTATAAAGTTCTACTTTTGTGATTTTTTTCATATTTTTTAAACAATGGTTCAAAAGTTAGAGGGGGGGGACGCACTTTTTTTTCCTTTAGGAGCGATTATTTCCGAAAATATAAATATTATCAAAAAACGATGTTAGCAAACCCTTATTCATTTTTAAATACCTATCCAACAATATATCACACGTTAGGGTTGGAATGAAAAAAAATTTCAGCCCCCACTTTACATGTAGGGGGAGTACCCTAATAAAATATTTTTTTCCATTTTTTATTTTTGCACTTTGTCGGCGTGATTCATATACATATTGGTAACAAATTTCAGCTTTCTAGTGCTAACGGTTACTGAGATTATCCGCGGACGGACGGACGGACGGACGGACGGACGGACGGACGGACAGACAGACATGGCGAAACTATAAGGGTTCCTTGTTGACTACGGAACCCTAAAAATGGAGTGATATGGGAGCGAGAAGGAACAGAGAAACAAAAACGGGCGCAAGCATTTTGAACTCGATGTAATAGTACCGAGGTACGCGCCAGCATACCAACACTGGATTCCGATGTTCAAATTGCGTTTAGAAACTTTTAACTATCAAAAATACATTTTATTATCATAAGATATCGGTGATAACTGATAATCAAACCTACAGAATCCAGAATTTTCAATGAGCATCAGAAATATCGACATCGTTTTTATCGGTATCAATCCCCAGAACTTGCCCTGACTGTTCCTAGAACATGTCATATTTAAGTACTGTAAACTTTGGCGCCGAATACAATTTCGTACCTTTTGGCGTTGAGACCCTTGGCCCGTGGGGTCCGAACGCCTTAAATTTATTTAAGGAACTATCCAAAAAACTGTCAGAGGTCAGCGGTGACCGTAGGGCTGGCAGCTTCCTCGCCCAAAGAATAAGCCTAGCGATTCAGCGAGGAAATGCTGCCAGTGTCTACGGCACCATGCCTAAGGAGTTCCCCTAGTTTTTAATATTTTTAGTTTAGTTAGGTATTTATTTTTAGATTAAGGTTTAAATTATGATTAGTATTATTGTTTTTATTTATAATTTTGTACCCAATAAATGAATTATTAGTACTGTAAAATAAAAAATGATATTTTTATGTTGCACTAGCTTTTGCCCGCAGCTTCGCTCGCGTTAGAAAGAGACAAAAAGTAGTCTATATCACTCTCCATCCCTTCAGCTATCTTCACTTAAACATCACGAATTCACGACAGTTTGTCGCTCCGTTTTGCCGCGTGAAGGACGGACAAACAAACAGCAACACACACTTTCCCATTTATTAGTATGGATTAACGACATAATTATTAAAATCATAAGCATTAATTTATGTTCCTTGTGGTGAAATGCTAAGAATTCCATCAACATCTTTCCTCCCATTAGTGTTATAGAAGTCGTTTGTGGGATTTGGGTTCAATGTGGGCCATGGGGGAGAAACCCGGCACTGCATTATCAAAATTTCATTATCTTTCAACATTGCTAAAAATGGTACTGAATTCGTAGAATTCCATGTGCATTACATACCCTTGTTTGTAAATAACTGTAGGTGCTTTACATCTTTAATTATGTACAGGTGCGTTCAAAATTGCATGGACACGAAACTAAACTTACCAACATACAATTTATTCAGCATCCATACTGACGTCATACCACCATGTTTCACCGCTATTTTACCCAGTTTTTGAAGTAATTTCATTCGATCTGGAAAAAACATAAAATAATATTTTATTATCAGCTATCACATATTATGTAACTCATAAATTATACATATGTATACACCATGTTTTTTTTTTGTTTTCCGTTAAATTCGACACGTCGTTAGGTAAATTATTAGGAACCAACCTGTATATCACTTTTAGTTAAATTCGGAAAAAAAAATCATAATTTTCATTCATAATAATTGAATTTATTAGTGTGGCAGACCCTTAAAAATAACATTCAAGTTAGTGTCAAGTGATTGACGGCACATGTCAAAACAAATAACATTAGGAATTGGTAAAGGCTGTGCACACATGTTCAGCAATTATCTTTATTTTTTTAATAACTCGATAACCGCAAGAGTTAAGACGCTAGTTTCTTAGAGAAATTTGATGTAATGAATCTTCCCTTAAAGTGAACGGAATTCAATAAAAACAGGGCGTATATATTATGTAGTAGCTTAGACCATACAACAATTGCAGGCCTATAATGATGCTTGCAATTTTATCACTTAGATACCTGCAATTTTATCTTTTCAAATATATTGTGTGATGAGCGCAGATAGTTGTTTCTAGGTTATGGATGTTTTTTCTGTATATCAAGTATTTGTATATAATATATATCGTTGTCTGAGTACTCACAACACAAGCATTCTTGAGCTTACTGTGGGACAGTCCATCTGTGTAAGAACGTCGATGAATGTCTTAACTAAACGCAGTATGCAAAGTAAAAAAAAAAATACCTATATTTGTGTAATTTTCCAGAAAAACGTTCCACTTTCATTGTGTAATTTACCTTCATCATTGCCAGCGAACAAGTGCGCCTGTCCAATCAGAGGTAATCCCGGCAGGCCACAAAAAGGCACTTCCTTACACACCCTGTGTATCCTGCGCCGTTTCCACCTTGTATACAAGGCCCAGAGGCCCGTAGCCACCAGCACTAGTAACCGCAACATTTCACGTCTGACAAGGCCTAACGCTGAAATAACTATGAAAGATACCTTCATAGAATAATATTTTATCAACAGATAGATGAGGCAGGATAAAACAGGTATTTTATTTTTTAATATTGGCCTTGTTGAAAAAGTTTTTTTTCAGTACAGATGGTGTTTTTTTACGCACTAGTGCGAGAAGTGGTTCATTATATGCTAGGTCGAAACTTTAGAGGCTCATCTGTACTGAAAAACGTCGTACGATACACGTGCGAAAAGGAACTTCCTTTTTTACGCACTTGTATCGTAATGTACTATTGGGTTGGTAAGAAAGTAATGAGCGATCGATTGAATTCCACATAAAATTTCTGAGAGAGTTCTAGAATCTTCTATGGTCGAAAGTATATAAAGGGCGAGTCGCACAGTTTCTCGTCAGTCATTCACATGCTGTCGCCGAGCTAATATAAGGAAGAAAATGGACGAATTAAAAGTGCATGTAAGGCATTGCTTACTATATGAATTTCAGTCTGGCCATTCAGCCGCCGAAGCAGTGCGTAATATATGTCAGCGTGTTGCTCCTGAACTTGTGTCTGAGGCCACGGCGAAACGATGGTTTCGTAGTGGCGACTTTTCATTATCAGATCAACCTAAGTCTGGTCGACCGGTGAAGATTGATGTAGCCAAATTAAAAACCTTAATTGAAGGAGATCCGAGGCTAACGAGTCGTACTCTTGCTACCGAGTTAGGCTGCTCTCATGTCACCATAGAAACACATTTACACGAGTTGGGAAAAAACTACAAATACAGTGTTTGGATACCGCACGAAGTTGATAGACATCAACTAAACCGCCGTGCCGATATCTGCATACAACTTCTGTCTTTTCGCCGCACATTCAACTGGTTGGACCATCTTATCACTGGAGATGAAAAATGGGTCTTATATATAAATCACACACGCAAACGTCAGTGGCTAGCTCCAAACGAAAAAGGAATAGAGGCACCAAAAACAGAGCCTCACCCGAAAAAAGTTATGCTGTCCGTTTGGTGGGATATTCATGGTATTATTCACTGGGAACTCCTACCAAGTGGAATGACTGTTATCGCATCAGTATACTGTAATCAGCTTGAAAATTTAAACCAAAAAATCTGTCAGAATCGTCCACAGCATGCTAAAGTTTTTTTCTTACACGACAATGCTCGCCCACACATTGCAAAAGTGACTCGGCTAAAGCTATTGGAGCTAGGTTGGAAAGTGATACCTCATCCACCGTACTCTCCAGACTTGGTACCTACGGATTACGCATTGTTCAGATCGCTAAGCAATGCCTTGAATGAAAAAAAGTTCGATGATCAAGCCCATCTACGACAGTACATAGCTGAGTTTTTTGAATCTAAACCTAAGAACTTCTTCGCCGATGCTATTCATTCTTTACCAGAACGATGGAGACAAGTAGTAGATAACGAAGGCCGTTATATTTTTGATAAATGATTAAAATAATAAATTAAATAAAAATTACAATATTGGTTATGATTCCCTCATTACTTTCTTACCAACCCAATATTTCAGTACAGATGGGGGTTTGCATACCCTGAAAACATTTTGTAGCAGTAGCACGTTATAGCTGTTAAAGTTCTGTAATACATTGCTACCAACTTAACAAACCACTCACTTCATCGTAGAAAATTAAAATATTGTATGAAATACATTGTTGCCAACCTTAGAATGTCAGATAAAGCCTGGCATTCGCAGAGTCTCGTTCGTTTCCTGCTGCGTTCATTGGCGACGCATCGAATCGCATTCAAATGTATGAGAACTCGATTCGACGCGGCTCAATTCGTCTTAGTAGCCAGGCTTCAGAGAACCATACCATAGACAGTTTTATTTTCATGTTTGCACTCAAACTGCATATTCAAAATGGTAGGTGGTCCACTAGATAACTAAGATGAATGAAAGTACTTAGGTATTTGTTGAATTTATAATTTTCTTTCAAAGTAAGTGCTTGGTCGTAGAAAAAGTATTGTATGCAACGGTGTTTAACTGAGTCAAAAAATGCTCGTGGCGTCTTTATTAACAATTTTCGGCTTCGCCTCAAATTGTTACTCAAGCCACTCACCTTTTTTGACCTCTTTTAACCACCAGTTGCATAAAATACTATAAATAAATCTCTACAGTTCGTGGTCAGAAATGTCAACGTTTTTAACATTTTTATGTGTAAACACACCTCTCTTTTTGTTCAGTGGTAACAGAGTGGCAAGTTATTCTAAAGATATCAAACGTTATTCTTGTGTGTAATACCATAAATTAAATATAACAAGATCATACCATCCCATACATTAAAATGCGATCGCCTACGAACGCGCTTACACTACACCACACATAGATGGCGCCACAAAAAATGCCTTGTTGCCACCGATTATTTGTAGATTGGCATTAAGTGTCAATTCCGAGCCGTAAATCTATGTCAAAAGTGACACTTAACGCCATCTTAACGCCTTTCTTATGTGAAACTTATCGAACAAATGTTGGTTGTCACAGTTTAATACCTAGAATTTGTAGAGAGCATAACATATTGTACAAACAAAATAATACTGACATGTTGAAAATGACACATAATCAGTTAAAAACATATTTACATACACTTAAGGCTAAACCGTAAGGCGTAACATACATATATATACGTAAAATACATATTACAACTTTTTGAAATTAATTACATACTTATATAACTATTTCTACCTCCTTGCTAACTAGATTACTCATAGTATCAGTATTTAAAGTTGTACCTACCTACTTAGTTAATTTAGATGTACACTTCCATTTCAACTTGGTTCCTACTTAGGATTAAGAAAAATTTTGAAACATGCATGCCGTGTTTGCCTGTAATTGGGTGAATACTCGAGCAAGTTTATCTTAAAGTAATTTTAATGTATAAGTATCTTTGTATTACACCTGTTGGCAAACCTAAATAAATAAATAAATAAATCTACAAGTATAATCGAAAGCTACAAGACATTTTTTTTGTGGCGCCATCTATGTGTGGTGGAGTGTAAGCGCGGTCTTAGGCGGTCGCATTTTAATGTATGGGATGGTATGATCTTGTTATATTTAATCTATGGTAATACTTACACATTAAATTTGGCGTAAAACGTACAAAGAAACTCAAGGCTGGTAACGAAATCACGAACGAAAACAGGTATACTTATATCATTACTCAATGAGTAAAGTAATTAGACATAACGATACGTTATATGTACATGTAATTATTATGTCGATGTTTTGTTCTTCATTGGTTTTGACCTCATATTTAAAACTGTTCAATACTGCTTATTTTTAAATCAAAGGAAAAATAGTAAATTCACACCTCCGGCAGGACTCGAACCTGCGACCTTTGGCCATGCCGGAGCCATCGCGCTTGCAACTGATTTCCTTTAATTTAAAAATATGTAATATCGCTCGCAGACGTTTCTGCATGATAAAAAATAAAATAAAAAACAAATTTTGTTCAATAGAGTTTGGATTTTTTTTTAATTTTTCGCAGTTATTTAGATTAAAGCGTAGATTAACTACGAGTATTAGGGTGTTTCATATTTGTATGAGAAAAATAAAATTGTGATATTTTTTCTGATTTCGCTCGGCTTTCGGTTCTAGCTTATCTTAAACGCCTATATACCAAATTTCAAGCGATTTGGACGTTGTTTAGAGGTCGCACACATGAACAGTTTGAAAAAAAGTTGCTAAAAAGTAATGTTACTCAATTTTCTTTTTAAATAAAACAATAGAGTAGTTGTAACTTATTTGAAAGTAAAAGTAAACTTAAAATACAACAGTTGTAACATCCATTCTTCATAAAATAAGTCATCATCATCATTTAGCTTACATGTGTAAGCCGCAACCTTATCTTTTGTTCGCAAGTAGTAACGCATTTTCTGTGATGTTCGACGACTTTCAGCGAGAACCGTTTTGCTCTTCATCTTTGACTGGAGCGTTAATTTTTATTATTAAATATATAGGTATACTTACTCTTCTTTGCGGTATGATAGACTATTGTTAGACTATCGACCAAGTCTGGTGTTAGGGCTACAATAATCGCTAACATCCTGAACATTAAATAGTTCTAAGACAAAAATCAAAAATGTAAGTAGGGTCTATATCCCGGTCAATATACTTAAGTCAAAGAACGATCTTGTTTTCTTCTTTGTCGTCACACTCTTGGCAGAGTGGTCGTGGTCGTCACATCAGGGGTGGTAGCAAGCTTAACAATGCATCGACATTCCTTACGCATTCGTAGAGTGGGCCACTAAGTGCAGCCTTGACTTGGCTGGTCCATCGCATCTGAACCTTGTCCAGGATACTCTTAGCTTTCTTCTGCAGCACCACATTTCTAGGAAATCTATCTTCTTTTCCCTTGAAGTCCACGTCTCAGCACCGTAAAGAAATATGGGAAAATTGGGAGATACTAATGCCCTGACAAGTCGCATTTTAGTGGCATTTGTGATGAAGATTCTCCATATTTTGCCGAGCCGGTCCATGGCGGACCTGGTGATAGCCAATGTACCGCTTGATATCATCCACCTATCCTGTTATCAGTGCCCCGAGAGGGCCGAGAGACCACTGCTTCATGCCAAAAACAGGACAAAAAACCAAAAAAACTTGTTCCTTAGAAGGAAGTCGAGCGTCCAAAAAAATACCATAAGAAACCTTGCCTAGAAACTAAATGCCACGTCAACTAGTAATTTTTTTAAAAGAACTTGCTTCAATATAAAAACTTTTCATTAAAATCACTTTTATACCACCTACTACAAAAAGTTACATAAATTTTGTTTCTAGCCTTTCCTGCGCCCATACTAACTTCTTCAGACAAAAGTTGCCACAGTGTGCGACCTCTAAATATTGTCCGATTTCCCTGATTTTTGGTATATGGGCTCTGTATAGGTGTAGAAACAAGAAGAAAAGCGAAGTCAAAGATAAATCAAAATTTTGGAAAAATGAAACACCCTAACGAGTATACACGGTGAAATAAAAACCGGCCAAGAGCGTGTCGGGCCACGCTCAGTGTAGGGTTCCGTAGTTTTGCGTATTTTTCTCAAAAACTACTGAACCTATCAAGTTCAAAACAATTTTCCTAGAAAGTATTTATAAAGTTCTACTTTTGTGATTTTTTTCATATTTTTTAAACATATGGTTCAAAAGTTAGAGGGGGGGGACGCACTTTTTTTTCCTTTAGGAGCGATTATTTCCGAAAATATTAATATTATCAAAAAACGATCTTAGTAAACCTTTATTCATTTTTAAATACCTATCCAACAATATATCAAACGTTGGGGTTGGAATGAAAAAAAATATCAGCCCCCACTTTGCATGTAGGGGGTACCCTAATAAAACATTTTTTTCCAATTTTTATTTTTGCACTTTGTTGGCGTGATTGATATACATATTTTTTTTTTTTTTTTTTTTTTTTTTTTTTTTTTTTTTTTTTTTTTTTTTTTTTTTTTTTTTTAATAATAATAAATATTATAGGACATTCTTACACAGATTGACTGAGGCCCACGGTAAGCTCAAGAAGGCTTGTGTTGTGGGTACTCAGACAACGATATATTTAATATATAAATAATTATATACATAGAAAACATCCATGACTCAGGAACAAATATCTGTGCTCATCACACAAATAAATGCCCTTACCGGGATTCGAACCCAGGACCGCGGCGCAGCAGGCAGGGTCACTACCGACTGCGCCAGACCGGTCGTCAATTCGGTATTGGTACCAAATTTCAGCTTTCTAGTGCTTACAGTTACTGAGATTATCCGCGGACGGACGGACGGACGGACGGACGGACGGACGGACGGACGGACGGACGGACAGACAGACAGACATGGCGAAACTATAAGGGTTCCTAGTTGACTACGGAACCCTAAAAAGGACCATTCAAACTTTGCATTAGTGACTTTTGAGGTCATAATGAACAAGATGTATTACGGGACCAATGTAGAAATCGCAAAAAAAAAATGTTGACAGTGTCATACATTTCGACGGTCATGATACCGCTCATTTATAAGGAACAGCCAATTTTTTTTCGCGATTACAGCATTAGTCCCATACTAAAAGTTGTTCATTATGACTCCAAAAGTCACTATGCAAAGTTTGAAAGGTCCTTTTTAGGGTTCCGTAGTCAACTAGGAACCCTTATAGTTTCGCCACGTCTGTCTGTCCGTCCGTCCGTCCGCGGATAATCTCAGTAACCGTTAGCACTAGAAAATTGAAATTTGGTACGAATATGTATATCAATCACGCCAACAAAGTGCAAAAATAAAAAATGGAAAAAAATGTTTTATAATGGTAATTAATGGCCCTACATGTAAAGTGGGGGCTGATATTTTTTTTCATTCCAACCCCAACGTGTGATATATTGTTGGATAGGTATTTAAAAATGAATAAGGGTTTACTAAGATCGTTTTTTGATAATATTACTATTTTCGGAATTAATCGTCCCCCCCCCCCCTCTAACTTTTGAACCATATGTTTAAAAAATATGAAAAAATCACAAAAGTAGAACTTTATAAAGACTTTCTAGGAAAATTGTTTTGAACTTGATAGGTTCAGTAGTTTTTGAGAAAAATACGGAAAACTACGGAACCCTACATTGAGCGTGGCCCGACACGCTCTTGGCCGGTTTTATTTCATCATCCTCCTTGCGATATCCGGGCATTTGCCACGACTCATGGAAGCCTGGGGACCACCTTGACAACTAATCCTAAGATCTAGGTAGGCACTAGTTTTTACGACAGCGACTGCCATCTGACTTTTCAACTCGAATGGTAAACTAGACCTTATTTGAATTAGTCCGGTTTCCTCATGATGTTTTCCTTCGCCGAAAAGCGACTGGCAAATATCAAATGACATTTCGCACATAAATTCCGAAAAACTCATTGGCGCGAGCCCAAGGCCCTTTTTTTATTTCACCCTATTTCAACTAAAGTGAATCTTACAATGATTTCTGCCGCTATTAACAACATTTATGCCTATATTCCCAAAATGGGTAGGTGGAACACATGAAACTACTCAAGGTTCTGTTCCATTTTAAGCAATGAGACGGTTGAACGAAAACGACATTGTGATACATCATAACCCACAGTCGACTTCTACAAGACCCATGGGTGGAAAGGGGGATGTTGAATTGTTTACGATGGGTAACCATACATCAAATAGGTAATCAGTAAATTTTTGAGAAAATATAATTTTTTTTTCACAAAAATATATTTATTCATGTAGGCCTAATTACAAGCTCTTATGAATAGTTCATTACATAATTATATATTATGATCTTAATCTAACCTAATTATCAGAACAATTTATTGTTGTAATTATTGTTCATAACATATATTTGATTGGCATATAAAACGTAGATAATTATATTTACGCCTGTTATGTTTATTATGGCAATATGTAGGTAATAGATGATTGTTAAGGTAGAGCGGCCAGAGGGCCTCGGAAAAAGTTGATGTGACTGGAGAGTATACTGCTGACAAGTGGTATCGATGTGATCGGTAGACTTTACTTTCGCCAACAAACGGTCTCACAGTTTGGCGAAAATTTAATTTAAGGTACTATGTAACTTTGTTTTTTTCTTTAAATAAATTAAAAAAAAAATTAAAAAAAAAACTTAGTACGAAATAAAGACTTGTCACTTTCTCAGACTGTGGGGGGTGGGGGGGTTAACTATGACGTCACAAAGATCGTGGTCCCGGGTTTCAATTTGACTAGAACCCCTTATCCGAATTTGTCAAATGAGGTGTCACTTGAAAGCTTATATAGTGCCCTTTAAGATTTGGTATTACGTTACAAGTATAGTTTTGTAGTTATTTTTTTATTAATAATAATGCAAAAATATTTTTTTTACTGCCCGTTTTACTTTTTTTTAGATAAAAAAATATGTTATATAAATAATTTAGCCACATTAATAAGCTATCCGTTACTTTTTAAATTTCTTCGATTTGCCGCGAGATGATAGACTAATCCGTCCTTATGTTATTAATACAACTAGAAGAACTTGAAGAACTTGTTGGTGGCGACTTGCAGGACGTGTTTTTGAATTGTAGGTGTGTGTGTTTTTTTTTAAGTATTAAGGTTTAGTTTATTGACGATATACATTTATATCTATCTATATCTTATTATATATTAGTCCGGCTTTTGTACTATGTTTTTCTTTCTTTGTGTACAATAAAGATTAAATAAATAAATAAATACTAATACTAAGCATAAGAAGATGTGTGATCCTGATCTATCTCGCGGCGACATACTCTCGCGGAAATCATGTGCTAAGCCCACTGTTCTCGCTTATTTACAGCTCGCACTTTCATTCTACATACTAATCTTTCTTTAATTCGTCATCTTTCTTGCTTATCGTGGGTGGGACTAACCTGGGGTTAACCGTATATACAGTAGAACCTCGAGTAGAACGTAAATCTGTGCAAGTGGCCCTAAGTTATGTTGACAAAGGGGGACAATGTCCCCGAAACAGGCGACAAGCGTACATCATTTTGCTCCCTGGAATCCCTGGATACCTGTTACCTATAGACATTATTGGAAATATTTTAACTCGATTACTTATATTTTAGTCATAGCTATGTCTCACGAAGGTCTTCTTAAAACTAATGAAAATTTTAAAAAGAGAAATTCTAAAAGAACAACAACGTAATATATTAAATTCGAATGTTTTATTTTTTATTTTTGAAACATTAAAACAAAAATATATTAGAAGAATAATAATACAAGAAACAATTGTATTAAGTAATGTTATTTTACATCAACCATTTCCATACAGGCCAATTTTAAGGCCCAAAAATAAAATACACCCTGTTTATACATATTTGCAATTGCACATGCATATGTACCTACATTGAGGGAATAGTTGACACCGCTGTGTGAGTAGCCGAATGCACAAACGCTCACGAAACGCTCACGATAATATTTTATTTTTATTTTTTATTTTCTTTATTGGAGAAACAACAGAAGTAAGCACAAACAAAATTACATTAGATACGATATACACTGTTCAAGAGATGTGCACCTACCTCCTAAGACGCTCTCACTGAGAACTCTTCAAAATATAGATAAGACACTTATATTACTACAGTAAATTAAGCTTAACGCACTTAACGGCTAAGTAATGATGGAACTAATGACGTATCTCTATTCCTACAGCTTGTATATAAACACAATAAAGTGATTAATACTACTAATACTAATTAAATTGTACAACTAAAGTATCAAGTTGTCTGTGCCAAAGTATCAAGGACTTGTTTCTGGAAACTTGTTCTACTTGTATTGAAAATGTCTTATATGTTCTACTTGTATTGAAAATATCTCTTTCGTAGCTATCTATCTCTATCGCTCTTGCGTATTGGCGCAACAGAGCCAGACTACAATTCTGAGGCGTTTCGGTGGCGTTTCGCGTCGCAGAAATGCCATTCAGCTACGCCCCCTGGCCCTCTGGAAAAAGGTACCTTACGTCGATTGGCGCTTACGTTCTTATTAATGATGATGCTTCGATAATAGTCATAACGTACCGTTTACCATGGAATGACACCGTGTTTATATGTATTGAATATACACTCCCGTGGGGCGTCACATATGTGCGTATATTCTACATACGAGAATCAGATTAATTTATATAAATATCCTCCTTAGGATTTGATAAAGTATTTTTGTACCTAGTGTATGTAAACCAGGGACAAAAATGCTTTAGCCTGAAAGTATTTTTATACCTGGTTTATATAATCCAGGTACAAAAATACTTTAGCAAATCCTAAAGAAGATTTCATATTAATATAAATTAATCTGATTCTCATATTATAATATAGAATGTACACACACATATGTTATACATTTTATGTGATGCTTCACGAAATATGTATTTATATACATATACACCTATGTCGTTCCACGGTAAACTATTATTGAAGCATAATGATGCTTCAACAATAGCTTAATGAATAAGTACTTTACTTTAGCGGATCCATCCAAGAACTTTAAACATTAATATTTATATTTAATATCCCTATCCCTTTCTCTTCAAATGTGAAAAGGCAGGCAAGGCTTAATCTTCTTTAGGGTTAATTCTCACAGCTGCATCCACTTCTTCTTTAGTCTGGTCCTTGTCACCCCATCCCCAAATATGGTGCGAGCCATCTCCAGTACGAATTACGCGCTTCCGAATGACGTCATCAGAGATAGTTTTTAAGTCATAAGCCCAGCCGATTTTCGCAAAGAAATTTATGAACGCTGTAGATAATAAGAATGTGCCTTCGCCAACTTCTGCCGCCTTATAGTCCCAAGGAAAAGCGTGGTGGTAGTTGTGGTAGTTTTCTCCAAGTGTAAACGGATCGAGAATTTTAAGTTCCGTTGCCATCATGTTTTTGTCGTAGGGCTTATATCCCCATTTATGGAGAGCTGAGTTGACTAAAGCCGTTACATTAAAGCAGCAGACGTGGTGAAGTAACACGGGCACGAAGAAGGCGTTTATCCAGGTCTCGTTCCAGAAGTAAACCGGGATGACAGTGGGGAGGATGAAGCAAATAACCGTCACTAGGGCTACGTAATATCTGGAACAAGTTTTCAGACACATAGTTGAAAGATATGATTCAGAAAGTAGGTTAGGTTAGAATTGTGACCCCTGGAAAATGAAACTGCTTTAGGTTAGGTTAGGTTAGAACTGTAACCCCTGAAAATGAAAATGCTATCAGAAAGTAGGTTAGGTCAGGTTAGAACTGACTCCTGGAAAATGAAACTGCTATCAGAAAGTAAGTTCAGGTTAGAACTGTGACCCCCTGGAAAATGAAACTGCTTGAAAAGTAGGTTAGGTTAGAACTGTGACCCCTGGAAAATGACCCCTGCTATCAGAAAGTAAGTTAGGTAATAATATGGGCAACAATTAATATGGCAATAATTGCTTATGGCGTTTGAATATTATATTAAACCATATTATTGCACTTAATAATATGGCTAACAAATAGTATGGCATTGTATGGGCAAATGAAATTCAGGCAAGTTAGATTCGGGCATATGAATATTATGTTAAATGACTATCGGGCAAACAATAGACAACCATATAAAAATCAAAAGCGACAGTACATTTTGCTAAGCTACTTGAACTAAACAGTATTCATGAAATAAATTGAAACGAATGATATTATGAAACTTATGAATCACGACAGATAGTTGATTTTATCCAGACGCAGGCGTTAGTGCTATGAATCGTCGTTGCAAGAAAAAAACTATTTTTCTCAAACATGCAATGAAATATTGTCTTTACGTTCCTTAAAATGGGCTGGGAAGTTTCGCTTTTTGGGCGCAACAACTCGAGAGGACTGTAAAGGGATTTCATATTATTTTTCAGGCCTAGGCCTGCAAAGTAACTTTTTTTTATAAAATATTGTCCTTTAGAGCATTTTTTTTTTTATTTCATTGTATGTTTGAGAAAAGCACTATACATGCCTCGGCGTGAAAACGGATTCCCGGCCTCGTATCCCTACCCGGCCTCGCTCGCACGCTCGCTCGGCCGTATATACCCACTTGGCCGGAAATCCTCATTTTCCCGGCCTCTGATGTAATGTACTATTTCTCAAACATGCAATGAAATATTGTCTTTACGTTCCTTAAAATGGGCTGGGAAGTATCGCTTTTTGGGCGCAACAACTCGAGAGGACTGTAAAGGGATTTCATATTATTTTTTAGGCCTAGGCCTGCAAAGTAACTTTTTTTTATAAAATATTGTCCTTTAGAGCATTTTTTTTTATTTCATTGTATGTTTGAGAAAAGCACTATACATGCCTCGGCGTGAAAACGGATTCCCGGCCTCGTATCCTTATCCGGCCTCGCTCGCACGCTCACTCGGCCGTATATACCCACTTGGCCGGAAATCCTCATTTTCCCGGCCTCTGATGTAATGTACTATAACTTCGATCGTGTTGTTTTCATTTGCTTGTTTTTTTTTAGAACACATACTAAAATTATGTACTTATAACAGTTTGCCTGCAGGTGAAAGTCTCTATATTACTTATTCTAGAGGTAATATTGCAGGACTTTATTTATACCACATGAAACAGTTTTACAAAGACACATTTTTTAAAATAGGAGTCTTTCTTTAAAATAATGCTACCAAGTAGATAGCTCTTTTCGGACAATTATGACCAGAGACAAATGTTATATTGATAAGGAACTTGTTTGTTTTTGAGTAGTTTAGGAAATAGCACTACTAGTATCGTGCTCCGAGTAAAGGAAACAATGGTGTTAAGAATCACTGAAAAAGACCCGGCTGTTACACAAATCTATATTTCACTCGTACAATGCATAGGTACAAGGACTAGCTTCAGAAAAGTTTATATGATATTTCAGTTTTGAAGGGGAATGCGCAATTAAAAATTTTCAGTGGCGTAGCGGCAATACAACTCGATTCCCAGTGAACGGGTTCCCTAAAAATCTCTAGTATCTGTAGAAGTCCATACAAAACAGATTCCGATAACCCATCCGGCTTTGCCAACGAAAATTTTCACGCCCCGCCACTGGCACTTATAATAGAATATTAACTACCAACAGCGTTTTGCATTTTTCTGATGAATCTTACCTGGAGGGAACAAGTTTGGAAGAGCATAAGAATGACTTCGAGAGGCCATTTTGCCTTGTACGCCTTGTGGCTCCAGAGTCTGTGCGCTCCCGCTGCTACGCCCATAACTGAACACATGTACAAGAAGAAGGCTGTGGAGAAAATACGAGTATAAATATAGGTTATATAGGTATGATAAATATAAACTGAATTTAAAAATATAAACTAATTTATGAAACTATTTTGTATTATCAGTTAAAAACTTCTTGAACAAGTAATAGGTATGCATATAGGTACTTCTGGACAGGCTTTACCTATCTAATACATCCTGAATGTCCTCTATATGTGTATTTTGTGTTGAGGAGCGAAATATTAGGGACCTACATATCCAGTTTTGATCAGATCAACATTTGCCAAAATTACATTTTGCAGAAGCACAGCCTTGTCGGGAAATGGAATTATTTATTCCTTTATTCCTATCAAGGTCTACTTTCCCTTTGATAGAGGGCGCTTATAATTGTTAACGCCATTGATCAAATTATTTGTATACAAAAATTTAATATGTGTTTTTAACTGTTTTCATATGTCAAGTACTTAAATTAGATCGTATCATGTAAATGAAATTTAAAAATTGGCTTTATCCGAATTCATTAAATATCGAATCTATCTATCTATCGACTTTTGCTGGAATCTGTACTTGTTTCTTGAAAGTATGAATTTATTCATTGATAAACTCATCATGTACTTTTGCAGGTGACCTTACACTGACTTTGTGATCGCGCGTGACACAACGAGTATTGTGAGTATTGTGCCTTAGAGAAAGTATAATATTAAAATCTTACAGAATACATTCGTTTGCCATTTCGTCGACACCAGCGCCAGGTAGCCTCCATACACCCCGGCTGTATAGAGCATCGCAGTGTAAAAGAGAATATGCTTCACATATCGGAAGTCCCACTTTTCATCCCCGGCTTGCTGGATCGGTGGATGCGCCAGGGCCACGTCCTCCGTCTCCGCATCTCCTTCGAATAGCACACCATTCGCATCCATCGCTTGGGGGGCCATTTTTCAGGTCATAAACTTATCTTTAACAAGAAAAAAATGTACATCGTTAGGCACTGGTCCCACCGCGAGCTAGTAAGCTATGAGCTATCGGCTATAAAAACGAACAAAAGATAAGCACCCCCGTGCAAATAAAAGAGACACGGCGATTTTGATAGCTCACCGCTGGGCGAGTAGCTATAAACATCGCCGTGTCTCTTTTATTTGTACGGGAGTGCTTATCTTGTGTTCGTTTTTATAGCCGATAGCTCATAGCTTACTAGCTCGTGGTGGGACCAGTGCCTTAGAGCGGTTTTGCACTACGTCCTATCCGAATCCGTGAAAATAAGATCCGTCATAGCCGTAGAACTATTTGTATGGTACTTTTAGGCACTGGTCCCACCGCGAGCTAGTAAACTATGAGCTATCGGCTATAAAAACGAACAAAAGATAATCACTCCCGTGTAAATAAAAGAGACACGGCGATGTTTATAGCTACTCGCCCAGCGGTGAACTATCAATATCTCTCTGCCGTGTCTAATATTCATTCATTTATAAATTCGCTATTTATTATCTACTATTAGTAACATATTCAAAAGCATTGTCTTTGGTTGGCACGATAATTAATTACTCGTGAAACAAAACTTTATATTGCGTATGATGATTTTCCAATACGATCGACATTCCCGACGTTTCGAACATTTTACAGCGTTTGTGGTCAACGATTGACTGAAGAAAAACTACAATGTACAGAAACTACTCACATACCTACAGTGAAATATTAATGAACCATAATAATATCGATACTAAGGCTAGTTTACATACCGAATTAATAAAGCTACACGAACACGAACGATATACATCATCCGCGTTTCTATGATTTTACTTCATGATATTAAAAAACCGGCCAAGTGCGAGTCGGACTCGCCCACTGAGGGTTCCGTACAAACTTTCATTAGTTAAAATAATGATAGTTATACAACTCTAAAGACTTGACTTGAAGTATAGGTACCAACGAGCATGATTGCGTATAACGCCATTTCTCGGTGAATTACCTAACTTATTTGCGGGACCTGCATAGTATGTTGGATTTTCAGGGATAATTCTTTATATTCAGAATCAGAATCAGAATCAGAATCAGTCATTTATTTGCTAAAACATGGTACAAAAGGTCATGCATATTCAATTTATACAGCTACATGTTTTGTCACACAGACATGCCAATATTTATAAAATGTTGTGTGCATCGCATGCATACTTATATTACTTACTTATCAGCTACTTTATTAAATTATTATTATACATCATTAAGATACTCTTTAATATTGTGAACTGATTTTTATTTATTTTCTTTTAAAGAAGATGTTTGACGTAAAGTTGAAAATTAAAATATACGCTTTTATTTTTCCTGTAATATTTAGCTTAAAACTGATGTTTTATATTTAAAAAAAAAACATGATTTTTCGTTGATAAACTTCGGAGATAAGAGGGGAATGGTATTTTTTTTACATTTTTCTAAATTTTTTTTTTCGTAAAATAAAAAATATAATAAACAGTTTTGCTGTGTACAGTGGGAGCTCCATCTAACGATACCTCACGTGCCCCCTTTAATTTTTGCCATGTTCGATAATTGATATTAATAAATTTAAAAAATAATACTTTAATTTTGTAAAGGTTCACAATTTTTATAACTATTCCAAATTTCATATCGATAGCATAAGGAGTTTTAGAGATATTTAGTTGTGATAGTCGGACAGACATACAGACGGACAGAGCGGCGCCATAAGGGTTCCTTTTGTACCTTAAAAATACCATAATTTGAAACAGAGCCTCTACAGTTTCAGTCAGTGTCAGTACAAAACGTACTAACAGTGTCTGAACTAGCATTACAATACAAATACGAAGCTTTCCGGGAAACTACGATGGAAAACCCTTTAGCAACTACATCTGTAGGAGGCTCTGTTCCAAATTTTAAATCGAGCTTTTAATTATCAATATGTCGTTGTTCAGCGGTGTAACAAATGGACGAATGGTCGGACGTGACGGACTAAGACGGGTGCGTTTCGTATCGTACTCTACCACCACAAAATTTACATTTTCAAAAAAACCCCGACCTAGTGGACCAATTTTCATCAAATATGGTTAAGAGAACACTCCTGACTAATTCAGCGTTTAAATGAAAAAACTAAATCTAAATCGGTTCATCCATTCGGGAGCTACGATGCCACAGACAGACACACACAGACACACACACACATACACACAGACAGACAAATAGACAGAGAGACGTTAAACTTCGTCGTTTTTGCGTCAGGGGTTAAAAGTAACGAAACATTATTAAAATAACACTTATACTAATAGAAACTCCTAAAACTAAAACATATTTTTAAACTGTCTTTATTCACTCAATTCACTAACTAGATAAAGTTTCCACACTCACCAAAAAAAAAAAAAAAAAAAAAATTAACTGTATTATTTGAATATGAAGAGATGCGCATGACACGGCGTAGACACTATAACTATTGATAGAAAAGTCAAGATTTCAGTTAAATGTTCTTCACTTGTTAGGTAAACTTATAAATTATTTAGACTAATGAATAATAATGTCGCCGGTCCCAAGTAACACTGTCGGATTTGCGAAATGACTACTTTCCAGCAGAGCCAATCAAAGTTTTGCACGTTTTTGTGTTGACGGCTGCCGCGCGTCATTAAGTGGAAATTATAGGTATAAATAAATATTGTAAGACATTCTTACACAGTTTGACCGAGTCCCACAGTAGGCTCAAAAGGCTCGTGTTTTGGGTACTCTGACAATGACGTATCATCATTCCCTTGCCCTTTTCCCATTATTTGGGGTCGGCGCAGCAGATCATCTTCCTCCATTTCTCTCTATCAGCCGTCATTTCCATACTAATACCTTTCACTCTCATATCGTTGTTCACACATTCCATCCATCTTTTCTTAGGCCTTCCACTACCATTGTATCCATCCACTTTCATATTTACCACTCGTTTTACAACATTGCTTTCATCCCTCCGCATTACATGCCCATACCATGCTAATCTACTTCCTCTCAATTTCTCTGTCACTGGCGCTACTTTCAGGCTTCCTCTTATATACTCATTCCGAATCCTATCCAGTCTTGTCACACCACACATCCATCGCAACATTCTCATTTCATTCACATGCAGTCTTCTCTCATCATTCGTCTTGGTGGCCCAGCACTCACTTCCATACAGGACGACAGGTCGGATAACTGATTTATAAATTTTCCCCTTCAGCCTGAGAGGCATTCGGGGATCGCAGGTTGTGCCTGTAACCTGACAATGACGTATATAATATACAAATACGTAATACGTAGAAAATAGGAACAAACACATAAATAAATATTCTTAGAGACCCCGAGCCACGTATGTATGTACGTACGATACTGTGTACAGGTTAACGGCCATAAATAATAAACCCTAGTAGAACTCAGTTACCGCTTTTTTGCAAACATAAGCTAGCGGTTTCCATGTTTCGTCCACAGAAAGTGAATAAATTTATAGTTTAATTAGCTTTTACTCGCGGCTTCGCCCGCGTAATAAAAGTATTCTTATTGAAACGTTTACAAAAAATAAAATTTTCATTTGGATTCGTAGGTTTCTTTGTAGGTACTTACATCTGTCCGCGATTATTTCGATTAAGGTAAAGCGGGGCAAATCTCGACTGGGGGGTCATTGTAACTGATCTCTTTGCTGTACGGTCGGCCAAGAAAGTGGTTTACCACTTTTCGACTCTATTTTTAAACACATAAGATCGAAAAGTGGTAAACCACTTTTTTGGCTGACTGTACCTTACTATTGTTTTTAAAGAAATTCTTGCAATGATTGTAGAATTGTTACACAGCGACCACAGCGTAGGTAGTAGGTACGAATAGGTATGTATTTTATATTATTTATTTATTTATTATTTATTATTGTTCGGAGAACCAACAGCTATTAATACAGAAAGGTTAACTTAATTAGGTTACAAAAAGCCAATTACAGGTTCCCACCAATAGTAACATACTGGGAGTTATTAGGTGGTTTACACTATCACATTGCAATACTAAGCAACCTACTTAATCTAACTAGATTTAAAACAAAACAAAACTACAGTCATCGGGTAGGGCAAGCTCACTCAAAGCTATTGTTCACTAGATTACGCCGCACAGATTGGATATTACTGTTAAAAATGTCTATGTCTAAGTATTTAAATATTTATATTGAGGAAACTTCATAGAACCCACATAGCCAGTATCTCGACACTATAGTAATTTTTTTCATTTTGCTTATACTTATTGCAAACGTAAAATTATAAAAAGCAAGCAATCAACGATCTTCTTACAGCACATTGAATGTAATAGTTATTACGGATGCAGGGATACTCGCCGATGCCTACTTACTAATCCCTTCCCACTGAGCCACCTGCATTTTACACTGCCTAGATACCGATTGCCGACCGATTATTCCTATCCCAATCACTATTCTTATCCCCGTCCCCGTCCCCGTCCCCGTCCCCGTCCCCGTCCCCGTCCCCGTCCCCGTCCCCGTCCCCGTCCCCGTCCCCGTCCCCGTCCCCGTCCCCGTCCCCGTCCCCGTCCCCGTCCCCGTCCCCGTCCCCGTCCCCGTCCCCGTCCCCGTCCCCGTCCCCGTCCCCGTCCCCGTCCCCGTCCCCGTATGTCAGTCAGTCTCTTCTTTTATGTATTTTTTTGATATTTAAACCCCATTGCACCACAACAGGGGAGAAGGAATTTCACTTTCGCCTCGTTAGATTTTAAAAGCGTTGTATTTATCGTGGGGTAATTCTCAAAATAGTGGCATCGTACCCTGCCATCACGTTTTTGAATAGAAAGTATGCGAAATATATAAATTTCACATAAATATAATAAAAATTTTCATAAGTAAACATTATGTGACACATCGAGGCCAAAACAAACCGTTTTCTACTGTACCCTGCCTTGTCCAAACGCAACACTGCTCAAGTTTTCGCTCTTTAGATTATTGAACTGCAGTTGTATGATAATAAAATATCGTTTTTTGTAGAGAATAGACTACTACATTCTTAAATATACGTTGCACAGGATGTTTCGATTACTTTTGAACACAAATTTTCACGTTCAAAGTTTGTCCAGCGATATTTTCTCTATATCCTGTGCGTCTGCGGTATTGCACCTCACTCACACACAGAAAGTCTTATTGAGACCCTAGTATACGTAAAACACGTAGCCAGTATAGTTCTAGCCGCCGGTGTAAAGGTTTGTACTTGAGGTGCCGCGGTCTTGTGGTTACAAGTTTTCAAAGTGTGACGTTCGGAGTTTGTAACAGGTATGTACACTTTATTCTGGCATGAATATTTTAAAATATTAATACGGCAGTTTTTTTACTAATACCATTTTGATGTTGTATTGAAGTATAACTATTTATACTAAAATTATGACAGTTGTATTATCAACAGTTTCGGAGATGATATTTAGTTAATAGGATTTTCACTACAGCCAAGCAACTTTATCCTGCCATCACTGTGCAGGGTAAAGTGACTGTTGACAGGATAAAGAAACACAAGTAAAAAAAGCTATTTTGACATGGTTTTTACTAGCTTGCAATGTATGTATTTATGTATGTTTGTAAATGTTTGTATGTATGTTGAGGTCAAATCTTGCAACCCAATTTGAAGCAGAAATTTTCAACCGACTGAGCTGAAATTTTGTATAAACGCTGCGGATGACGTTCGCATATAAGCGCCGACATGCGGCATTGAGTCCTTCGATATTGGGCAATAGTCTGCTCAGCGCCGAAGCAGCCCCGACGAGGCTAGGAACCTATTTGATAAAATGTTCCTCGGAGTCCCAATTTCGGTTTAAATTTAAGCCCAAGTACTTAATTTGGGGCGTAAGAGGGTCCGCCTCACCGCCAACAGGCAACAGTTATCGTAGATAGCTATCTTTATCGCTCTTGCGTATAAGCACGACAGAGCCAGATTGCGTTTCGATCGGCGTATAGTGTCAACGATTGTCATTTTGGCTAGTTCGGCAGCGATCACTTCATAGGGCAGAAAAGCCAGCCTTTCCCCCGAAAACCACGTCATCGGTCTTGGCAAGTAACACCGTAAGCCCAAGCAAATTAATGCGCCCAACTGTGAGCTCAGGTTGCCACTGTGGCTCTCCTTATTCTCCTAGTACTCTCTTCCCCCTCACGGCTACTATTATTGTGTCGTCGGCATAACAAAATGGTGATCATGCGGAGAAGTTGGACTACTCTGATAGCCAAGTCAAAGCCAATGTTCCAGAGCAGGCGCCCCAGTACCGACCCCTGTGGAACACTGTGGGTAGGTCATGATTATTATGAATATGAATGTGGGTAAGAAGGAGAATAAAGAAGTCAGTCTTGATTTGAGCACGTGGTCTCATTGATCTGTCCCTATACGTTTACATGGCGCAGCCGGTAGGAACACCACACTCCATTCGTCTTTCTAGGCATCTTAGCACTACCCTATCTGCAAGATAATGACTCAAATAGAAAGGCACATCGTGGAAGAAATGCGCTTATTTTATTACCACATAAGGAAGAGAGCCGAAGTAATTGGCAATGTCAAGAGATACAGCGATGGCTCCCTGCCTTTTCTCTGCTTCCAGACCGCTAAATTTCTGCAGCGCATCAATTGCGTCTATCGCTCCTCCCAGAACCCAAATTGCCGATCTCTGATGTTTGGGCCCGTGTCCTCCAAGATGCATGCACAGCAGTAGATGAGACTTGAGATGATGCGCTCAAACATCGTGCCAGTTTCATCTAGGAGGACAATGGGGCGGTATGCTAAGGGACAGTCAGCTGGACTCGCAAAAGGCACAGTCTATCCACGTTCCAACGAGAATATATACCCTCTCAGAGGCAGTCGTCAATGTGGCCGCGTAATCTGCTTCCAAGATGTTTAAAGACCCAAGGCACGCCGTCCGGCCCTGGAGCTTTATTACTGGCCCTCATTTTAAATGCTGCCCTCATTATCTTGACATCTGTTACCAAGGGGACATCAGGGAGACCAACCAGCTGTTCCACTGGGGCAGCCATTGCAGGAATCACAAGCACAACTCACATTGTGAATCATGATACGTGCTTTGTTATTTTGCAGGACTGTGATTATAGGAACTTTAACTATTCTAAATAAAAAAGTGGATTATTGTTTAAAAAAAATATTTTTTTGTTTTGTTTCTCCTTAAAGAAAGTTGTTTGAATCCTAACAAAATCATAATGATCGATATATGTTGAATTATTAGTGGTAAACTTGTTTTTAACACGCTTTTATTAGGTCGTCGTGTATGTAACTATGTATGTAATGGAATCTAAGGAAGCTAATTTAACCATCTTCCAGGAGTCGTAGCGTAATGAAAATTGGCAGCTATATGTAGTTCCGATGACAATATAATAATATGGTACTGCTGAGCTGATCTGATGATGGAGTCGGAAGATATGAGCTGGAACTACATGATGGAACATCGTATCATAGCTGTTTTTGGGCTTCTTAGAAAAGTCTTGTAATGAACTTTGACTACGATTAGGTTTCAAGGTCTGATGATGGAGCCGGAAGATATGAACTGGAACTACATGATGGAACATCGTATCATAGCTGTTTTTGGGCTTCTTAGAAAAGTCTTGTAATGAACTTTGACTACGATTAGGTTTCAAGGTCTGATGATGGAGCCGGAAGATATGAACTGGAACTACATGATGGAACATCGTATCATAGCTGTTTTTGGGCTTCTTAGAAAAGTCTTGTAATGAACTATGACTACGATTAGGTTTCAAGGCCTGATGATGGTGCCGGAAGATAAGAACAGAAAAAAAGGGGAGGGGGGGGGCTCGAGGGGGGAAGCATGAAAGAAAGATCAACGTAGTATTTAAAATAAGTTGGGTTAGCGTTTTCTTGTGACCTTTCAGAGCAAACAAAGGGGAGCTCGGGGGGCGAAGCCCCCCGCATAAAAGAAAGATCAACGTTGTATTTAAAATAAGTTGGGTTACGGTTTTCTTGTGATCCTTAAGAGTAAAGAAAAGAAAGAAAGATCAACGTAGTATTTAGAATAAGTTGGGTTAGCGTTTTCTTGTGACCTTTAAGAGCAAACAAAGGGGGCTCGGGGGCGAAGCCCCCGCATAAAAGAAAGATTAACGTAGTATTCAAAATAAGTTGGGTTAGCGTTTCCTTGTGACCTTTCAGAGCAAACAAAGGGGGGCTCGGGGGCGAAGCCCCCGCATAAAAAAAAAAGATCAACGTTGTATTTAAAATAAGTTGGGTTAAGGTTTTCTTGTGGTCCTTAAGAGCAAACAAAGGGGGCTCGGGGGCGAAGCCCCCCGCATGAAAGAAAGATCAACGTACTATTTAGAATAAGTTGGGTTAGCGTTTTCTTGTGACCTTTAAGAGCAAACAAAGAGGGGCTCGGGGGCGAAGCCCCCGCATGAAAAGAAAGATCAACGTAGTATTTAAGATAAGTTGGGTTAGCGTTTTCTTGTGACCTTTAAGAGCAAACAAAGGGGGGCTCGGGGGGCGAAGCCCCCTGCATAAAAGAAAGATTAACGTAGTATTTAAAATAAGTTGGGTTAGCGTTTCCTTGTGACCTTTCAGAGCAAACAAAGGGGGGCTCGGGGGGCGAAGCCCCCCGCATAAAAGAAAGATCAACGTTGTATTTAAAATAAGTTGGGTTAAGGTTTTCTTGTGATCCTTAAGAGTAAAGAAAGGGGGGCTCGGGGGCGAAGCCCCCGCATGAAAGAAAGATCAACGTAGTATTTAGAATAAGTTGGGTTAGCGTTTTCTTGTGACCTTTAAGAGCAAACAAAGTGGGGCTCGGGGGGCGAAGCCCCCCGCATAAAAGAAAGATCAACGTTGTATTTAAAATAAGTTGGGTTAAGGTTTTCTTGTGATCCTTAAGAGTAAAGAAAAGGGGGCTCGGGGGCGAAGCCCCCGCATGAAAGAAAGATCAACGTAGTATTTAGAATAAGTTGGGTTAGCGTTTTCTTGTGACCTTTAAGAGCAAACAAAGGGGGGCTCGGGGGCCAAGCCCCCATATAAAGAAAGATAAACGTTGTATTTAAAATAAGTTGGGTTAGGGTTTTCTTGCGATAGGCTGATGATGAGGGTTTTCTTGTTACCCTTAAGAGTAACGAAAAGGGGAGCTCGGGGGCGAAGCCCCCGCATAAAGAAAGATTAACGTAGTATTTAAAATAAGTTGGGTTAGCGTTTTCTTGTGATCATTAAGAGCAAACAAAGGGGGCTCGGGGGCGAAGCCCCCGCATAAAAGAAAGATCAACGTTGTATTTAAAATAAGTTGGGTTAAGGTTTTCTTGTGATCCTTAAGAGCAAACAAAGGGGGCTCGGGGGCGAAGCCCCCTGCATGAAAGAAAGATCAACGTAGTATTTAGAATAAGTTGAGTTAGCGTTTTCTTGTAACCTTTAAGAGCAAACAAACGGGGGTTCGGGGGGCGAAGCCCCCCTCATAAAAGAAAGATCAACGTAGTATTTAAGATAAGTTGGGTTAGCGTTTTCTTGTGACCTTTAAGAGCAAACAAAGAAGATAAACGTTGTATTTAAAATAAGTTGGGTTAAGGTTTTCTTGTGATCCTTAAGAGTAAAGAACCTTTTCTTGCGAAGCCCCCGCATAAAGAAAGATCAACGTAGTATTTAGAATAAGTTAGGTTAGCGTTTTCTTGTGACCTTTAAGAGCAAACAAAGGGGGCTCGGGGGCGAAGCCCCTGCATGAAAAGAAAGATCATCTTAAAGGTTACAAGAAAACGCTAACCCAACTTATTTTAAATATAAAATAAGTTGGGTTAGCGTTTTCTTGTAACCTTTAAGAGCAAATAAAGCGGGGCTCGCGGGGCGAAGCCCCCGCATAAAAGAAAGATAAACGTTGTATTTAAAATAAGTTGGGTTACGGTTTTCTTGTTACCCTTAAGAGTAAAGAAAAGGAGGGCTCGGGGGCGAAGCCCCCGCATGAAAAAAGATCAACGTAGTATTTAGAATAAGTTGGGTTAGCGTTTTCTTGTGACCTTTAAGAGCAAACAAAGGGGGCTCGGGGGAAGCCCCGCATAAAGAAAGATCAACGTAGTATTTAAGATAAGTTGGGTTAGCGTTTTCTTGTGACCTTTAAGAGCAAACAAGGGGGGCTCGGGGGCGAAGCCCCCTCATAAAAAAGATCAACGTTGTATTTAAAATAAGTTGGGTTAAGGTCTTCTTGTGATCCTTAAGAGTAAAGAACCTTTTCTTGCGAAGCCCCCCGCATGAAAGAAAGATCAACGTAGTATTTAGAATAAGTTAGGTTAGCGTTTTCTTGTGACCTTTAAGAGCAAATAAAGCGGGGCTCGGGGGGCGAAGCCCCCCGCATAAAAGATAGATAAACGTTGTATTTAAAATAAGTTGGGTTAGGGTTTTCTTGTTACCCTTAAGAGTAACGAAAAGGGGAGCTCGGGGGGCGAAGCCCCCCGCATAAAAGAAAGATTAACGTAGTATTTAAAATAAGTTGGGTTAGCGTTTTCTTGTGACCATTAAGAGCAAACAAAGGGGAGCTCGGGGGCGAAGCCCCACGCATGCAAAAAAAGATCAACGTTGTATTTAAAATAAGTTGGATTAGCGTTTTCTTGTGACCTTTAAGAGCAAACAAAGGGGGGCTCGGGGGCGAAGCCCCCTCATGAAAGAAAGATAAACGTTGTATTTAAAATAAGTTGGGTTAGGGTTTTCTTGTTACCCTTAAGAGTAAAGAAAAGGGGGCTCGGGGGCGAAGCCCCCTCATGAAAGAAAGATCAACGTAGTATTTAGAATAAGTTGGGTTAGCGTTTTCTTGTGACCTTTAAGAGCAAACAAAGGGGGGGCTCGGGGGCGAAGCCCCCGCATAAAGAAAGATCAACGTAGTATTTAAATAAGTTGGGTTAGCGTTTTCTTGTGACCTTTAAGAGCAAACAAAGGGGGGCTCGGGGGCGAAGCCCCCTCATAAAAAAGATCAACGTTGTATTTAAAATAAGTTGGGTTAAGGTCTTCTTGTGATCCTTAAGAAATAAAGAACCTTTTCTTGCGAAGCCCCCGCATGAAAGAAAGATCAACGTAGTATTTAGAATAAGTTAGGTTAGCGTTTTCTTGTGACCTTTAAGAGCAAACAAAGGGGGGCTCGGGGGCGAAGCCCCCGCATAAAAAAGAAAGATAAACGTTGTATTTAAAATAAGTTGGGTTAGGGTTTTCTTGTGACCTTTCAAGAGCAAACAAAGGGGGCTCGGGGGGCGAAGCCCCCGCATAAAAGAAAGATCAACGTAGTATTTAAGATAAGTTGGGTTAGCGTTTTCTTGTGACCTTTAAGAGCAAACAAAGGGGGCTCGGGGGCGAAGCCCCACGCATGAAAGGAAGATCAACGTAGTATTTAAAATAAGTTGGGTTAGCGTTTTCTTGTGACCTTTAAGAGCAAACAAAGGGGGGCTCGGGGGCGAAGCCCCCGCATGAAAGAAAGATCAACGTAGTATTTAAGATAAGTTGGGTTAGCGTTTTCTTGTGACCTTTAAGAGTAAACAAAGGGGGCTCGGGGGCGAAGCCCCCGCATAAAAGAAAGATTAACGTAGTATTTAAAATAAGTTGGGTTAGCGTTTTCTTGTGACATTTAGAGCAAACAAAGGGGGGCTCGGGGGCGAAGCCCCCGCATAAAAAAGATCAACGTTGTATTTAAAATAAGTTGGGTTAGCGTTTTCTTGTGACCTTTAAGAGCAAACAAAGGGGGGCTCGGGGGCGAAGCCCCCTGCATAAAGAAAGATCAACGTAGTATTTAGAATAAGTTGGTTTAGCGTTTTCTCGTGACCTTTAAGAGCAAACAAAGGGGGCTCGGGGGCGAAGCCCCCCACATAAAAGAAAGAAAGATCAACGTAGTATTTAAGATCAGTTGGGTTAGCGTTTTCTTGTGACCTTTAAGAGCAAACAAAGGGGGCTCGGGGGGCGAAGCCCCCTGCATAAAAGAAAGATTAACGTAGTATTTAAAATAAGTTGGGTTAGCGTTTTCTTGTGACCTTTAAGAGCAAACAAAGGGGGGCTCGGGGGCGAAGCCCCCGCATGAAAGAAAGATCAACGTAGTATTTAAGATAAGTTGGGTTAGGGTTTTCTTGTGACCTTTAAGAGCAAACAAAGGGGGCTCGGGGGCGAAGCCCCCGCATAAAAAAAGATCAACGTAGTATTTAAATCAGTTGGGTTAGCGTTTTCTTGTGACCTTTAAGAGCAAACAAAGGGGGCTCGGGGGCGAAGCCCCCGCATGAAAAAGATCAACGTAGTATTTAAGATCAGTTGGGTTAGCGTTTTCTTGTGAGCTTTAAGAGCAAACAAAGGGGGCTCGGGGGCGAAGCCCCCGCATAAAAAAGATCAACGTAGTATTTAAGATCAGTTGGGTTAGCGTTTTCTTGTGACCTTTAAGAGCAAACAAAGGGGGGCTCGGGGGCGAAGCCCCCATCATAAAAAAGATTAACGTAGTATTTAAGATAAGTTGGGTTAGCGTTTTCTTGTGACCTTTAAGAGCAAACAAAGGGGGACTCGGGGGCGAAGCCCCCGCATGAAAGAAAGATCAACATTGTATTTAAAATAAGTTGGGTAATGGTTTTCCTGTGACCCTTAAGAGCAAATAAAGGGGGGCTCTATCTTTTTCTACGGATAACAAAATTACTAGAGCTTCAAAACAATGTATAAACAATTTTTCCGCGATGGCACATGTCTATGATACGGATACTTACTAGGTAATAATAATACCGTAATAAGAAGGTAGCCGCTGGTTATTATTAAGTAGCAATTAGCAATGAGTACACGTTAAGCCACAAATGGCATATAAAATCCGCCTACTTGAAATAAATTTATGTATAAATGTTAAAAGTATTTCATTATTAATGACTAAAAAGTATAAAATAAATTAATAGTTTAAAAAACACTATAAAACACGCTTTTATAAATGCACGTAAAAGCCAAAAATAAATTATGGATCGTTCAAGTTGTCTCTATTTGTGAGCTGAAGTTTAAAAACTATGTGCTTTTAATTATAATATTTGATTGTAAAAGCGTGGGGCGCTGGAACAGGAAAGACTTTCTTGTAAACAAATACTAATCCGAACTTCCTGGCGAATGAAGTTGCATAAGAACATAACGTTTACATATGCCGCCTAAGGGTTACCAAAGAGAACCAAAGATATCTCGTCCACGAACAAGAACTCTGCATCCTGTCACTGTAGACATTTTCCCCTTTTGTACTTTGATTACCGGAAAAAAGCGGCGTTCTAAGTGTCGGTGACTGTCGCCTCTCCTCGCTACTAGCGCATATTTTGTCTGAGTTCGACAAACTGGTACCTACTTTGAACACTGACTTTTAATTGATTTGACTGTTTAATGTAGAACCTACTAGTCATGCTGCAACTCCAGTTAGCGCGTCAATCTGTGTAACCTCCTTCCCGTAGCATAGCATAATTTGATTTATCAGCAAGTTATACAAAAAGTCTTTCCTGTTCCAGCGCCCCACGCTTTTACAATCAAATATTATAATTAAAAGCACATAGTTTTTAAACTTCAGCTCACAAATAGAGACAACTTGAACGATCCATAATTTATTTTTGGCTTTTACGTGCATTTATAAAAGCGTGTTTTATAGTGTTTTTTAAACTATTAATTTATTTTTAAAAGCTTTTATTCTACTTCACTTGTTAGTATGTTAGTGTCCATCAAAACGTAGAAGCTAAATTTGACCCACTTCCCAATTTCTGATTAAGCTGAAACTTTGCACACATATCAAAACCCGATGACAATGCAATATTATGGTGACTTGAAGCTGATCTGATGATGGAGACTGGAGATGCTTATGAGTACTCTGTGATAAAATAGCGTAAACGTACTATGTTTGGGGTTTTTAGAAACGTCTCGATGAGTATTTGTTGCTCGTGGAAAAAAAAAGTACAGTCAGCGATAAAATGAATCAACCATTTCTACCTAACCGATTTCAAAACAAAACTTTAGATCTAAGTTTGACCAACTTCCCGAATTCAAATTGAGCTGAAGCTTTGCATACATAATTATGTATATTGGATGTCAATGAATTGTTATGATAAGTACAGTCAGCTGTATAAATAACTGACCATTTCTATTTAACCGGTTTCGATAAAATTTGATATGAGTGTAATTACTGTGTCATTTGAATAGTCTTGACAAGCACTCTTGTGCTACATGACAGTCAGGGTCTTAAGTCGGAAGGTGGCCATAGGAACTACTAAACTAAACAAGAAAACCATCGAGTTTGGACTCGTTGGAATAGTCGTGACAAGCACTCTTGTGCTACATGGTGGCCAGGGTCTCAAGATGGAGTCGGAAGGTGGCCATAGGAACTACTAAAGTAAACAAGATAAAACCGTCGAGTTTGGACTCGTTGGAATAGTCGTAACAAGCACTCTTGTGCTACATGGTGGCCAGGGTCTCAAGATGGAGTCGGAAGGTGGCCATAGGAACTACTAAAGTAAACAAGATAAAACCGTCGAGTTTGGACTCGTTGGAATAGTCGTGACAAGCACTCTTGTGCTACATGGTGGCCAGGGTCTCAAGATGGAGTCGGAAGATGGCCATAGGAACTACTAAAGTAAACAAGATAAAACCGTCGAGTTTGGACTCGTTGGAATAGTCGTGACAAGCACTCTTGTGCTACATGGTGGCCAGGGTCTCAAGATGGAGTCGGAAGGTGGCCATAGGAACTACTAAAGTAAACAAGATAAAACCGTCGAGTTTGGACTCGTTGGAATAGTCGTGACAAGCACTCTTGTGCTACATGGTGGTCAGGGTCTCAAGATGGAGTCGGAAGGTGGCCATAGGAACTACTAAAGCTTTTATTCTACTTCACTTGTTAGTATGTTAGTGTGCATCAAAACGTAGAAGCTAAATTTGACCCACTTCCCGATTTCTGATTAAGCTGAAACTTTGCACACATATCAAAACCCGATGACAATGCAATATTATGGTGACTTGAAGCTGATCTGATGATGGAGACTGGAGATGCTTATGAGTACTCTGTGATAAAATAGCGTAAACTTACTATATTTGGGGTATTTAGAAACGTCTCGATGAGTATTAGTTGCCCGTGAAAAAAAAAGAAGTCAGCGATAAAACGAATCAACCATTTCTAACTAACCGATTTCGAAACAAAACTTTAGAGCTAAGGTCACTTCGTCAAACGAAGATTTTTTTTTCTACTTCAGTCTACCTTAAGTTTTTAGAACAAATAATAATCACTTGGGGTCACGTCTCGAATATAAGGTAGGTGCCGAATATTTTTGAAGACACATTTCGTCATAGCAACCTTGTAAAATGAAGCAGCGTGAACGGGGAAATTGTCGCGGAGATGCCCTTGTGCCTCTGCTAAGTTTTTAAAGACTATTCTGCATAATCTGCTATCGTAATTGGCCAAAAAATATTGCGTAGCATCTGCTATTTACCGTAGTCTACCCTTCTTTTATGTAAATCGTTAGAATTTCGTGACAACCCTAGAATACCGTAGCCTTTATCTTTTTTCGTGCATTTTGTGACAGAGGTTGTTCTAGGCGCCTTTTCACCATGACGTTGTCACTCCATTAATTTTCTTTTGTACAGAGTATCGTCTTACATAACCATGGTTTCATCTACAGTAGCAATTGCATTCAAAAAACTCGCTACGCGGTGTTTAAGTTTGATCAACTTTCAGAATTCAGATTGAGCTGAAGCATGTATATTGGATGTCAATGAATTGTTATGATAAGTACAGTCAGCTGTATAAATAACTAACCATTTCTATTTAACCGATTTCGATAAAATTTGATATGAGTGTAATTACTATGTCATTTGAAATTCGTCTTGACAAGCACTCTTGTGCTACATGACAGCCAGACAAATAGAGTCTGCCGAAGGTGCCATCATACTTTAATAGTCGGGCGAAGCACGACGCACGTGGTCTTAACCCAGGCGCCGAAGGCGCCCTCATACTTAAAGAGTCGGGCGAAGCCCGACGCACGCGGTCCTAAACCGGGCGCCTCCTCATACTTAAAGAGTCGGACGAAGCCCGACGTACGTAGTCCTAAACTCATTCTTAAAGAGTCGGGCGAAGCCCGACGCTCGGGGTCCTAAACCGGGCGCCGAAGGCGCCCTCGTACTTAAAGAGTCGGGCGAAGCCTGATGCACGCGGCCCTAAACCGGGCGCCGAAGGCGCCCTCGTACTTAAAGAATCGGGCGAAGCCCGATGCACCCGGTCCTAAACCGGGCGACGAAGGAGCCCTCGTAACTTAAGAGATTTAAGAGTCGAGCAAAGCTCGACCTATACTGTCTAGTCTAGAGCCGGGCTACGAAAGCGATTTCATAGTTAAAGAGTCAGGCGAAGCCCGACGTGCGCAATTACAAGACGGAAGCCGGGCCGAAAGATTTCTCATACTAAAAGAGACAAGCAAAGCCCAACCTCCAGTCAAAAGCTGGGCGCCAAAGGCACTTTCATACGTAAAGAAAAAAATCAAGAATTATGAAAAAAAATTCGCGCTCGCTTCGCTCGCGGTTGTTTTCATGCTAGTGTCCTGTAAATAGCTTCTTATATCAGATCGCTCAAACAGTGTGAACATTTTCGTAATCGCTTCAGTCTTATCGTTCAGATTACGTGATAATTCTAGAAAAAATTACGCTCTCACTTCACTTGTGGTCAGTTTCATTCTGGGGTGCTGTAAATCAAACTTCTTATATTAGATCGCTCAAAGAATGTAAATATTTTTGCAATCGCTTCGACCTTACAGTTCAGATTACGTGATACTTATGGAAAAAAATTCGAACATTTCCGTTCTGGGGCGCCCCCTGATGTCCTTTATAACATCTATCAGACGGCCACATAACTAAAATCGAATTGCTTCACTCGTAATATTTCTCATTCCGTAAGAACACTTCCGATTGATTGAAGCACGTTATTACAATCTAAAAATGTTTACTCATATCCCACCTATGTTTTCATGTTTAATTCTTTTTAACCTTTTCACTACCTAGACAACTAAAAACCAGAAAATAAATTAAATAAAAAAAAAGTTTTTTAAGTTAAAGCTTTTATTTCGTTCCCAAAGTGTACCAAAAATAAGAAAATAATTTTAATACTAATTAGAGTCCCATGTTTCTTTCCGAACAGTATTATAAGAAAGACGGGTTGTAATGTACTCTTCTCGGGTCGTATTCTAAACACCATTTTTTACACTGTCAGTGGATTAAGTACTAATGGGAAGCTTATCGTAGACTAAAATAAAAGCGTGGGGCGTTAGTCTTCTAAAATATTGAGAAATATAAAATATATTAGTACATTACGATACAATTGCGGAAAAACGGAAGTTACAAACTAGTGCCGTTAAATTAAAACACAACCAAACGGAGTGTTTTAAATCGACACGAGATACGAATTTCTTTTTCTTACGTAACAAGAATAGCACTTATCGCACTAGTGAGTAAATAAAACACCATCTTTGGTGAAAAATAATTCTAATGCAATGTGAAGCTTTCCGAGGCGCATAAGATAAGAATGATACCTTTATAATTTTCAACGATTAGGTATAATTGCTTACGACCCACGCTTTTATTTTAGTCTACGATAAGCTTCCCATTAGTACTTAATCCACTGACAGTGTAAAAAATGGTGTTTAGAATACGACCCGAGAAGAGTACATTAGGCTCCCCACAGACAGTCTTAAAAATTCATAATCTTAAAAAAAACTTGTATGCAATCTGACAGTTCAAACTGACACTGACAAGACACTGACAGATCTGAACTGTCAGATTGCATACAAGTTTTTTTTAAGATTATGAATTTTTAAGACTGTCTGTGGGGAGCCTTACAACCCGTCTTTCTTATAATACTGTTCGGAAAGAAACATGGGACTCTAATTAGTATTAAAATTATTTTCTAATTTTTGGTACACTTTGGGAACGAAATAAGCTTTAACTTAAAAAACTTTTTTTTATTTAATTTATTTCTGTCATTGTACTTTATGAGAATAAACCCGTGATCAGCGACCCAGTAAACCATAAAAGCGTAACCATATTGCTGTTTTGATTTTATCACGCCCTTTTCACCCTTTCGAGTTCATTTTACGAAAAATGCGGAAACGTATGTGTTTAGTCATATATCTTTGAATCCTCTGATTTCGAATAAAAAATGTTAAACAAATCATTTCCCTATACAAACTGTGAACCCCCTGCTTCACCCCATAGGAGGGAATTTTAAAATGTAATTGCTCCTCTACACTATTATAGACCTACGTGCCAATTGAAATCTCTGGAACCAGCAATGGTTTCAGCTGTGTTGATATCATGCAGTCGGTCAGTCAGTCGGTGGTTTCTTCTTTATGTATTTGAAAAGCACCAAACGCTTTTATATTATAAAAAGCCAAAGAAATAATTTTGGATCAGTTCAATTGTCTTTATTACAGGATGAAGGAAGTAAAACTAAGGTGCTTTTAATTATAATGTTGATTGTAACACTGTCATCGCCCGCGTATTAGTGACAGTCGCGCGACCGTCGCTGTCGTCGCCATCTCTTCACATCGTCTACTTCCATATCAATGAGTTTCGACTTCAACGCGTCGCATCGCGTCGCTGATATCTCATGACAATACCCTATAATACAGCGTAAAAGCGACCGGAGCGCTGCAAGAATCATGTTGCATTGCAACTCCATGTTAACGCCAATCTGTGTAAATTGCTTCTCGTAACATAGCTTAGTTATACAAAAAGTCTTTCCTGTTACAGCCTTACGCTTTTTAGAATCAAATATTATAATTAAAAGCACTTAGTTTACTCTTCATCCTAGAAATAGAGACAACTTGAACGATCCAAAATTTATTTTTGGCTTTTGCGTGCATTTATAAAAGCGTGTTTTATAGTGTTTTTTAAACTATTAATTTATTTTATACTTTTTAGTCGTAAATAATGAAATATCTTTAACATTTAATCATAAACTTATTTCAAGTAGGCGATTTTGTCATTTGTGGCTAAGCATGTATATTGCTACTTAATAATAATTAATACCACCAGGGCCCTATTTCTCGAAACTATTAGTTTACTAGTAGGAAGGAAGAAAAATGGGGATACTATTCCCGGTTTTTTTAATAGCTAAGAAGACATGGGTAATCGCTCCATTCAGCCAAGCCTGACTAGTATTTTTTATTAGTTTAACAGTATTAGTTACAAGTCTTATAATTATTTTTGAGAAACAGAAACTATTAGGACTTGTAAATTTTTCACTAGTAACTAATGACTAATATTTTACTAGAGTAGCTTCGAGAAACGTACACTAGTAAACTTGTAAAAAATATTAGTTCATGGACTAATATTATTAGTCTAATAAGTTTCGAGAAATAGGGCCCTGATATATAGGTACCAAGACAAGTATATCGCAATAAAGTTGTTTGTTAATTAATTTAATTTTTGTTTTTATTTCATTTTATATTTAAAGCTGTAATAATAACTAGCGGCTACCTTCTTATTACGGTATTATCATAAAAATGTGTATACACAGTAAGTCATCCGTAAAATGGTAATATAGACATGTGCCATCATGGTTTTTAGAACATTAGAGAGACATACTTTCGCCATACATTGTTTGAAGCTCTTAGCTAATTAGTTTTGTTTGACTCGATTAGAAAATATTGTCACACATTTCAATAATTCAAACAAAATTTAAGTATTTCTTTTTTGCCAGAGCCCCTCTTTGTTTGCTGTTAAAGGTCACAAGAAAACGCATAACCCAACTTATTCTAAATACTACAGTTGACCTTTCTTTCCTGCGAGGGCTTCGCTAGAAAAGGCTTCTAGATTTGCCTCTTGGGGATCACAAGAAAACCCTAAACCAACCTATTTAAATACAACATTGATCCTTTTTCAACCTTCTGTGCGGGAGGCTTCTTCACGAGCCCCTTTGTTTGCTCTTAAAGGTCACAAGAAAACGCTAACCCAACTTATTTTGAATGCCACGTTGATCTTTCTTTTGTACCGGGGGGCTTCGCCCCGAGCCTCGCTTGTTTGCTCTTGAAGGTCACAAGAAAGCCCTAAACCAACTTATCTTGAAAATAAAACGTTGAATATTTCTTTCATGCGGGAGGCTTCTTGCTCCGGAAGCCCTCTTTGTGTTGCTCTTAAAGGTCACAAGAAAAACGCTAACCCAACTTATTCTAAATACTACGTTGACCTTTCTTTCGTGCGGGGGGCTTCGCCACCCGAGCCCCCCTCGTCGTTACTCTTAAGGGTCACAAGAAAACCCTAAACCAACTTATTTGAAATAAAACGTTGATCTTTCTTTCATGCGGGGGGCTTCGCCTCCCGAGGCCCCTCTTTGTTTGCTCTTAAAGGTCACAAGAAAACGCTAGCCCAACTTATTTTATCCCTACATTGACCTTTCTTTCGTGCGAGTGGCTATGCTTTTACGAAGCCCCGTTTGTTTGCTCTTAAAGGTCTAAGAAAACACTAACTTCAACTAATTTTAAATACTACGTTGATCTTTCTTTTGTGCGGGGGGGGGCTTCGCCCACGCGAAAGCCCACCTTTCGTTACTATTAGGGGTCACATGAGAAGCCCTAATCAACTTATTTTAAATACTACGTTGATCTTTCTTTTATATGGAGCCCTTCCCCCCTGAGGGGCCCCCCCCGATTCGTTACTCTTAAGAGGTCTGAAGAAGCAACCTAAACCAACTTATTTTAAACTACAACGTTAAGTCTTTCCTTCATGCGGAGGCTTCGCCCCGAGCCCCTTTGTTTGCTCATAAAGGTCTGAAAACGCTAACCCAACCTTCTAATCACTACGTTGGTCTTTCTTTCATCTGGGGGCCATGCGAGCCCTCCTTTCTTTACTCTTAAGGGGTAACAAGAAAACCGTAACCCAACATTTTAAATACAACGTTTATCTTTCTTTTATGCGGGGGGCTTCGCCCCGCGGGCCCCGCTTTATTTGCTCTTAAAGGTTACAAGAAAACGCTAACCCAACTTATTTTATATTTAAAATAAGTTGGAGTTGTGTTTTTCTTGCTGGCTGCTAAGATGATCTTCTTTCATGCGGGGCTTCGCCCCCGGCCCCATTTGTTTGCTCTTAAGGTCTGAAAACCTTCTTGCTTATTCTAAATACTACGTTGATCTTTCTTTTATGCGGGGGGGCTTCGCAGAAAGGTTCTTTACTCTTAAGGATCACAGAAAACCTTAACCCAACATTAAATACAACGTTTATCTTCTTTGTTTGCTCTTAAAGGTCACAAAAGAAAGAAACGCTTCAACCCAACTTATCTTAAATACTACATTGATCTTTCTTTCATAGCGGGGGCTTCGCCCCGGTTCCCCATTTGTTTGCTCTTAAAGGTTACAAGAAAAACACTTCATTCAATTTATTCTAAATACTACGTTGATCTTTCTTTCATGCAGAGGGCTTCTTCCCCCGGGCCCCCTTTTGTTTGCTCTTAAAGGATCCCAAGAAAACGCTAACCCAACTTATTTTAAATACAACGTTGATCCTTTCTTTCATGTGAGGGCTTCGCCCCACGACGAGCTTATTTATTTGCTCTTAAAGGTCACAAGAAAACCTTAACCCAACTTATTGCAAATACAACGTTAGTCTTTGCTTTTATGCTTTGAGGCTTCCTTTAAAGCTCCCCTTATCGTTGCTCTTAAGGGTCACAAGAGAACCCTCATCATCAGCCTATCGCAACCAAAGCCCTATTGTATTCTAAATGCTACATTGATCTTTCTTTCATGTGGGGTTCTTTAGTCCTTTATGTTTGCATCTTAAAGGTCACAAGAAAACGCTAACTTCAGCTTACCTCTGAGTACTACCGTTGATCTTTCTTTCTGTGCGGTGAGCTTCGCCCCCCCCCGGGCCCCCCTTCTGTTTTACTCTGAAAGGATCACAAGAAAACGCTTATCCCAACTTATTTTAAATACAACGTTAATCTTCCTTTTATGCGGGGGCTTCGCCCCCATTTTTACTTTGATTGCATCTTAAAGGTCACAAGAAAACGCTAGCCCAACTTATTCTTAAAATACACCGTTGATCTTTCTTTTTCATGCGAAACCTTGGCCCCGCATTTACTACCTACTTTACTCTTAAAGGATCACAAGAAAACGCTAAACCAATTTAGCTAAATACTAACAATTGATCTCTTTCTTTCATGCGAAACACTTTGGGCCGACCCCTTTGTTTGCTCTTAAAGGTCACGAAAGCACTGCTAAACCAGTTATTCTAAATACTACGTTGATCTTTCTTTCATGCAGGGGCTTCGCCCTTTGAGCTTCCCTTTTATTTAGCTCTTAAAGGTCACAAGAAAACGCTAACCCAACCATCTTAAATACAACACTTGATCTGCCTTTCATTTCATGCGGGGGGCCTTGCGACCCCTATTTATTTGCTCTGAAAGGTCACAAGAAAACGCTATCCCAACTTATTTTAAATACTGGGTTGATCTTTCTTTTATGCGGGGAAGCTTCGCGGCCCCATTTGTTGTTGCTCTTAAAGGATACTGGGAATACGCTTAACCCAACTGATCTTAAATATAACGTTGAGTCTGCTGTATGCAGTGGGCTTCGCCCCAGGCCCTTTGTTTGCTCTGAAAGGTCACAAGAAAACGCTATCCGAACTTATTTTAAATACCACGTTAATCTTTCTTTTTTGTAAGGCTTCGCCCAAACCCCACTATTTGCTCTTAAAGGTCACAGAAAACGCTAACCCAACTTATTCTTAATACTGCAGTTGATCTTTCTTTCGCAGGGTGAAACGCCCCCAGGCCCCTTTATTTGCTCTGAAAAGGATCACAAGAAAACCGCTATTCCAACTTATTTTAAATGCTACGTTAATCTTCCTTGCTTATGTGCAGGGCTTCCTTCCAGAAAATACTTGTTTGCTCTTAAAAAGGTCACGAAGAAAACGCTAACTTAACTTATCTTAAATACAATTTGAGTCTTCTTTCTTCCCTCGACCTCCCCTTTTTCTTGATTGTATCTTCCGGCACCATCCATCAGACCTTGAAACCTAATAATCGTAGTCATAAGTTCATTCACAAGACTTTTCTAAGAAGCCCAAAAACGAAATATGATACGATCTTCCATCGTGTAGTTCAAGTTCCATATCTTCCGGCTCAATCATCAGACCTTGAAACCTAATCGTAGTCAAAGTTCATTACAAGACTTTTCCCTAAGAAGCCCAAAAACAGCTATGATACGATGTTCCATCATATAGTTTCCAGTTCATATCTTCCGGCTCCATCCTCAGAACCTTGAAAACTAATCGTAGTCAAAGTTCATTACAAGACTTTTCTCAGAAGCCCAAAAACAGCTATGATGCGATGTTCCATCATGTAGTTCCAGCTCCTCATATCTTCCGACTCCATCATCAGATCAGCTCAACGAGTACCATATTATTATATTGTCATCGGAACTGTATATGGCTGTAACACCAATTTTCGTTACGCTACGACTCCTGGAAGATGGTTAAATTAGCTTCCTTAGAATTCCATCCACATACATAGTTACATACACGACACGACCTAATAAAAGCGTCATTAAAAACACAAAAATTTTCACCACACGAACACGAACCTAAATAATGAATATTTTATTGAGAGCCACATTTCTCTCCACCTCCGCCAGTGTGTCTGTATTGCATGGTGTTTTTTACCTGTCAGCTTAGAAAAAAAATTAAGCTCTTCTAATTATCTGGTTTTTTATTTCTTCTTTCATTTTTTACCCGACTACGGCAACGCAAAAGGTGATTTTTGACCATGGCATCATATGTATGTTCATCTGTTCCCTCATAACTTCTAAATTACTCATTATAATTTGACAAACGAGTATGCCATTCAAATTGTCTCCCAATCATCCGCTGGTTATAGGCTATATGACGTTTACCGCAGAGCGAAACATGGCGCCCTCTCAGAGGTCATAAAGTAATAGAAGCAAAAAAAATAAAATGAAGTTAGGATTGACATGTTGTATGTCATTTTGAAAGGGCTTGATTAGCACATTTCAAATATGCCCATATTGTTAGCTTTTATTCCAGCTTTGAACTGATTACACCGGGTAATTCATTGATTTTTCGGAAAAAATGACTATTTACCGATCCACAAGCGCTCTGACACAGTTTCACACATGTTATCCGACTGCGGTTACATAAGAAGGCTTTTGCACATAGAAATTAACTTAAGCTGCTTTATATATTAATTTTTAAACTTAATATCGCCACTCAAACTTAATATGTCGAGCAGAAGCCCGACGCGCATAAGTCCTAAACCGGGCGCCTTCAGCACCTACGAACTTAAAGTGTCGGGCGAAGCCTGGCTGCACCTGATCCTAAACCGAGTGCCTCCGGCAGCCTACTAACTTTAAAGTGTCAGGTGAAGTCCGACGCTGCTCATCTCATAAGCCGGACGCCGACGATGCCCTCTAACTTGAAGTGTCGGGCGAAGCGCGCACGCGCACGCAGTCCTAAGCCGGGCGCCTCCGGCGCTCTTCTAACTTCGAGTGTCAGGCTAAGCCCGATGCACGCAGTCAACAGGGCGCCTTTGGCACCCTATAGCTAAAGTGCCGCGCGAAGCCCGACGCACGCGATTGCAAAGCCGGGCGCCTTCGGCTGCCCTCCAAACTTAAAGTGTCAGGCGAAGCCCGGCGCACGCGGTCATAAGCCGGGTGACTCCGGCTCTCTCTAACTTAAATTGTCAAGCGAGAAGGCCGGCACAAACGGTCCTAAGCCGGGCGCCTTCGGCACCCCTAGCTTAAAGCGCACGCGGTCCTAAGCCGGGCACCTTCGGCGCCACTCTAACTTAAACTTCTCAGGCGAAGCCCGACGCACGAAGTTACTATGCCGGGCGCCTTGAGCGCCCTCCCTAACTTAAAGTGTCACACCAGTCCTCCAGCCGGGCGCTTTCGGCACCCTCCTGGCTTAAAGCGTCGGGCGAAGCCGGCACCGCACGCAATCTCAAACCCGGGCGCCCTACCGGCGGCCTCTAACGCAAAGTGTCAGGGGCGAAGCCCAGCGCTGCGCGATCCTAAGCCGGGCTTATTCAGCGCCCCTCTAACTAATTTTTTTACTGAAGTCAAGCTTGGTTCTACAATGTGCGAAATAGTGAACTAAGTAATGGCCGCCGAGAATGTGTTATTATTGTGGTAACATCTATGATTATCAGCGTTGCCAATAACCTAAATACATGAACATGTCCTCTTCAGATTTTTTAAATATATCGACAGTGTCCGTTTCATGAATAACCCGTCAGTTTCATACCAGATTCCCCCTACATTATTTATTTGCCCCTGCATTTTTCCGGTTCTTTTCTAAGCTTGATTCTAATATGAATTTGTGATTTTACGAGGCGGTATTATTGCGCGCGACCGAAGAAAGCCCAAGGCGTTACCGAAAGCCGACTTGTGTACCGATCAATAATATGCTGCACACGTGTTTCATATGGCGTTTTTCAACACACGTGTTAGGAAAAAGTAAAATTTCATACGATGTAGTTCCGATGACAATACAATAATATGGTACTGTTGAGCTGATCTGATGTAGAAGTCGGAAGATATGAACTGGAACTACATGATGGAACATCGTATCATAGCCGTTTTTGGGTTTCTTAGAAAAGTCTTGTAATGAACTTTGACTACAATTAGGTTTCAAGGTCTGATGATGGAGCCGAAAGATATGAACTGGAACTACATGATGGAACATCGTATCATAGCTGTTTTTGGGTTTCTTAGAAAAGTCTTGTAATGAACTTTGACTACGATTAGGTTTCAAGGTCTGATGATGGAGCCGGAAGATATGAACTGGAACTACATGATGGAACATCGTATCATAGCTGTTTTTGGGCTTCTTAGAAAAGTCTTGTAATGAACTTTGACTACGATTAGGTTTCAAGGTCTGATGATGGAGCCGGAAGATATGAACTGGAACTACATGATGGAACATCGTATCATAGCTGTTTTTGGGCTTCTTAGAAAAGTCTTGTAATGAACTATGACTACGATTAGGTTTCAAGGTCTGATGATGGAGCCGGAAGATATGAACTGAACTACATGATGGAACATCGTATCATAGCTGTTTTTGGGCTTCTTAGGGGGAAAAGTCTTGTAATGAACTAAACGATTAAAAGGCCTGATGATGGTGCCGGAAGATAAGAACAGAAAAAAGGGGGGCTCGAGGGGGGAAGCATAAAAGAAAGATTAACGCAGTATTTAGAATAAGTTGCGTTAGCGTTTTCTTGTGACCTTTAAGAGCAAACAAAGGGGGGCTCTGGGGGCGAAGCCCCCCGCATAAAAGAAAGATCAACGTTGTATTTAAAATAAGTTGGGTAATGGTTTTTCTGTGACCCTTAAGACCAAATAAAGGGGGGCTCGGCAAAAAAGAAATACTTAAATTTTGTTTGAATTAGTTGAAATGTGACAATATTTTCTAATCGAGTCAAACAAAATCCCACTAGCTGAGAGCTTCAAAACAATGTATGGCGAAAGAATGTCTCTCTAATGTCTTCAAAAAGTCCGCGATGGCACATGTCTATATTGTCTATCTTTTACGAATAACTTACTAGGTATAAACATTTTTATGATAATACCGTAATAAGAAGGTAGCCGCTAGTTATTATTAAGTAGCAATTAGCAATAAGTACACGTTAAGCCACAAATGGCATGTAAAATCCGCCTACTTGAAATAAATGTATGTATAAATGTTAAAAGTATTTCATTATTAATGACTAAAAAGTATAAAATAAATTAATAGTTTAAAAAACACTATAAAACACGCTTTTATAAATGCACGTAAAAGCCAAAAATAAATTATGGATCGTTCAAGTTGTCTCTATTTGTGAGCTGAAGTTTAAAAACTATGTGCTTTT